>NC_143577.1:128066048-128397482 GCF_048544385.1 Mastigoproctus giganteus | reverse complement strand
TTTCCCTGTGGGACCTTCACTGCTGTCTGTTAAATCTTTTGCCTCAAGGCTGTATATGGATGTTTTTACACGCTACATAGCTATCAGCAACAATGAAGATGACATAAATGTATCTGATATTTTTGTAGCAGCGTTTCTGCTCTCTTAATTTCTTTTCTTTAAGAGAATATAATTAAAGCAACTAAAGAGCCAATGTAATATACGAGAGAGCCTGTATAAGAAAATATGAAATGTGTGCTATATAGACTGGCGCAGAAATCAGCAGAGACTAACCAACCTAAATGTAATAACTGCAGAGAAGAGATTATGGACATAAGTATGGCGTCCGTGAAGCTACTAAAATTTAGAATAAATTTAAACTTACAGGCAAAAACCGAAAATAACCGATTAATACCTAAAATAGTAAATTTAGTAACCGCCGAGGAGACTGGCTAATTTCCAGATCCGTGAAGATTTGTGAATTAGCACAAAGCACAGAAACGATATGTTACGAAATGCGCGGGAATCCAAATGAACGGGAAGAGATGGTGACATAAAATAGAATTAAACTAAAACGATGATAAATACTTTAAATTTTAGTAGCTTCACTGATGTTTATGTTCACAATCTTCTCTTTGCGGTTATTTGCTTTACTAACACCTCTTTTATGTTTAATATATATGTATATTTACATTTATTATAATGATTTTGACTGGATTGTATAGTAAGTAGTGGTACGAGTTATTGGAACTAGTTGCTAAAGTTGCCGCTAGATGTCTTGTTTAGAAAATGCGATCTAGGAAAAAGTAGATGGAAATTATAGGTTCTGAAGGAAGGCAGTTGAACTGTGGGCTGTTATTACCTCGGCAAACTGGTAATTACGGTGTCAGCAGATACATGATGATATGTTTTATCCTCATATTTACTCAGCGCTACATGCCGTGGACTAGCCTCATACTACAAGCAGCAACTTCTAGAAAACTATCGTCTGGCATTTAGTCTACCTGGCGAAGCGGGTTTTACTCTTGTTGTTTATTCACGGAGAAGGACTTTCTTGTGGCGCGTAAGGAAAACAGAACACTGCCTCTCTCATCGAACAAGTTGTCAGAAATGTAATGAGATGACTGACAGATTGCTGATGGGTAATAAAGAAAACAACATCCTTTTTAAAAAAATTTGCGATTCCTTTCTTTGAGTATTTCTGCATACTTATTACAGTATTTCCAGGAACACATTTATAAATTTGCAGTTCCCGAGATAAAATATTCGTACTCGAGTGTCTCGGCAGTAACACAAATAAAATTGCAGCAGAAAAAATATCCAGGTTAAAAACATCTTTTTATCTTGTAATGAGTTACGTGCAATTATTTAAATATTTATAAATGCGATATATTTGAACAAATTCGAATCTCTTACATTCTTTACCACTGTATATAAGTGTCAGGTTGGAAAATTTTGAATTTCCCCGAAATCAAAGAAGAAACAGTTAAAATTTCATGTGGAGGTAAAAAAAGACAAAGCTGCTTTCATCTATGACTTTTTTTTTTTGTCATGGATGAAAGCAGCTTTAACAAAATCTGCTCCAAAGTTGTTGTGTAACCACCAGTTTTGGAGAAAATTCCAAATGAAAGTTTTCGACACTTTTTTTTTTCGCCGAATAATAACGTTTTACAGTAGACTCTCGATTTTCCGGGATAGATGGTAAAAAACAAATTCCGGATAATCGATTTCCCGGTTAATCCAAAAATACAAAAGTCCTCGACATTCGTAAGAGTAACGTTAGACTTAACTTCTTACTTCGTCGAGTTTACGTAACTCGGGAATGGCTAATAACATATTGCTACTATATTGACAAATCTGAATTCAGCGCGATACTTGTTAATCTTTGACCATTTTCATACATTCTTATTAGTTTAATTTTCCGATCCAAATCGATCGCTTTCCTTTTCTTGGTAGATTTACTAGTACATGTACCGCTCTTAGTCGGCACCATGATAACTTTCAAGATGAAATTTTCTGTAGAGAACTTCAGAGGGTTAAGGCGAAAACTCACTATTATCACCCCGCGCGACCTCACATTTTACTAAAGCACATTTCTGGATTCACTGTCATAAAACAATTTGCACTTTCCCTGTTATTGGGCTTTTCTGTTCTCGCATCTAATTATAAACCGGTAGTAAACTCGACCTTAGAGAGAGAGAGAGAGAGAGAGAGATAATCTTTAATGCCCTTCACGGCCAAAAAGCCAGGGGTTTACATTTTTACAGCCTCCCGAAACTTCCGGGAAAATCGAACAATTATTTACAAAAAAAGGTAATTTTACAAATGAAAACATATTTTGATACAAAGGAGAGAACTCCTTATGAGAGTTAAGTTTGATTGAGCTGACTTAACATCGAGATAAGAGCACCAGCTCAATCAGACAGGAACAGATGAAAGGTACACATCAGTCATTTCTGATTTGCATTTGCGAAAATACCGATAGCTGCAATTCTGTGGGTTTTTACGTTATTATGGTGAAATGTGTGTCCCCTTCGCTGAAATCTTCAATCATAAAAAAAAAAAAAAAAACATAAATAAATAGTAAGAATCTTCTCTTCTTTCCTATTTTTTTGCTTGTTACTCCGTATCTCACTTGTGCAATTTGTGCGTGCCGTGATCGTCGTTATTGATTGCTTATTATTATTATTTTTTGTTTTAAATTTTACAATCCTCAAAAAAAAAAAAAAATTGAGTTAAAAAAATTTACGTAAATCCGTAGTTGGGTAAGTCGGGGACTTACTGTATCGAAAAATGTTCAGCAACCTACGTATGGCGATAGATAAAAAACGAAAAAGCTTACCACGTACTACATTATATTATTACATTATTATTGGCCATAGGGTGCAAGGAAGCCTGAGGCTTATGCTGCACCAGCCAAAAAAAAAAAAAAAAAAAAAAAAAAAAATTCCCCAAATTATCCTGAGAGAGAGAAGAATGATGATATCCAGTTCAGGACCCTGGGTTTGCCGAGCCCATACTCACAGATGTGAGCCCCTGGGGTTAAACTCGCGTTTCTAATACGATGCTTCCCTTTATTTTTTGCGATGTCGATTTTAAATCTAATAGTTTCCCTTTATTTTTTACGATGTTGCGTATGATTTGGTCACCAACATTATAATGGTAACAGATGCACCGTTTTGAAACTTTTGAATAATTTCAAGTTTTTGTTTAACTGAAAGCACAACTCTTTTGCGTTTACCCATCATTTTCGCGATTTCTAAACAAAAAATTTACAAAAAAAAAAAAAAAAATTTTGACATCCCTGACATAAATAACGAAACAAAATTTCTTTTTGCAGCGCAACGCACACAACAATCGACGCGACGCAATAAAACAAACTAAACATTTGTTTCTCTTTTTTTTTTTTTTTTTGAGCGGCGGATGTGACTGAAAACTCACTATTATCACTCCAAGCGAGTTCACATTTTACTAAAGCAGATTTCTGGAGGTCAATGCCATAACGCGGGGTTGCATTAATAGGTACATTAACATCTCCCAATGTCTTATATATAAGACATTGGGAGACCAATCACTTATAACGCCGCTTCTTGTCGCTTAGTTCCGACTTGAAAAACATCTGTTTATACCTATTCTAGTTATTACCGGTACTTGAATTTTATGGTTTTTGGCTTCTTTCTTTTTTTTTTTTTTTATTTGGAGTCTTGAAGTGTCCCGGTTAATCCGATCCCAGTAAAAATATATAACTATTTTTCTTTATTCTTCTGAGGATATGTGGTTTTTGCAATTTTGGCATATCAGGGATATAGCAGCAATATTTTATTAGTCATTCCCGAGTTACGTAAACTCGACTTACGTATGAAGTCTTGGAATATATCTCTTGCGTATGTCGGGAACTTGCTGTATTTTTGGATTAACCAGGAAATCAATTATCCAAGAATATTTTTTTACCATCTATCCCCGAAAATCGAGTCTACTATCCAAAAATACAGCAAGTTCCCGACATACGCAAGAGATACATTCCAAGACTTCATACGTAAGTCGAGTTTTACGTAACTCGGGAATGACTAATAAAATATTGCTGCTATATCCCTGATATGCCAAAATTACAAAAACCACATATCCTCAGAAGAATAAAGAAAAATAGTTATATATTTTTCAATTAATTAGTTATATATTTTTTTTATATATTAGTCATAAATATAGAAAAATAGTTATATTTTTTTAATTAGTTCAATTGAAAACTTTATCTGGGGACAGCGATGAAGTAGCCGGAGTGGCACGTAAGAAAAGAAAACATAAAAGGAAGAAATAACGCATGTTATTGTACTGTGAAAACTGATATGTATTTCGTAGCCTTGGTTATTATAGTTGACCTTTATTGGTGCCGGGCGCCTCCGTAGCCAGGTGGGAAGGAGCAGCAGTGCGTAGCACACGCTTCTTGATTAGACCGGGGTTCGAGCCCGTCACCACCAAATACGGAGGATGCGGAAAGGTCAGGGAATGACCACCGCATATCCCGGAGCAATATGGCCTTAGTTGCTAATGCTCCTAAAAACCAAAAAATAACAAATAACAATAATATTGGTGCCGACTGCTTCTCGTATTCTGTCTTTCTCCTTTATTGTGTTCACTGTTGACACTGACAAATCTGAATTCCGCGCGATACTTGTTAATGTTTGGCCATTTTCACACATCCTTATTATTTTTATTTTCTGATCCAACTCGATCGCTTTCCTTTTCTTGATAGATTTACTAGTACCACTTATTCTCTTAGTCGGCACCATGATAACGGTCAAAATTAAAATTTCTGTAAAGAACTTCACAGGGTTAAGGCGAAAACTCAATATTATCACTCCACGCGAGTTCACATTTTACTAAAGCAGATTTCTGAAGGTCACTGCCATAAAACAATTTGCACTTTCCGGGTTATTGGGCTTTTCTGTTAGTGCAATTAATTATAAACGGGTAGTAAACTCTATCTTTTGCATTGCGATAATACCGATAGCTGGAATTCTGTGGGTATTTACGTTATTATAGTTAAATGTGTGTCCCCGTCACTGAAATCTTCAGTCATATAAAAAATATATATATAAATAACGTAACGTAAGTCCGAAACTACATAAGTCGGGGAGTTACTATATCCAAAAATGTTCAGCAACCTACTTGAAAAGTATGGCGATAGGGGAAAAACTTACCACGCACTACTCGCGTGTCCAATTCAATGCTTACGTTTATTTTTAAGATGTCGATTTTAAATCTAAATCAAAATTTGGCCTTTTGTTGTGCGAAGAAACACAACAATCAACGCGACGCGACCCACTAAAAGCTTCCTTTATTTTTTACAATGTCGTGTATGGTTTGGTCACCAACATTATAATGGTTCTTTAGAGATTTAACAGATGCACCATTTTAAAACTTTGGAATAATTTCAAGTTTTTGTTTAATTTAAAGCACAACTGTTGCGTTTGTCCATCATTTTCGCAATTTCTAAACGAAAAAAAAAAAATGCGACATCACTGACATGCATAAAGAAACAAAATTTGGCCTTTTGTTGTGCGAAGGAACGCAACAATCGACGCGACGCGACGCACTAAAACAAATTAAACATTTGGTCTCTTTTTTTTTTTTTTTTTGAGCGGCAGGTGTGATGACAGCGGGAGTTGCAAGATAATAGGTACATTAATCTCCCAATGATGACTTATAACGCCACTTATTTACGATTTGCAAAACATCTGTTTATACCTGTTATAGTTATTACTTGAATGTTATGATTTTTGGTTGTTGTTTTTTTTTTTTTTTTAATTCCAATTTTTTTTAAAATTTGGAATCTTGAAATGTCTCGGTTAATCGAGAGTCTGCTGTACTTAATTAGCCCCACCCCTTTGCTTGTTATGTATCCCCAGACCATCTGACTGGCGGGGAACTTTACAGTCGATATTATGCAGTCAGGTTGTTATTCCTCCGATTTTTGTTTTCTGACATATCGAGCCATGCAGGTGAATAGTTTTTTTTTTTTTTTTTTTTCCGCTAGTCCTTTAGGGAGGAGGATTCGCTGGTCTCCAGTTTATTAGAGACGAGATTTCAAACTGTTTTCTTCCCAGATTTGGGCTTCCTGGGTATGAGAACTGATGCCATCCATTGCTATTACACTTTCTCCAGTAGATGCCGGATTCTTTGTGGTGTTCACCACCGTAAGTGATTATAGGAGACTGCTGCACCCATAGGACTTGCGCTTATTCCTATGGGTGCTGGAAATGTTACATTTAGTTTAGTACGTGTATAGTTGGGCCGGCAATACCGCCTCGTGGCGTGGACGGGTACTGGGAAGCAGCCTTCCTAGTAGCAAAGCGGCCAGAACCAGCTAAACAACACACACACACACACACACACACACACACACACACACACACACACACACACACTACACAAACATAACACTATACTCATTTCTGGCCATTGTACAGAGAACCATGGCGGAGATGAACTAAACATTTAGGGGTCGCCTTGCGTAAGACACAACACATGTAGGTGAATTTCGATTAGTCAGAAAAGATACCGGTGTCCCATTGCTTTTTTGTCCATGAAACATGCGTTTTAGCCCAACCAAGTCGCTTCTTTAGCATTAGCATTAGTAGAGGCATATAATGCAAGAAAGCAAGTTTATGCAGCATCAACCAAAAAAAAAAAAAAAAATCACTCCCATTTCACCCCTCCGTTTGTTCGTAATACCTGTCCAACTGACCCTTAAATTTATTTAGGCTATCAACTTCCACAACAAGGGATGGAAGTCTGTTACACCAACCAGCTACCCGCTGGCTAAAGGCAAATTTCCGCACATCTATCTTACATCTGTCTTTCCTCAATTTGAATTTATGCTCTCTCAGGTGATTATTCTGAGCAAGAGGAAGAATCCCATCGGCATTGAGCATACTCAAACCATTCAAGGCTTTATACACCTCTATCAGATCACCTCGCCAGTGCCTAGTCTCCAGACACTGTAATTTGCAAAACTTAAGCCTTTCTTCGTAAGAGCAACCCTTTGTTCCATTCAATAATCTTTTTGCCCTTCTCTGTACTCGTTCCAGCAGCTCTACATCCTTCTTGAAATGAGGCCTCCAGACCTGTATACAGTACTCAAGGTGTGGCCTGACCATTGCCTTATACAAGGAAATAATCACCTTCTTATCCCTGCTACAAAAATTCCTGTATATCATGAGCCATGAGCCAAGACAAAACACCATGAGCTACTCAAGACACCATGAGCTACTCTTGCAACCCGTCTGCACTGCTCAGAAAACTTCATATCTGCCTGCACAATTACCCCAGGTCTTTTTCATTCTCTACCACTGTCAGTGAAGTACCACAGAGTTGATACGTTGCTCTGGAATTACTGTTTCCCATATGAAGTACTTTACATTTGTCAATGTTAAACTTCATTTGCCACCTCTCAGCCCACCTGTTCAATCTTTCCAGTTCCTGTTCAGCAGCATACCGTCAGTAGTGTCCTTAACAACCATGCAAACCTTTGTATCGCCTGCAAACTTGGATATTAAGCTTGATATACCATTATCGGTTTCATTTATAAATACAGAAAACAACAATGGACCCAACACTGAACCCTGAGGGACTCCACTAATAACATTAGTCCACGATGAGCAGTATCCATTGATTACCACTCTCTGTCTTCTCCCCCTCAACCATCCCTTTATCCATAGCAACAATTTGCCTCCAATACCACACTGCTCCAATTTGTGCAGCAGTCTTCCATGTGCAACAGTATCAAAAGCCTTTGTAAGATCCAAATATATAATATCAAAGTTATTCCCTGCATCCAGTTCTTTTGTGACTGCATCATAGTATCCAATCAAATTGGTCAGGCAAGACCAATTTGAATAACCTTAACCAAATCATGCTGTGTCCGAGCTGTAACTGAAGTCTTGTCTACATGATCCTGCAGTGCTTTTTTAACCAGTGCCTCCATTAATTTTCCTGGAACAGAAGTTAAACTCACAGGTCTATAATTACTTGTGTCAGCCTTTGATCTTTCTTTGTGAATTGAGGTCACATTTGCACATCTCCAGTCTATGGGTACCTCCCCTGAGTCCAAAGAAGCTCTCATAATTATGGCTAAGGATTTGCTTACTTCCTTTGCTGCCTCCTTTAATATAACTGGATAGATCCCATCCACCCCGGGTGCCTTTTGAATGTTTATCTCAACAATTTTTCCTACACTTTCCTCTCAGTTATTACAAAATTATCTAGCTTACTGCCAGAGTTTACTTCACCTCTGGCATTCCTCTTCCTGAATAACTCCTCATGTGTGAATGTAGATGAAAAATACTCGTTTAGTTTGTAAGCCACCTGAGCGGGATCCTCAACTGTTGAACCATCAATATCCAGTGGACCAATCTGATTCATCCCTTCCCTTCTAGAGTTTACATAGGTAAAGAACTATTTTCTGTTTTCCTTTTCTTGCATCCGTTGCAAAGGATTTCTCATAATCTGCCTTTGCCTGCCTAATCTCCTTTGTGACTTGGTTACAGACCAGCTTATATCTATCATAGGCTTCCATGTCACTCATTAATTTATATGTATCCCATGCATTTTTCTTCTCTGCCATATGTCTCATTAGTTCATCTGACATCTATTTAGGTCTTGTAAGATTTGAAAATTTTACAAAAATAAAATATTTTTTATTAAGACTTTGAAAGTTAGTTTTCCTTTGATTCTTGCCATTAATAGGATAAATGGGTAATATATGCAGTTTCAGAGATAAGAATTATTCTGGTAGGAGGTATAAAAATTAAAAGGTAGTAGGAACGAAAACAGAGCCATTAGCTTTACTTCCGTTAAAACTGGGAACTGATGGAGACAAATCCAGCAGGGGGTCCGGCGCTACAAAAACAACTTAAGGTTTATGAGGGGTCACACACAGGAAATGTATTCTGAACAACACACACTAGTTTCTAAAAATAGACGCTATGGTAGCCAGTGTCACAATTTGTGGATTTTTTTAGTGCAATAGAGACAAGCTGTTATGAGACAGAAAGAGTTGTTTTGAAGTATTCGGCCGACATCAAAGAACACAACGGATGTCAACAGGTTGTAAAGAAAGCGGTATAGAGAATCACGTGCTATGGGGCAGGCTGAACTAGGCTTTCCAACAAATGAAAAGAAAAAAAATGGAAAAGAAAGAGTGATTGGAAGAAAACACTGTGGGGAGACGTGGAAAACTCCGGGAGAAAATTGTGGATGGATACGGACACAAGAGGAGAGAGTGAAAAAGGAAGAGAAGGAGAAGGGAAAAATTTTTTTTGAGCGGTGCTAGTGAAAGGGTGAGTCGGGAAGAGTTGCTTGAAAGATGATGAAGAAATAGCCGACGAAAAAAGTCGAAGTGGGGTTATCAGTAATGTAGTGAGTGAGAAATTAGGACATGAACTGGAAAGGGGTAGTAAAAGGAAGTTCTGCAAACAGTGAGAATGAGAGAAGAAGATTCCCTTAGAACACCCAGTCCACCGAGGAAGGCGATAATATCCTGATATATTCTTGAAAGGCAAAGTAACAACCCTGGAACAGAAGGTAGCCGTCCTGACAGGAAAAGAAGCAGATCCTGAAAGCGGAGTAGCAGTTGCGAATGCCGTATGATAATGCCCTGGAAGCTTTAAGATATTGCCCTGGATAGCAGAAGATAGCAGCTCTGGATAAGGATAGGATAGAAGGCCCTTATGAAGACACCTGATCACAGAAATTAAGTAAGTGAAAGTTAATTTGAGAATACTGTAAGTTAACTGCTAGAGAAAGGACTGTAGAGCGATATTTGGGGAATTCAATGATAAGAGAAAGTTATTTTGAAAATACTGTAAGTTAAATACTAGTGAAAGGACTGTAGTGCGATATTGGGGAATTTAATGATAAAGATAAGATTAGATGGGTGAACCAAATAGGAGTAAATTCTACTCTAAGGCAATTATGGTTGGTTTAGGCAGTAATTTGGAATAAGGAGGATAGTAATGTAGATGAGAAAGTGAACGGAACGAATTGTAGTAAAAAAATAGAAATATTAAATGTGTGGAGATAAAATTTATGTATATTGCCAACCCTTAAAGGTGTGTTTGAATGTGACATTGTATTTTGGTGATCAAGTTCTGTAACTTGACAATGGCTAAAGAAATATATAGAAAGAGGAATAGGGAATTAAAGAATAAATTGGTAGTTATGATGATACATAAAAGTAATATGATCAATGATATATTTAACTTTAATGATAAAAAATGTTATTGACACCTATGAGGTATGATTTGATTGTGTTGTAATAGGAGCAGAAATAAGGTGAGCATATAAAGAGTGTAACTATTTAACCTGTGTATGCGTAATGAGAAAGGTGAGATAAAAAAAAAAGTCAAGTCTGTAAAGGAGCCTGTTAGATAGGAAGAGACTGGATATGTTGTAAGTACCTTGGTGTTGAAACAGTGAAATTCTAAATTCTATTCTTAATGAGATTTGTTATGATTTAACTGTAAATATGCATAATAAACTTGTTTTTATGTATAACATTTGTGTAATTATTTGTTGTACTGGACACAAGCCCATCCGAAGGGAATAATATACATCTAGAAGTTCCCCCCCCCAAAAAAACCTGAAGTCTTCTGTGAAGTTGAATAGTCAGATGCGCAAGTGGGGAGATATTATAAAGGGGAGTTGTTTAAATAGGGGAATAAATTAAAATAATATAAGTAATATATAGATAACACACATTTTAAACCCCCCCCCCCAGTCTAAACCTTGAACAATATTTCTTAGTTGGTATGTAAAGCCTAGTAGCTTCCAAGATTAATTCTTTGAATGCTTCCCATTTTGAATTTGCTGTTGGTAACATCATCAGTTGGTCCCACTGTATAGAATTTAAATACTGTCTCAGACCACTCTAGTCGCCTTTACGAAAGCAAAATCCCTTCCCTTTACCCCCGATGGTAGTTACCTCTTTGAGTAAATCTCACTTCAGCATACTGTGATCACTGCCACCTAGTGGTTCCTTTATCTGCAGATTCTTAATGCATGAAGAATCACTACTGATAATCAGGTCAAGAGTATTACTCCCTCTAGTTGCCTCCCGAACATGCTGATGTAGAAAACAATCATCCAATAAATCCACAAAAGCCTTGCTAGTGTGTGAGTGACCAACCCACAAATTCCAGTCAATATCTGGGAAATTAAAATCCCCCATTATAAGACTCTCTGATTTACTGGCCCACTCTATTTCCCTGTACAGTTTCTTATTATACTCATCAGAGTCATTAGGCCTATAGCACACTCCTACTCTCAATTTTGATTTCCCAATGCTTATGTCACGCCAAACAGATTCGACACTGCACTGTCCAGGGATGGCGACTGGCTTCACTTCCTTGGATTTTATGTGTTTCTTAACTAATAGCATAACCCCTCGTCCCTTCCTATCACGTCTATCCTTTCTGTACACATTGTACTCCCCAAATTCCAGTTCTACATTCCTTATATTTGTGTGACACGTCTCAGATATCCCAAGAATATCTGCCTTTGATGTTTTGAGCAATACCTCAAATTTATTTACCAAACTCCTAGCATTGGTGTACACACAAGTGTACACCAATGCTAGGAGTTTGGTAAATAAATACCTGCTACATGCACCTGTTCCTATTCTTAGCTACCCTAACACAACCCATGTGTTTACTTGTACCGCAATGACTCCCAGCAGTCTCTGAAATACCCTGCATCTTGTTTTCCAGGCTGCTAGTCATTTCAATAGAAGCAGTGCAAGAACCACTTTCACCTCTGCCAGTTTCTACTGTTAATCTATTAGTCCATGTTTCCTCCCCAAGCTAGCAGTTTTCCGACCCACCTAACACTGCCTCTATAGCATCAGCAAATATTCTTGCACCCTTTCTATTTAAGTGTATCCCATCCCTGTAGAAGCAGTCTCTCCTGTTAACAATTACAGACCAGGCTGAAAAAAATTCTACCCCTTGAGCCTTGCACAATCTTTCCAGGGCCGAATTGATTGACAAGGCTCTCATTATATACTCTCTCCTATCGTGTCTGGGCAGAATTGCAGACTTCTTCCTCATTTGTTGGGTCGACAAAGGCTTCTTCTTGAGCCGATAGGCATGCAGACCACATTCCGAAAACCGGCTTTGAATAGTTCGTGCACTTGTTCAACACTAGAGGCCATCTCAAAGTTCAGTTTTAGATCAAGAGCACTAGTATGGCGATTACGAAGGCATAGCCGTTTGAAATATCGGCCTGATCCAGGTCTTCTCTTCTCTTCGTATCACCGGTTTCGTGCTTTAATTTCAGAAACCGGGCTCCTGTTGTCTGGTCGCAGCCTATTTTATCAGCGATAGCACGCGTAGAAAGTCCTTCCTGGAACAGAGCAATAGCTACACTTGTTTTTTTCTTGGTGTCAACTTAACATATGAAGCCATGCTTATATCTCCACACAACAGGATACTAATGAGCGTGTATACTAATGAGCCTTATTGAAGAATAGAAATGTCTACCTCACTTTGAAGAAAACCCACTTTACAAGAAAAATTAATGCAGAAGTCCCACAAGGTGGTGTCCTGTCTGGCCTTTTCTTCTCAGCGATTCTGATTCCTTTCATGAGTCCTCGTGATGATGCTCTAATATATGCCGACTATATAAAGTTTCTTACCTTAATCCCACCGTCTACAAACCCAATGGCAATTACGTCTTCCATCACAGAGAACTTGACCACTCTTTCAACTTACTTGAAGATGTTTGTATTAAACCTTAACCCGTCAAAATCTGCAATAATGACTTACTCATTGAAACAGCAACCAACAATAATTCAACCTTTAGTTTTAGGTACTCTAATTCCAGTGGTTACCTGCCATAAAGATCTCGGTGTCTATTTTGATCCGAAGCTGAAATTTAATGTTCACACAGAATACCTCCAGAAGCGTTTTAACACCCTACGCTGGAGAGCGAAACAACACTTACTTCATTCCAACGATGCCGCAACCACTACCAGATATCTTCAAGCCACTGGTTATCCGGCTATTTTATACGCTGCTGAAATTTGGGCATCTCCGTCACCCTCACTTCAAAAACCGGTGTTCTCGTGTGAATACTGGACCCTGAAATGGGCCACAAATAAGCATCGCCGACCCCCTCAGTTGAGAACAACTGACATGGCTGAGTAGCTAAATGTACCCAGGCTCCCGAGGTTAATTGACAGCAGGCGTATTAAGACTTCAGTAAAAATGTACACAGGAGTAATAAATGCCCCAAACATCTGGGATTTCTGTCAGTGGCACAATCCTACGGCATCCTTGAGGTCAGAGCCCACACTAATCCTCAAATACAACCGGTTGAAACTGTGTAGTCGGTTCCTACCTGCCCAGGCACTCCCCAAAATTCAGGCACTGCTCCATCTTGGAGTCGACCTTCAGAAATTAGCTACCGACTACAAATACCGTCACATGCTCCTCGAGTGGATTCCATCTGTGGAACTGGGATAATTTCCTCCATATGACGTTTAGTCCTCATTTTTCATTATTATAATTTACATGTTTGTAACTCATAAGTTCCATGTAACGGTATTTTTTCCTTTTTGCCAATTAATTTCATTTATAATTTTATTTATAATGTAAAACTCCTGGCCATGTCGCCGTGTTGAGTATTATTTTCTCTAGTACATGTCCTGTACTTATTAGCAATAAAGAATTTATTTATTTACGTATACTCTTCCAATGCCGTATTTATAGAAACGGCTAATAGAAACCTTGCAATTGCTGTCTGATGCAATAGAAGCGTTATCTGACGCAATACCTTTGCTTTGCGACAAACGAAATGACTGTAATCAAACCAATATCTTATATGTTTCACTACAAATGTTACTTTTTTAAAAGTGATGCATTTTTTTTTTTTTTTTTTTTTTTTGTGTGTGTGCCAGGGAAAAAGGATAGAAATAAATTAGACCTAAAGGATGTTGAAGGAGAACTGTTGGTGAAAACCAATCACAATATGTCATGCAAAGAATTTTACGCATATGCACTAAAAAATGAAAAACTGTTAAAGAAAATTCACTCAAATGTATTGCTAGGCAAATATTGATAAAATAAATACAGGCATACCTCGAATAACGAATAGGATGCGTTCCACGAAATTACTTCGTTAAGCGAAACTTCGTTTTCAGAGGTAAAAATACTATGGCCAGAATAGGGATACGTTCCTACGTAAAGAAAATGAAAAGCTTTTTTTTCGAACAAAGAAACGTTTTATTAAATAAACAGTCAACTTACATACAAAGTGAAACCACATTTTAAAATACGAGTCTAAAGTTGATTGTTTATGCTCTTTTTCTCTTTCATTTAACAATTGCCTATACGGAGTTATTGCATTTAACACAGATCGCTTAACAATAACACTTCTTCCTAAATCGGGATCATTTTCACTAAAAAAAATTTAAAACGTTTTCAATGTCATTTAAGCACCTTTTTAAATCTTTGGTTGTTACACTTTTTTGGCAGGAACTTCTTTAACTTCGTCATCATTATCTTTGTATTCGTTGCTAACAAGGTTTTCTAAATCTCCACTGAAAAACCATCATCTTCTGCATTCAATAAATTTCTAACATCCTCTTCATCGACATTTTCGAAACCTATTGATTGAGCCATCTGGATAACTTCATTTCTAATTTCTTGGATGATGTTATTTTCTTCTTCTAGTACAACGTCTGGCCATATTTTGCGCCAAACTCGATTTAAGCATTTCTTAGTGACTTCTTCCAAGAACTATCAATGTTTTCAATTGCGTTTTTAATGGTGTAGTTTTTCCAAAACGTTTTAACTGTCATTTCCTCTTTATCCTCTAGTTCAGTTAAATTGCTTAATGTTCGACGCAGATAATAAGCTTTAAATGATGCTATTACTCCCTGATCCAATTTAATCAGGGAGTTGTGTTTGCTGGAAGAAACACAACTTTGACAGGAATGCATGTGTCCAACGTGTTAAGATCAGTAGGATGTCCCGGAGCAACAACAAAAGAGCTTTTTCTTCAAAGTTGTTTTTTTGACAATACCGTTTTACTTCAGGACAAAAGTGGTTAACAAACCAATCAATAAATAACCCCTTGGTAACCCACGCTTTTCTATTTGCTTTCCATATTACAGGTAAATTCATTTTTATGTTACCTATTAATGCCCTTGGATTTTCTGAATGGTAAACTAATAACAATTTTAATTTATAATCGCCAGAGGCATTTGATCCAAAGAGTAACGTTAAACGGTCTCTGGCTGCTTTGAACCCAGCAGCTGATTTTTCTTCAATAGAAATGAAGCTTTTTGTTGGTAGCCGTTTCCAGAACAAACCGCTTTCATCAACACTGAACACCAAATTTGGAAAATTTTCACGTTCAATTGTTTCCTTTAGTTTTTTTGGAAACTTATTTGCAGCTTCTCCTGTTAATTTTACACTATGAATCCTGGCCCGTTTTTTAAATTTCTCGAACCAACCACGAGAAGCCCCAAAGGTTTCCGTAATTTCTTCAGTTTGTTTAGATTTCAGGTGATTAAACTGGAATATATATTTTTTATGTTAAATGGGGCTTGAAATTGCCGACTTCGTTATATCGAAGCTTCGTTATCAGAGGTTACGTTAAGCGAGGTATGCCTGTATTTACTTATTTATCAGGTATATTGAATATGTATTGTAAACAGTTATGTAAAACGTTTGATGTTAATATTTATAAAAGTTTCCTTTAGTGTTTATAACTCTTGCAATAAAAAAATTTCAAATTAAACGAATTAAAGCGCAGGCTAATTCAGTTCGAATTAAAGCACAGGCTATAATTCAGTTAATTTTATTAAAATTTGACTAATTTTGAATTCCATGAACTTGTAAAAATGAACAAAATATGGAAATAAAATATTTGTTATTAAAATTTCGGTTTTTTTTAAAAGATATAATGCGAGTACACCAACACGAGGAATGAATATCCCAAATATAAGTACCCCCGAGATCAAATTTTTAATCTGGTTACTCTACACCAGGGGGCTCCAACCTACGGCCCGCGGGCCGGATCCGATTCGCCAGATGATTTCATCCGGCCCGAAAGACTATTTCATCCGTCTTGTGAAATTTATTCTATAGAAATCTTTTTTGGTTGCTACGTATCGTATATAAGATATTTTTAATCAAAATATAATGTAAATGCGTCCAAATATAATTTTGTAACATTGTTGCAACTCTGTGCGCTTCCACTTGGCAGCAGTGTTTCTGGCGATGTCGTAAATCCCAACAGTGCCAGTGCCGAAGGCTATAAGTTTATAGCCTCGAGTATTTCCGGCGATGTCGTAAATCCCAACAGTGCCAGTGCCGAAGGCTATAAGTTTATAGCCTCGAGTATTTCCGGCGAACACGAGTTGTCAAAAAGTGAAATAGTAAAGTTAAAATAAGCGACTGTTAAAACAATTGCTAACCACTAATCTAAATATTAATCGAGTAAGTATTAGTGAAAGAATTGTATGCAATGCGTTCTTTGCAGTTTGCAATGTAAAGACGAGTACGCGTATTAATCTTTCTCTTGGTCAGCTATTCTCATTCCGACCGTAGTCGTCTGGCCGCTGCACCGATTATCACGCGCAACAATTTATTAGCGCTATTTGTATAAATGCATATTATTTTTAATTTTATTTAACTTTGAATTTTTAATTTTAATTTTAGCGAATCAAGATGTCAAGGAAAAGAAAAATTGATTCTGAATGTCGTGTCTTCGATGAACTTTGGTCGATTAATTATTTTTTTATAAGGGACAATAATCGATGTACCTGCCTTATATGTAAGAAAGCAGTTTCTGTGTTGAAAGAATATAATTTGAAACGGCATTATACGATAAAACATGCCTCAACTTACGATAAACTTCAAGGAGGGTTGCGAAACAAGAAATTACAAGAGCTGAGCTTTGATTTCAAGAGGCAACAACAACAGATGACACATTTCACTAATCAGAATTTAAATTTAATTAGAGCTAGTTTGCGAGCATCTCAAATCATTGCTGAAGAAGGGAGGACTTTTACTGATGGCGGGTTTGTGAAAAGAATGTGCCTATCAATTGCAGAAGAAATATGCCCTGATATAGCACTTCGCTGCTATAAGTTTATCAGCGTCAACTTTAGCGAGAAGAATCGAAGACTTGTCTGCTAATGTTAAAGATCAGCTGAAACAAAAAGTTACAGATTTTATAAATTTTTCGATTGCAATTGATGAAAGTGAAGATATTACCAACACAGCACAGTACTCATTTACATACGCGGTATAAATCAAAATTTTGAAGTCACAGAAGAACTGGCTGCACTTGAAAGCTTGAAGAATAGAACCTCTGGTGAAAACATATTTTATAGCGTATCAAAAGTGTTTTAAGACCTGCAGCTTGATTGGGAATTGTTGACAGTAATTACGACCGATGGTGCAAAGAATATGGTTGGAAAAAATATTGGTTTCATCGATGGTGATGAAACCAATAATAAATATTTTGATTCCAAAAACATCGAAATACCTATGCAATTTCATTGTGTTATTCACCAGCAATCGTTGTGCGGTAAATTTTTGTCTTCGAACTCAATCATGTCGACTATAATTAGCATTGTGAATTTTATACGAAAAAATGGCCTGAACCATTGTCAGTTTAAAATTTTCTTGGAGGAAATCGAAAGCGAATATGGTGATTTGTTGTATCATACGGAGGTGCGATTGGTTGAGTCGCGGTAATGTGTTAAAAAGATTTTTTCAACTCAGAACCGAAATAGACATATTCATGAACGAAAAATTAAAACCAGTCCCAGAATTAACAGACTCTAAATTGGTATGGGAACCTGCATTTGCAGATATTTGTGAACATTTGAATACATTGAATAAAAAACTTCAAAGTCGCGATCTACTTGTAAATGACTTGTTCTACAATATTAAAACATTTCAGACCAAATTAGAATTATTTAAAAATCAAACTGAACAAAATAATTTTTCCCATTTTTTTGTGTTGTGAAAGTTTATATAATAATATGCCCAATTGTGAATTTTCTATTGACAATTTTGTTCGAAATCTTGAATTATCGATGGAAGCATTTGTTGATTTCGAAAACAATAGAAAATTATTTACATTATTTCAGAATCCATTTGCTGTAAATGTTTCATAGATAGATAAAGATTTACAATTAGAAATTATAGATCTTCAAAGTAACGATAACCTGTAAACATTATTGAAAAATGAAACATTAATTAACTTTTATAAAACTTTGACAGAAAATGAATTTCCAGAATTAAAAAAATTAGTAAGAAGAATAATTTCTATTTTTGGTAGCACCTACCTATGTGAACAAACATATTCAAAAATGAAATATATAAAATCCAAACATCGATCAAGAATGACAGATGAACATTTGCAAGACTTTTTAAGATTGGGAACTTCTACTATTAAACCTAACATTTCAATTATTGCTAAATCAAAACAACTACAAACATCTCATTGATTTGCTATTTCTGTAATATCAAATGTGATTATAATAATAAAAATTGTGATTTATAATAAATATCCCTTGTTTATAATTTTTTATAATTTTTCTATCTTGTACCTCCCGTTTGACCTGGTGAAGTCGATAAAATTGCGGTTTTTGGTTTACAGTGTTTTTAGTCGTCAAAATTGCACTGACTCCAGCCCGCCATTTGTTATGAATTTTTTATGTGGCCCTCCGGTGAAAAAGGTCGGGACCCCTGCTCTACACGACCACCAGGTCAGTGGAGTTTACAATAAATCAATCAATACAAACGTTAATCGTATTTAGCTATGACGGGCTTGAACCCCGGTCCACTCAACAGAGCGTATGCTACTGCACTCGCGCCCCTGACCACTCGGCTATGTCAGGCTTAAGCTACTATTAACACTATTACTGGTCGCGCGAGACCTGTCAGATGCCCCGAAAAAATATATATATTTTTATCTTTTTTTGATTCTTCAAGTTTATTGACTGAAACTTTTTCTAGTTACCTAAATATATTTAATTTGAGCTATTTTTGAAGGCGATATTTCATTATTTTCACAGAGTAATTAGGTAAAAGGAACTGAGACGTACCAGACCACCTTTTATGCAACATTTTGGCCTCAGGCGCGAGGTACCTCACAGGTCCTGCTCAGGTATTTCGATTATGTCGAATGAATGCCCTTCAAGTTCAATGCACCAGTTCTACCTTTCACTTTCTTACTAGTAGCCGACCGGGCTAGCCTGATTGGTAAAGTGCCTGCAGGGCACCCTAAAGGTTCAAAGTATGTTGAGGGCCAAACGGCACCAGGAATTTCTCCCATCTCCGCGAGTGTTCGCTGTATCAAGGACAGTACTCTGTCAAGGCCAGAGATTTAAAAGTGTGTGGATCATGTGTTGTGTAGTATGTTGTGCCCATTGTTCTTCTGGCCTATTGGCCGTCGAGCCCGTGATGGGACCCGGCGTTGTCCGTACTATGCCAACGAGGAGGCTCGCCAGGTGTACCTTAAAATTTATTATACTCTGGCAGGTCCTGCCGCCTATCTTCCTGGGATTTCAGCGGCTGGGTCCTATAGAAAAAAAAAAAAAAATGATCGCAGTCGTATAGTTGCAAAATCGCTATTACGAGATAGTATGTGGGGTTTGTTCCCCGAAATTACCATGGGGTTGTACGCTAAAATGGCAAGTTCTAGATGCCTAATGGGGCGGGCAATAATTTTGGTGCTAATTTAAATTTGGATGCTTGGGGCTTTCGCGGTGTGTAGTGAAAGAGAAGGGTAGGGAGCCTGAAGGCTGGGGGGAAGAAAGAGAAGTAAGGGGCCGATAGGGTAGATGGCCCCTGCAGTCAGTGGGGCATGCCCATGCCCCACCAGAGGAAAAGGGGGATGGCAGGAGGAGGAGAAGACAGCGAGCCATCTCCGCCCCTACCAAGGAATAGGAGTGAAAGCAGGCTGGTCAAGGCTACCAGCCCAGATCGCCATATGGCTAGGTGGCAGCAATGTGCTGCAGTCATTTCTCTGAGCCCTTGCATGGTAGTCTTGTTGTCTTGATCAGGTTGTCAAATGCCTGTGCTGGATGAGGTTGTCAATTCGGGTTGTCACGTCAGGTGGGTACATCTGTCGGTAGTCATAGAGATTGTGACTTCAGGTAGACTCAGTTGTGAGGTTTAATTCCTTGGTTGTCATCATCTGGGAAGGTTTCCGTGGTTGTGTAGGCTTTCTGCTGGTCTGCATAGCATGGTTGTTTACTGCAGTGGTTGAGGCTGTGGGAGCGTCCTTCTCCTTGTGAAGAGGTCCTGGGCTAGCTGCGCGAATGCCTTGTATGTGTCAACTTCAGTTATGCCAAGGCCTTCTTGATTACGGAGGTTAAGCTGTGTTCTAGTAATGAGTTTGTCTCTAATGGCCCCGTGTCCCGTCAGCAGGTAGGTTGTGTAGAGTCCTGGTGAGAGCCACGCTGGATAATCCGGGTATACCAGCTGTATGTTGGGTAGAAATTTTCTAGTTATTGCACCTTTGGTAGAGGTCTCCCAGCGGGCCTGCCAAGTTTGTTGGAGGTAAGCGGAGAGACGGTTCCTTTCTACTTTGGGATCATTTGACAGATCTATGGTGTAGTCGAGGCATGTTGCCGTTCTGCCTTTGGTCAGTTGATAGAGTAGCCCATGCTTAACAATCTCCAGGTCCAGAGGGAGGGATCCCATTAGGGCCTGGAGTGCGTGGGTACTTACAGTGTTACATGCTCTCGAGATGGTTATGAGTATGTGTCGCTGCGTAGTCTTCAATTTTTTCCGGTTCACTGCAGTAGTCGCCTTGTGATACCATATTCCAGCAGCATATGTAATCGCTGGCAGGAAAATAGCTTTATAGTAGAGGCTGAGAATTTTCCTCCTCAAACCCCATTCCTTGCGTGTGATTCGCGCAAAAAGTGCGGAGTATTCTCTAATTTTCTTCCGTAAGTGCACTATATGTGGTGTAAAGCTCAGGTTCTTGTCTAGTACGACTCTAAGGTGCTTTAATTCGGTGGTAAGTTTAATTGTGTTACCTTGTATCTTGATTTGAGGGGGTCGTCTGGTCTCTAGGGCTCCTTTTAATAATATAGATCTTGTCTTCGAGTATGATATCTTCAAGTTATTGTTGTTAGCTCAGTCCTCTAGAGTTTCTATTGCTCTGTTAGCGGTGTTCTCCAGTTGCGTCCTAGATCCCCCAGGCAGCATCGAACCACATCATCCGCATAGGCTAGGGGAACGACGTCGCCGAGTTCCAGGTTCAAAAAGCCATCTAGAACCAAGTTCCATAGGAGTGGACCCAGGATTGAGCCCTGTGGACATCCTCTGAATACTTCTCTTGTTACTGAACAGTATGGTGCTCTGACTGCCACGAACCTATTCGACAGGTAGGATTTGATGATTTGATACAGATTTGATGGTAGGTTGGCCTTCCAGAAGCGGGAGTGCAGTAGCACACGCTCTTTGAGTAGACCAGGGTTCAAGCCCCTGACTGCTGAATACGGTCGATCTGCCAACCCGCACTGGACCAACATGGCAGATTATGGTCCATTTCCCTCAGCATGAATTGTTGAGGAGGCTTCCATCCTGCAGTGGGTTGATAATGGCTGCACTTTACTTTACTTTTACTTTGGCCTTCCGGAGTCGGGCCAGGACGCTTGGCCACCATAAAGTATCAAAAGCCCCAGCAAAGTCTATTGCTATGACCAGAAAGTATTTCTGATCTGAGGTAGTTGCAGCATTAGTAATATTTTCCAGGACATCCAAGGTTGAGCATCCCTTCCTAAATCCATATTGTCGGGGTGACTGTAGGCCAGCTGCAGTGTAGTGAATCCCTATTCTGTTTCTTAATAAGCGCTCACAGAGCTTGCTCAGGACTGATAACAGTGCTATGGGTGTATGATCCTGGAAGGTCCAGTTGTTTGTTGGGACTTTTGGGAATGAGGCACAAGTTTGTAGTTTTCCAGGCCTGGGGGAACAGGTCTTCTTTGAGGCAGTGGTTGAATAGGTTAAGAAGCATCTCTGGAATGGTTTTGACGGCTTTCTTGACAATCTCTGGCTCCAAAAGATCAGAACCAGGAGACTTCTTGTTTCTAATCCTCATGGCAGCTGTTTCCAGTTCAAGTTTGGTGAAAGGGTCTTCTGTTGCAGTCGTGCAGCAGGTTTCATTGTCCGCACAGAGGGTTATCTGCTCTGGGGTAGAGGGGGCAAGATGGTCTTGAAACATGGTATCCATGATGTTAATAATTGTTTCCTGCCAGGTCCGGGTATAAGTACCCTGACGTGTCTTCGTCGCTGGTATGGTCTCACCCCTGGGGAGTTTGTTTGTGGTTACTTTGTACTTTTGTACAAGGTGGTCCCAACTGCGCATCTTACGCTGGCGTATGGTTGCCGTGTACAGGTTCCTTGCATCTCGGAAGTTCTGTCTTAGTGCCTCCACTTCTGCTGCTGGCTGAGAGTGCCTTGCCCGCTGGAAGAGTTTCCTTCTCTTGTGCACCTCCTGCCTAAGCCTCTGTAGCTCTGGAGACCACCAGGGTACAGCCCCCGGGGTTGGGTTTTTCTTTTTAATAGAGGTGTTGGCAGCTTCAGTGATGAGACCAGCTGGTGCTGATCCGGGCTGAGTCCAATGATGTTCAGCGATTGGGCTGCTGTGGTCAGTGTGGCTTGGAAGAGTGGCCAATCTGCCTTCTCTATGGCATATCTTGGCTGTGCCTGCCTCACTGCTTGGTATCGACTAAGGGAGCACTGGAGCTCAAACGTGATGGCCCTGTGGTCCAACGTGGTCCAGCTTTCTTGGACGGTCCACGATGTTAGGTGGCCAGCAAGGGATCTGGTAGCCAGAGAGACATCGATTGTGGCCTCCCCCCATCGAACTAGAGAACGTTGCCAGATTGTTTGGCCGGTTGAGGACTGTGTACGGACTATTCGCTAAGTAGTCTTCAAGTTGTTGCCCGTTCTGTACTCCACGTTTATCCGTGGTCTCGCTGAACCACGCTGGGGACCTGCAATTCACATCCGCTCCCACGACAATTTTACTGTTTGGGAAGTCTGTCTGGAGGCTCCTCAGATATCTGGTTACTGGTAGTATATCTTCACCTGGGTGACAGTATAGCGATACCGCATAAAATTCACCCAGGGGCGTGATAATATGGGCACATGCAGCCCAGGATGTGCAGTAGTTGGTTAGTTTTGTTGCTGTTGTATTTGGATTCTGAATCAATATGCAGGCCCAGGGTGTTTCTCTGTTATCCTGCACTATCTTATAGGCCAGGGGGTAACCCCTGACCTCCTTGCGATATGCATATGGCTCCTGGATGAGGAATATGTCGAGATTTGCCTCGTTCGCCTTCTTTGTGAGCTGCGCCGCTACTATTTTGGACCGTTGTGCATTCAGTTGTATGAATTTTACCCTGTTGATGTTATAGGATTTAGGGCGTGTGGCCATAATCTAGTCGCATTTGAAAAGTGCTCTTTGCTTTACAGTACACTGGACATTCGCTGTCCCTAACTGAGTGCTCTGCTGGTAGTTTATGGAATTTGCAATTTACACAGGTCGGCGGCTTTTCTTTATTCGGACAAGTGTTCCAGTCGTGGCCACGTTCTGCACAGTGGCCACAAGTGGGTTGGGTTTGGGCACAGGTATGCCCAAAACCGGCAACATCTGAAACACTTAGGGACAACAACGTGTTCCCTAAAGCGGTGACTGCCCCAGTTTATAAACACTCTGTCGGTCTGGCTAAGCGTGACGTAGGCCGCTGGTGACAACTCAACAACCCAGTGGTAAGTATTTCCTGTTCTGGCTTTCGTCTTGAACTTGGGAATAATCAAGTTGGTGGGTTCTTCTTCCGGATGTGCATGCTGGAGGTTTCTGTAATACAGTTCCTACTGGAGAGCAGTTGGTGTCAGATCATTGTCGAGGTTATACAGGGTGTTTCAGTTAAACGTTTCAGAACTTCTAAGAGGGGTAGGGTACATCCTGACAACTCGAAATCATATAGCAATGTGGGGTCGGAAATGCTTTCCTGAAGCGGTGTTGTACACAGAAGCACCATAAAAAGAAAAGAGACCGTAAGTGAGAAATCGTTTTAATAATACATGAAAAGAAGCAAAAGGTACATGGATTAAAGTAAGTGTTCGAAGTTTCTTCCACGGGCTACAATGCACGCCTCACATCTCCGACGCATGGACATCCGAACATTCTGGAATACTCCAGGCGAATTTCGAATTTCTTCGGCAGCTACTGCGATTCTTGCAACCAGCTCCTCAGCATTGTCAACAGGGGTGTCATAAACGCGATTTCATATGACCCCAGAAATAAAAATCAAGACATGATAGGTCGGGTGACCGAGCAGGCCAACGCACGGGACCACCACGTCCGATCCACTGTTGACCAAATGTGACATCCAGGTAGTTACGAACATCTCCGCTATAATGGGCAGGGGCTCCATCGTGTTGGAACCACATTGTCTGTTGCTTCGATGCAGAAATCTGTTCATCTCTCAAAAGTTGTGGCAATACTTGCTGCAGAAAGATCAAGTAGATAGGTCCGGTTAGACGACACGGTAACAGGTGAGGTCCGATGAGGTGATCTCCCATAATACCGGCCCATACACTGACCGAAAATCGAATCTGTGCTGCACGACGTCGTATGGTCGTTATGCGTGTTGAAAATTTCTTCCCTTGTGAAGGATGCCTCATCGGAAAACAACACTTCAGCAGGAAAAAGGGGATTTGTAGCACATTTTCCAAGGTACCACTGTGCGAAAGCAATACGAGGTTGAAGAAACTTCGAACACTTACTTTAATCCATGTACCTTTTACTTCTTTTCATGTATTATTAAAACGATTTCTCACTTACGGTCTCTTTTCTTTTTATGGTGCTTCTGTGTACAACACCGTTTCAGGAAAGCATTTTCGACCCCACATTGCTATATGATTTCGAGTTGTCAGGATGTACCCTACCCCTCTTAGAAGTTCTGAAACGTTTAACTGAAACACCCTGTATATTGTGCGCTGTGGGCTGCTACACCAACATTCGAAAGGAAGAACCACAACTTATCTAGGTTACACAACAGATCCACAAAAAAGCAAATCCACAGAAAAAAAGAGGTTAACGGAACACCCGCAATCTATCTGGCAAAATAGATGGAATCTTACCACAAAAGGGCAAGTCACCAAAAAATTTATACCCGATGTCAGCAGGGTATATCCTATTTCCCCGTCCTGGTTTTCCCCTGGCTTGCACACCACCTTCCTTCTTACGGGACATGGCTCCTTCAGAGGAAAACTCCACGAGCTGGGAATCTCTGACAACCCGAGCTGTAACTGCGGTCAGGAGGAAACATGGGAACATCTTATCCATGACTGTGACAACTACGAGGACCTCAGATGTCAGCTATATACACGCATCAACTCCTTGCTAAAAAACCGAGAGGAAATAATATTGCAAGAAGAAGATAATTACCGGGCTTTCACCGTCTTTGCTCGCGAACTCTTTGAAAGACAAAGATCCCTGCCACATATCACTAACCTATGAAAGACTGCGAAACTCTGAACTAGTGACCACCTGAGGCAGATACAACACATGAGCGTGACGAACTGGACCTGACTTCTGGACTTGGACCACCACTGAACCAATGCAAAGACGAAGATTGCAACTTGGACTCGGACCTTGAAGATTACATCTTATGATGCCATACAGCCATATAGTGCCCTGGCTCTGTCTAGCCTGCTTTTTACTCCTCTTTCCCTAGCAAGGGGGGAGTGGACGGCCTGCTGTCTCCTCCCCCTCCTGCCACCCCTCTTTCTCCTCTGGTGGGGCATGGGCATGCCCCACTATTTCAACAGGGGTCATCTTCCCTATATACCCCTTACTTCCAATTTCCAACCCCCAGTCTTCCACCTCCCCTCCCATCTCTTTCTCTTTACAACAGCGCTTGCCCCACACGTACAAATTTAAAACACCAAAATTCATGCCCGACCCATTAGGAAATATTATTACCTCCAGCGCTTATCCCGTATAGCCCCTCTAAGTTGCGTATAATGTACCATCTGTGCCCAAAAGAAAAGAAGAATTATTATTTTAATGATTTTTTTTTTAAATTTTATTATTATTATTATTAGTAAATTACAGCTCTGATTCATACTATATTATTATTATTATTATTATTTATTTTTTTTTTTTTATTAGGTCCTAGCCACTGAAATCTCAGGAAAATAGGTGGTAGGACCTGCCAGAGCAAACTATAAGGGGACACCTGGCTGGCCTCCACGTGGCGGAGTACGTAAACGACAGGTCCCATCTGGGGCCTGGCGGCTAACAAGCCAGAGGAACAAGGGGCATAACATATTACAGAATACATGATCCACACACTTTTAAACCTCTGGCCTTGACAGCGTACTGTCCTCGATACAAAGAACATACGCGGAGATGGGATAAATCCCTGGTGCCGTTAGACCCAAAAAATACTCTGTACTCTGTACTCTGTTATATATTCTGATGCTAGGTCCTTTGCGTCTAGGGGGTAGAGCTTCAAGTCCGAGTGTTTGAATCTTCTCATTTTGTAGGATTTTTGCTGCGTCCTCTTTTGTTTGAGTCTCGATGATAATCCCTACGTTTCGGGTCTTCCTTACCGATTTTATTTTGGCATCTCTGAAGTCGTCTGCCAACTTTGTGACCACTAGATTTTTGACCTGTTCGCTGCTACTGTTTTCGTCTGTGGAGGTCGGGCCCAGTATTACCAAATGTGGTGTTGGCAGGAGGGTCCTGCGTTTCATCGCTGTAGTCACAGTTGCAGTTGGGTCAGCAATCGGTCTGGTTCTCAGCGCTTGCACATACGAGGGAGCACGCTGTGGCATTTGGTCTGCTCCCACAGATTGGAAGGCCTCCAGTTTCGCTTTAGCTGTTTCGCACTCTAGGTTGGTTTGTAGTAGGACTGTCTCCAGCTTTGTCCAGATGGACACTATTTTTCCTCGAAGTCCAGTAGTTATTCTGTTGCTGGTATCTTTCAGGAGGTTCTCTAACGTTGTTCTTAGGGAGAGGGTCTTTTCCAGTACCGTCCCCTCTGGAAGAGTCGGATCTAGCGACTCTATGTTTTCGTCCTGCTTTACATTGTCGGCATTTTCTGCTTGAGAGCAGAGGATGTTCTGACTTCCTCTTGTTCCTTGCTGGCTTCTTGTCTCTCTGTCGCTCTGTTCGACGACCTGTTTTTTATTATTTTTCCGCTTGGGTGCGGAGTTCGTTTCCTCTGTATACTCAAGCTGCACAGTTTCCAATAGAGTACTGCCTGCTGTTTTCTGCGGAGCAGTGTTTATTTGGGCGGTGTTGCTATCAGTATCTTGTGGCATCTTGAACCAAAATTCGGATTACCGAGCTATTCCAGATAAACGAATGTAATGCGTACCGTTGTGGAAAGTGATTCACAAGATTGCAAATGGTGTTGACTACAAGTTCGTAGCACAAGTCCAAGCCGAGATATGGCGTGTCAAAGTTTCAACTCACCCTCACAGGTCACTGAGGAGGGGGGGGGGAGAACACCAGGGAGCTGGGACTACCTTTAGTAGGTTTTGGGTCAACAAATACGACGGTGATGTTATTTCTGTCTATGGTGCATGGTTATCAATCGCGTCTTTAACATTTTTGGTTCCACGTGGGGTGGATAGTGGGGGAAGCACATTAGAAATTTAGAAATCATTGTTCAGTAACTGTAGTGGTAGTGAACTTCTTCCGTTCGGTGACTAGGGGAGAAAGTATGCAGCAGTGGGTGGGAGTGGGGGAGAAACAATCTAACCCTGTCACCACTTGACCTTGCCCAAGTGATGTGTTGCCTTAAGCAGAATATCACTGGGTTCGGCTGCGTTGAATGAACATTAAGCTTGCTGTTTGTTTCGACTCTTAATTAACTGGAATATATGAATGCTTAAAATTTAGATTAAACATATTTTCCTTAGCAGACACTACAGGTTCTAGTTCTCATGAGCTTTCTGTTAAATTGTGATTCAATATATAACACAGGGGGTCACCCTCCCCAGTCAAGAGTGCAGTTCAACCGCGGTGGCAGGGAAATAAGTGGAATGCCACTCTCTCCAACGCTAGAACAATGCCGCCATGGTGAGCTGACACATTGTTGCCAGCGTTGAATCAAAAACGAGTTGAAATGCACTACTCACCCAATAAAACTGAAAACAAATCTCACCACTGTGATCCATTGATGTAGGTAAATCCTTCAGTACACAATTTAATAACCATACTAAACTTAAAACGCATAATCCAGACACATTTTCACGGAGGGATAAACAGCACGTGTGAGTATGAAGGCGGCCATTTTCACATCCCACCCTAAAGGTGTAAGGTAAGGTGTAAGGTATATTGATGTCATGCGGCACCGGGGGTTTCCCCCATCTCCGCGTTGCTTTCATTGTGGGTGTACCAGCTTGCTGGGAATGCCAGAGATTTCAAAGTGTGTGGGTATTGTACATGTGTAATGTCGTGTACCGTTGTTCATCTGGTCATTTAGCCGCTGGGCCCCTGTTGGAGCCCAACGTTGCCCCACCTTCGCCCCGTGGAGGCAGACCAGGAACCCAGTAGACTTAGTTACTCTGGCAGGTCCTGCCGCTTAGTTTCCTGAGATTTCGGCGGCTAGGACCTTAAAAAAAAAAAAAAAAAAAATCATAATATGTATGTACGTATATGCACATGTATATACTCATTTCACTTGTCTGCATACACCATATGTTGTATGCCTATACACACCGCTGGGGGGTTTGATATTACATAGATGGATAGGCCGAGACTGGGCGAAGATTATTTTGAGTGTTGCTAAATTTAGTGTGTGGGGCGTTCGCATTGTATATAGATAGAGTAGGAGGGGAGACAGAAGACTGGGGGGTAAAGATAGAAATATGGGAGCGATAGAGAAGATGCCCCCAGTTGGTCAGTGAGGAAAGAGGGGGGGGTTCGGCGAGGTGACACAAGGAGTCTCCGCCCCGCCGTGGTAGGTTTGGAAAGGAATCGAGTCAGGTGCTCGATTCTGGTCCACAACGAGTCTTGATGGCAGTGAAGCTGCATGGTTCAGGTCCATGTGGGCTTTTGCAGATTCAGGGTTCAGTCAGTCGCAGAGTTATAGGCCATGTCCTTTTATTCTCATTGGAGGTATTGAATTTGTTGTGGGAATGGCTTGTTCCATTTAGGTTCCAGTTGTGTTGTTATTTGCTTGTTGGGCTAGTGTGGCTCGGCGTCTGTTAAACAGTTTCTGTGCAAATTCGGTGAATGCCATGTATGGCCCTTTATCGTCCAGAATGAATTGCTCCTGATCCTTGGGTGAATGTTGTAGTCTTGTCACCAGCTGGCAGCGGATGTCGTCGTATTGGTGGCAGTCATACATTAGATGCGACCAAGTTTCTGGAATGCCACAAGTGCAGTTTGGATTTTCAATTATTCCCAGAGTTGTTAGTTTGGCGTTTAAGGCACCATGTCCTGTGAGTAGGTACGTCACAAACAGACCAGGTGCGTACCAGGTTGGTAATTTAGGTTGGAATCTATGTATATTTGGAAAGAATTTATTTGTTATCCGACCTTTAATGGAGACATCCCATCGTGCCTGCCACGCCTGCAGCAAGTGGGTCTGGAGTCTTTTTTCCGCAATGCGGTTATTTCCTGGATCTCCATTGAAGTCAAGGTGTGTACAAGCATTGCCTCCCACCCTAAAGGTCGCGGGTTCGAATCCCGCTTCGGGCTTGGATCAGAGTAAAATGCAAAAACTTTGGGAGGTGCATTATGGCCACAGAAGCTGATGCGCCAATAACTAACAAAAAAAAAAAAAAAGAAAAACATTTCTTAGTAATGCATTGTCTCGGCCTTGGGAGGACTATTTTACGGCTTCCTTGTAATCTTCTTTCCTCGAATTCCTTTTCTGCAATCGTAGAAAAGGAAAGGAAAGGAACTTTCTGCAACTACAGTAGTCATTATTTCCTCTAAATCTTTTTGTCTTCAAGCATTATTTGTAATCCTCAAGTTAATCTAGTTCCCTAATCTCAATCAGTTGAACTGCCTTAGGCAATTCCTGCTGATCTCCAATACCCTTGTTCCTAGGAGCTGTATTCATCTTTCTTCCCATTGGTTTCACACTGGTATAATCTAGACTTTAATTCAATTAGTCCATGAACTTTCTGGAACTTCAGGAATCATTATTTCGTTCTAAACACGATTTTAAATTTTTATGCTTGAGCCATGTAGAAATGTCGTGCTTTAACTGCTTCAATAAATCTGATGAAGAACGAAAATAATACTTCGATTGTATATCTTTATTGTTTATGTATATATTTTTTTATGTTCAGCCGAATAGACTGTTTCTTTTATGTTCAGCCGAATAGACTGTTTCTTTTTTTTTTTTTTTAGAAAATTATGAGTATTTTTAGAGTCATAGATCAAAACATTTTTAAATTCTATCTGAATACACATCGTAATCCATTTCCATCTTCTCCTCCTCCGAGCAGTATACGGAACAGAATTCTAAGCCACAAAAAGTGATATGCATAATTTTGAAAATTCGCGCTCAAAGTTTTTCTGCACTGATTAATGGAAAAGACTAGGATTATGTCTATATTTCATGATTTAGCGTTTTTTTTTTTTTTTTTTATTTTCAGCAGAATTAATAAAATTTGGCTGCAAATTTCCGCTTCATACTTTCGTCTTCTTATCTTATCTTCCTTCATGGATTAGGCAATCCGCCTGTTCCAACCTTGAAGACGTCTGCCCATCTTTTCTTTGGTCTTCCTCTGTCTCTTTTTCCTTTTGCTCTATATGTATAAGCTAATTTAGGGAATCTATTATCTTCCATTATTCCTACATGTTCTTTCCATCTTTGTCTATATTCTATAATTTTTCCATTAATTGAGTAAATCTTTAATTCCTTTCTAATATTTACGTTTGGTATTTTATCTAATTTTGTACATCTTTAACATATCTTAAAAATTTCATTTCATTTCTGCAGCTTGTATTCTATTAATGTCTCTTTGTTTCGGTATCCATGTTTCAGAACCGTAAAGTGTTGGTATTGCCATTACTTTGTAAAATTTCAATTGTTTTTTCCACTTCATACGTAATATAATGTTCACAAAAGTCGTTTTAAAATTTCACGCTCTTAACAGTTTTCTGAACTTAAAAATGCTTATATTTTATGCATATTACTCCTATTTTTTTTTTTCATTTTTATCCGAAATGATCTTTGTTTTTTTTTAAATAACGTGTAAAAAAAGTATTTTTAAACATTTAACTACTTTTTATCAAAATTAAAAACTTACACAAAATAAGTATTGAAATGTATAAAGAAAAGATAAAATATATTGGTATGCTGCAAGCAGAATTCAAAAGCTTAAAAACTTTCTCCATAAATAATAAACAAAATTTGATATCTGTCAGGTACAGCGCGACTTCCACTGTAACTTTTTGGGAGCGACCACAACCGGATTAAGAAGATACGAAAGAATAACAACTGCTAATCCGCAACCAGTGACTCACCAGGATATATTCTCGGCAGGGTCTGTCAGGTGGCACAAAACTATAAACCGAATGTGTGTGTGTGTATGCCCTTCATGAGTCACGACACATCACTTATTCAGTTTGACGAGTATAGGCATCAGCAGTACCGAATGTGTTAATATTGTCTATAGTTTGAGGATTGTTGTTTAGGCCATTTTTTTATATGGAACTTTTTAAGTTCAACAAAGGAAAAGGTAAACTGTGTTTAAACTGACTTTATTATGTTGTTGTTCAGAGTTGCAAAACACACATTCGTTATTCGGACGTAAATTTCAGTATTAAAAGGTTCGAAATTTTCAGTATTAAAATTGGATTCTGTTGTTACTTGTGAAAATAACCATACTTCTGGCTATGAAGAAGTCAGTCTTGAAATGTGTTACTAATATGAAAGCGAAAGCCTTAAGTAGTGAATGTAGTCCTCTGAAAATTTTTGTAGAAGCTGTATCACAGCTTCCAAATTCCATAAAATCTTGTACGCCTGTTGAAGTAACTGCAAAGAGGATAATTCTCTTCGATATTAGTAGTAGGAAAATGGGGATTCTGAGACAACGTGGGATAACTTTTACAAACGTAAAAAAAAAAACAAAAAAAAAAAAAACCACCTCCCCTTAGAAACACGTCCTTCCCTTAAAATCGTTCATTCTCCTAAAATAATTACAAAGACTGAAAAATTAAAATTACTTACAGAGAAAGAGTTTCCTTAGTTAATATGCTATGAAAAAAATCAAACGAAAAAGTGCAAAACTTTTCCTATGCACTTTCGTTTAACTCAACTATAGAGGCGATTTACTACAAGACGGGTTATATTGACCAGTTACCATGTCAGAATCTCCTGACAAATCCTCTTTTAGCATAGTTGAGCAAGCATTACACTGAGTGGACAGAAATCATGGGACATCTACCTACACGGCGGGCCATTGAGTCCACTAGTTCACGAAAGCGTTCCATAGGTATTTCCATCCATGCTTGCTGCACCGCTATCCATAATTCCGTCGCATTCCTGGTTGGAGGATTCAAAGCTCGGACGGACCTTTCCACAGCATCCCAAAGATGCTCCACAGAGTTCATGTCCGATGAACGTGGAGGACATTCTATGTTAGTAAAATCTGCAGAATGCTCATCGAACCATGTTCTAGTCACCACGGCTCTATGGGGAGGCGCATTGTCCTGCTGGAAGAGTCCATTGCCCTGTGGGTGCACGATGACAATGTAGTGATGCAGATGGTCTGCAAGGATGGACACGTAACCTGGACCGTTCAGAGATGCATTTAGACGTACCAGTGGTCCAAACATATGCTAGTTGAACACCCCCAGACTACACCGGTGTGCAAAACTTAAGGACCAATACTATTTCTAAAGGTTACAACCACAAAATTAAACGAAACAGCCTGTGGCGATTTGCATAACTGTAGCCGTTCAGTAGAAAGCTGGTGCACATGAAAAATATGAATCGTGATTAGAGGGCTCACATAAACAGATAAAAGAAGCAGTTATGTGCAAATTACGATTGTAAGATTTGAAAATCTTACAAAAAAAATAAAATATATTTTTTTTTACTTTGAAAGTTAGTTTTCTTTTGATTCTTGCCGTTAATAGGATAAATGGGTAATATATGCAGTTTCAGAAATAAGAATTATTCTGGTAAGAGGTATAAAAATTAAAAGAGTAGCGGAACGAAAACAGAGCCATTAGCTTTACTTCCGTTAAACCAGGGAACAGATGGAGGATACTATGTCAAACCCAGCAGGGGGTCCGGCGCTACAAAAACAACTTAAGGTTTATGAGTGGTCACACACCGGAAACGTATTCTGTACAACACACACTAGTTTCTAAAAATAGACGCTATAGTAGCCAGTGTCACAATTTGTGGTTTTTTTTGAGTGCAATAGAGACAAGCTGTTATGAGACAGGAAGAGTTGTTTTGGAATATTCGGCCGACATCAAAGAACACATGTTAACAAGTTGAAAATAATAAAAGAGAGGGATATAGGGAATCACGTGCTAGTGCTACGGGGCAGGCTGAATTAGGCCTTCCAACAAATAAAAAGAAAGAAAAAATGAAAAAGAAAGAGTGATTGGAAGAAAACACTGTGGGAAGTTGTGGAAAACTCCTGGAGAAAATTGTGGATGGATATGGACACAAGGGGAGAGAGTGAAAAAAGAGGAAGAGAAGGGGAGAGGAGAATTTTTTGAGCGGTGCTAGTGAAAGGGTGAGTCGGGAGGAGTTGCTTGAAAGATGATGAAGAAATAGCCGACGAAAAAAGTCGAAGTGGGGTTATCAGTAATGTAGTGAGTGAGAAATTAGGAGATGAACTGGAAAGGGGTAGTAAAAGGAAGTTCTGCAAACAGTGAGAATGAGAGAAGAAGATTCCCTTAGAACACCCAGTCCACCGAGGAAGGCGATAATATCCTGAAAGCGGAGTAGCAGTTGTGATGCCATATGATGATGCCCTGGAAGCTGTAAGATGTTGCCCTGGAAGCTGTAAGATGTTGCCCTGGATAGCAGAAGATAACAGCTCTGGATAAGGATAGGATAGAAGGCCCTTATGAAGACATCTGATCACAGAAATTAAGTAAGTGAAAGTTAATTTGAGAATACTGTAAGTTAAAAGCTAGAGAAAGGACTGTGGAGCGATATTTGGGGAATTCGATGATAAGAGAAAGTTATTTTTGAAAATACTGTAAGTTAACTGCTAGAGAAAGGACTGTAGTGCGATAATTGGGGAAATTAATGATAAAGATAAGATTAGATGGGTGAACCAAATAGGAGTAAATTCTACTCTAAGGCAATTATGGTTGGTTTAGGCAGTAATTTGGAATAAGGAGGATAGTAATGTAGATGAGAAAGTTAACGGAAGGAATTGTAGAAAAAATAGAAATACTAAATGTGTGGAGATAAAATTTATGTATATTGCCAACCCTTAAAGGTGTGTTTGAATGTAATATTGTATTTTGGTAATCAAGTTCTGTAACTGATAATGGTTAAAGAAATATATATAAGAAAGAGGAATAGGGAATTAAAGAATAAATTGGTAGTTATGATGATACATAAAAGTAATATGATCAATGATATGTTTAACTTTAATGATTAAAAAATGTTAATGACACCTATGAGGTATGATTTGATTGTGTTGTAATAGGAGCAGAAATAAGGTGAGCATATAAAGAGTGTAACTATTTAACCTGTGTATGCATAATGAGAAAGGTGAGATAAAAAAAAAGTCAAGTCTGTAAAGGAACCTGTTAGATAGGAAGAGACTGGATATGTTGGAAGTACCTTGGTGTTGAAACAGTGAAATTTTATTCTTAATGAGATTTGTTATGATTTAACTGTAAATATGCATAATAAACTTATTTTTTTTGTATAACATTTGTGTAATTATTTGTTGTACTGGACACAAGCCTAACCAAAGGGAATTAAACATATAAGAGTTTCTCCCCTATGAACTTAGAATTTTCTGAGAAGTAAAGTCAGATGCGCTAGTGGGGAGATATTATAAAGGGGAGTTGTTTAAATAGGGGAACAAAAAAAAAAAAAAACAATAAAAAATATAATATAAAATAAATATACACATATTATTAACCCCCCCCCCCACACGATGTTACCAACAGTAAATTCTAAGTGGGAAGCATTTAAGGAATTAATCGTGAATACTACTAAAAGTTTCATACCTATTAAGAAATATTGTTCAAGGTTTAGGCCTAAATGGTTATCAAATGAACTAATGAGACTCGCGACAGAGAAGAAAAATGCATGGGATGCATATAAATTATCAAGCGACTTAGAAGCCTATGACAGATATAAGCTAGTCCGTAATCGGGTCACAAAGGAGGTTAGGCAGGCGAAGGCAGATTACGAGAAATCTTTGGCAAAAGATGCTAAGAAAAACAGCAAGGATTTCTTTATTTATATAAACTCTAAAAGGAAGGGGAAAATCTGATTGGTCCACTTGACATCGATGGTTCGACTGTTGATGATCCTGCTCAGACAGCAAACAAACTGAATGAGTATTTTGCATCTACATACACACATGAGGAGTTATTAAGGTTTGAAAATGGCAGAAGGTTATCAAATTGTAGCAGGGTGCTTAATGATTTTATAATAACTGAGAGCAAAGTGGAGGAGAAATTGTTAAAGTTAATCATAAAAAAGCCACCTAGGTGGATGGGATCTATCCAGTTATATTAAAGGAGGCGGCAAAGCAACTAAGCAAACCCTTAGCCATAATAATGAGAGCATCCGTGGACTCAGGAGAGGTCCCCACGGACTGGAGATGTGCAAATGTATCCCCGATTCACAAATGGGGATCGAAGGGTGACACAAGTAATTACAGACCAGTTAGTTTAACTTCTGTTCCGGGTAAAATAATGGAGTCGCTGGTTAAAGATGCATTGCAGGATCATCTAGACAAGACTGCAGCAATAATTCAGACACAGCATGGGTTTTTTAAGGGAAAGTCTTGTCTGACAAATTTGATAGGATATTATGATGTGGTTACAAATAAACTGGATGTAAAAAATAATTTTGATATCATATATTTGGATTTCAGGAAAACTTTTGACACTGTTGCACATGGAAGACTATTGTACAAATTGGAACAGAATGGTATTAAGAGTAAGTTGCTACAATGGATAAAAGGATGGTTGAGTGGGAGAAGACAGAGGGTGGTAATTAATGGGTGCTGCTCTTCGTGGAATAATTTTATTAGTGGAGTCTCACAGGATTCGGTGTTGGGTCCTCTGTTGTTTTGTATATTTATCAATGATATTGATGAAGGTATATCAGGCTTAGTGTCGAAGTGTGCAGATGATACAAAGGTTGGCAGGGTTATTAATGACAGTAATGTCAGTGTGCTACTGCAACAGGATCTAGATAATTTGGGCAGATGGGCTAAGAAGTGGCAACTGAAGTTTAACTTTGACAAATGCAAAGTACTGCACATGGGTAGAAGTAACCCCAGAGAAACGTGCCAACTGTGGGGTACTACACTTAAGGTGGTAGAAAATTAAAAAGACCTGGGAGTAATTGTGCAGTCAGATATGAAGTTTTCTAAGCAATGCAGACAGGCTGCCAGGGCAGGTCATGGGGTTTTGTTAATGATTTATAGGAATTTTGCTAGCAGGGAAAAGGTGGTGATTGTCCCTCTGTATAAGGCAATGGTCAGGCCACGCTTTGAGTACTGCGTACAGGTCTGGAGGCCTCATTTTAGGAAGGATGTAGATTTGTTTGAGCGTGTACAGAGAAGGGCAACAAGATTGGTGAGGGGAATGAAGGGATCCTCTTACCAAGAGAGGCTTAAGTTCTGCAAATTGCAGTGGCTGGAGACTAGGCACCTGCGCGGTGATCTGATTGAGGTCTATAAGGCCTTGAATGGGTTGAGCACGCTGAATTCTGATGGGATCCTTCCACTTGTTCAGATTACGAACCTAAGGGGGTATAAATTCAAATTAAGAAAAGACAGATGTAGAATAGATGTGCGGAAATTTGCCTTTAGCCAGCGGGTGGTTAATTGCTGGAACAAACTTCCATCTGTCGTTGTGGAAGTTGATATGTTAAATAAATTTAAGGAGGAACTGGACAGGCATTTGGAGGGAATGGTGTGATTTTTCTTTTCTTTTTTTTTTTTTTTTTTTTTGGCTGATGCTGCATAAGCTCATACACTTGCTTTCTTGCATCACATGCCACCACTACTACTACTACTGCTATTACCGAATGGTTTGCACGATTGTTACAAACGTTCGATTGCTTTCATACAAATGCTACAGGCAACGAAATGGCCAGCAGACAACTTCTGGATGACTTCACCCTTGGTCGAATAATTGGGAAGGTCGAAGAGAGTGGCTGCAGAGTTTGGTATCGTCTCACGTGCGTGGTCGGCCTTCACAATGACAGGCACAGCTGTTCAAAGGACCAGTGGTGGTCGTCCACGAAAAACAACGCCCAATGACTGGAGCGGTTTAAGGCCGGTTGAGGCCCCGGGCGCAGAAGAAAATATTGGGTCCCTTAAAAAAAAGAGAGAGACGGGGAAAATAAAAATACATGTTAACCATTTTTTAAAATTAAATAAAAAATATTATGTACTATTAATGTTTTATTTCCAATAAAATTTGAATATAATATATGTATAATATAATTAATAATAGCCGCAAAGTTTTGAACTAATATTTGAACATAGTAGTTCAACTATTAGTTGAACTAATATGTTCAACTAATTTGTTGGGGTTTTGCGTGGGCATTTCAGAACTCGGGCCCAGGGCGCGCCCGCCGTTAAATCCGCCTCTGCCCAATGATGACCGTTATATACAGGCAGTTCTCGCTTTACGAGTTCCCGGGTTTACGAGTTTTGGTAGATATTCAGAAACGGGTACCCCTTTCAAAATGGGGCGAGGAGAGGAGAGGGAAAGCAATGAGTGACGGGTAGTGACTCCGCTCACTCACTGCATTCCCTCTCCTCTCCTTGCCCGGTGGATGTCAAGTGACACGCGGACCCCACTTGGCACAGCAAGAAATATGGTGACTGAAAACAAAGGATAAATCCAATAAATTTAAAAGTTCAAGATACAAAAATGCAAGTTTTTTCGCGATCACAAAATGTCACGTGACATTTGAATAAGTCGGATATAGCTGAAAAGGGGAGAAGGTAATTTAAAAGGAAATTTCGCGAAAGAAAAGGAACGGCAAATCAACAATTTTTAAAAATAAAACAAACGAAAGCTGAAAAGGAAATATATTCGGGGATCGCAGTATGTCACGAGACATCACAAAAGCGGAGCTGAAATGAAGAAATAGAAAAGGGAATTTTTTAAAAAACCAAGAAATAAAAATTTACACGAAATGCAATCATTGATTCTTCTCGCCCGTACATAACTAGACTATATCGCGAGCATTAACAACGATAATTTCTGATACGAGTGAACACATAAATGCTTTTTTTTTTTTTGGTGGGGGCTGCCGCCCTCTAACCCCCGCTGTTTTTCCCCCACAAAATTGGAGCTTAATAGAACGAACGAAAAGCAAAGTTTGAAAAAACATATAAATGCACGTATTTCTATGCTTTTTTACGAGCATTAACAATGAGAAAGGCTGAAATGAAGAAAAAAGAAAAGGTAATTTTAGGGGAAATTTTACGAAACAGAAATGCACGTTTTTCTACGCTATTTCTATGAAAAGCAATCAGATTGAACTAAGACAAAGGAAAACCACTCACCTCATCGGTCTGGCGTCCTCGTTCAATCCTCGGTTTCAGGTTTATACACTAAACTCACAGCTTTTAAAAATTCCATAGTTAAATCGCTGCTGCCGGAGTGTTTCCTTCGCTACATATACTTTGCAAGGTAAGAGTCGAACTGATCATTTACTTTGCTTAATGACAGTTGCCGTTTAATCGCACTCCATGTTCCCTCGATTTTGTTAGTGTTTGCCCCTGTTTCATGTGAAAACAGTTGCGGATTAAGGTCGGTTGAGGCCCCGGGCGGAGAAGAAAATATTGGGCCCCTTAAAAAAAAGAGAGAGACAGGGAAAATAAAAATACACGTTAACCATTTTTTAAAATAAATAAAAAATATTATGTACTATTAATGTTTTATTTACAATAAAATTTGAATATAATATATGTATAATATAATTAATAATAGTATAATAATAATCACAAAGTTTTGAACTAATAGTCGAACATATTAGTTCAACTAATAGTTGGGGTTTTGCGTATAAAGTTGGGGTTGTGCGTGGGCCCTTCAGAAGTCGGGGCCCAGGGCGCGCGCCCGGTGCGCCCGCCGTTAAATCCGCCTCTGTGTGAAAAATACCTGTGACAAAGGAGATTTCACGGCAGCAAGCAACAGACACCCGCACAAATCAAGAAATGACCAAAATGTGATTACACAATCTTAATCAGCCAATCATAGAGCTAAGTTACTTTATTTTTTTAAAAAACTTTAATTTTTATTATTTTTTTACTTATTTTTCTGGGAGCTACCGCCCCCAGTCTATGTGGGGGCTTCTGCCCCCACACCCCCGGAATTATTCAACCTAGAACAATACCAATAAACAATAGTTCATTTTTTAGATCGTATGTATAGCTTAGCTTAATTTTCAGCACTCACCTCATGAAAATTAAGCTAAGCTATACATACGATCTAGTTATTACATTACAGCACATAAGGACTCCTTAAAAAATCTAGTTCATTTTTTTTAATTTTTCGGTTCCGTAACCCAGAAAAACCTCACTGTGCCTCGTGTTTCCAGTGCCGTTAGGTACGTGGCACGAGTGACACGCACTGCGTGTCAACCATGCCAGCTGTTTCCGTCTGTTAAGATCACTTAACAGACGTCAAAGGACGGAGTCAGTACCCGTCAATCACGGCCGTATCGCTAGCAGTCTGGAAGGGGTACCCGTTTCTGAATCTCGACCCGAGTTTTTCCCCCAAGTATCAATAAAATATGAACATTTTGTATATATATGTATTTTTTTTTTTTTTTTTTTTTTGGTAGTTGTTGGCGCATAGGCTTCTGTGGCCATAATGCACCTCCCAAGGTTTTTGCAGTACTTTGATCCAAGCCCGAGGCGGGAATCGATCCCGCGACCTTTGGGTTGCCAGGCAGGCACTTTACCCACATATGTATGTATGTATGTGTATGTATATATATAATTATAATTATTGATAAAAAATAAAGTAACTGTAAATAATATTTATGAGTCAATGCAGTTGCAAGCAATCATGCAATGCACCCATAATGTCTATAATATTACGGATAATATAAAGAAAATAAATCCAACAATAATACCATCAGGGACCTAAGACAACGCAAAAAAAATAATTATTATCGCTTTTTTACGACAATCTAGATGACGTCAACTGGGGCCAACCACCCAGAATGAAGGCAAAAAACGACAAGGTTCTCTGTTTCTGTGATGATCAATATATGCTAAGTAATTTAAATCTAAACCAAATATAAACCAGTATAGGCCGAAAATAAATCGAATTTAAATAAATCGAAAGATGATAATAAAATTTAGAAATATTAGAATCAAAGGTAAGAAATATAAGTAAAATATAAATGTAAGCATATATTAATCATCGTTGACCCGACAGAGAACGTAATTTAATGATTAAAATAAGATTAAATGTATAATACATACTACATATTGACCGTATCTAGGACGTAATGTAATAGTTGTCAAAATAATATGTGGTGCCCCCTATGTGATGGATACGGTAAAAATAAATAATTAAATTAAATTAACGCATAGAGAAACATGCAAGATAGTAAGAAGAAAAACTAAAGGAGTAGGAATAATAGAACCTGAACTCCACAAAGGCGAAAAATAGTGGTATAGATAAGAAATAGTTTCTCCTACATCCTCGGATTGCCCTAATAATTTCGGAGAAATAAAAATAAAGAGTGTAGGACAGTTTAAAGACATTACAAGATATAAGTTGTGGCTCGGGTATGCCCGGGATCGCAAACTCGTTCCTATAGTAGGACCCTGAGCTGAATTTGCATGTTATCTCAGCCTGAATTTAAGTAAATTTAAATGAATTTAACTATATATTAACTATATATTTAAAAAAAAAAAAAATGATACACTGTAATTTGCAAGCCGGTGGGTAATTATTATAGACGTAAACGTATATAATAAAAGAGATGCATTCAATTTTAACGTAGTAAGCCTTACAAATTGGAAATCTAATATATCAAAATCAGTGCATGCTAATACAATTTTATCACAATGTCTAAGGATTGCTTATATCTGCAATAGTAATAAAAATTGTTCAGCGGGCTTAACAGTGTTGTACGGCAGGTTTATTATTATTATTATTATTATTATTAGCCATATGGTACAAGGAAGCCTGAGGCTTATGCTGCACCAGCCAAAAAAAAAAAAAAATTCCCGAGTTACCCCCCTGTGTGTGTGTGTGTGTGTGTGAGAGAGAGAGAGAGAGAGAGAGAGAGAGAGAGAGAGAGAAGTAGAAAGGCATCACCAAGAAAGAGAAGAATGATGATATCCAGCTCAGGACCCTGGGTTTGCCAAGCCCATACTCACCAGATGTGAGCCCCCGGGAAAGATGTGAGCCCCCGGGGAATATCTGATCAATAATAATTTCCCTATCGCTTACCTGAAATATCATTTCAGGAAAGATATTTACAACTGTGACGAAACAGGGTTGTTTTTTTAAAGCTCTTCCTGAAAACACGAGTCTAAAAAACGAAAAGTGCCAGGGCGGAAAAATTTCTAAGGAACGCTTGACTGTACTATTGTGTACAAATATGCTGGGAGACTTTGAACAACTTCTTGTTATAGGAAACCCACAAAATCCTCGTTGTTTCAAGGGCATAAAGTTGACTCTTTTGGATGTTGACTGGAAGTCTAATAAAAAAGCGTGGATGACACGAGATATCATGAGCGAATGGATAAGTCACCTTAACCAAAACCAAGGCGAATGGATAAGTCACCTTAACCAAGGTGATGTGTAATAGAGCCACAGAAAAGGTTCGACAGGCAAAGGCAGTTTATGAGAAATCACTAGCAAACAGAGCAAAGAGGGGGGATAAAGAATTCTTCACATATATAAATGCCAAGAAGAGCAGGACAAACCAGATCGGACCTTTACGTAAGGGAAAGGGGACAGTAATAAATACACCAGCTGCCGTTGCAGATGAACTCAACAGTTATTTTGCATCGATATTTACAAATGAAAAGCCTTTTGTGGCAATGGGAAATTGTGGGAGCGAAGTTAAAAAATATGTAATTAATGATATTGAAATTTCGCAAGATTATTTAATGAAAAAACTTTCAAGCCTACAGACCAGTAAGGCTCCTGTAGTTGATGGAATATACCCTATAATCTTGAGAGAGGCGGCAAGCGAGTGCATTGAACCCCTGAGGCTGGTTATGCGAGCATCACTAGACTATGGGGAGATTCCCTTGGATTGGAAAAGTGCAAATGTATCTCCCATACATAAGGGTGGCTCAAAAAGTGAAGTGGGAAATTATCGACCTGTCAGTCTGACTTCAGTAGTAGGGAAAATCATGGAGGCAATGATCAAGGGTGGAATTCAGGATCATTTGGATCGAATTGAAATTCTCAAGGATACTCAGCATGGTTTTGTAAAGGGAAAAATCATGTTTAACAAATCTGGTTCGCTATTTCGAAAGGGTCACTCACGAGCTGGATTTAGGGAATAATTTCGACATTGTTTATTTAGATTTCAGCAAAGCTTTTGACTCAGTCCCACATGAGCGGTTGCTTTATAAGCTGGAACAGGTTGGAATCACTGGGAAAATCCTTAGATGGATAGAAGGATGGCTTCAGGGCAGGAGGCAGAGGGTTGTGATAAATGGCTATTCCTCAGATTGGGTTGATGTAAGAAGTGGGGTTCCCCAAGGATCAGTATTAGGACCACTGTTGTTTTTAATTTTCATAAACGACATTGATGAAGGGATAGAGGGCGTGATGTCTAAATTTGCAGATGATGTTAAAATTGGTAGAGTAGTTAATGATCACTGTCAAGCTGAGCTTCTTCAGAGAGACCTAGATAGACTTCAAGAATGGTCAGAAAAATGGAAGTTGTGCTTTAATCCAACAAAGTGTAAGGTATTACATCTGGGAAACAGTAACCCCAAAATAACTTATTCACTTGGTGGAGTTCAACTAAACCCAGTACTGGAGGAAAGGGACTTGGGTGTTATGATATGGTCAGACATGAAATTCTCTGAGCATTGTAAACAGGTTGCAAGGAAGGCCCATGGTGTCCTATCGATGATCTATCGAAATTTTGCAAGTAGAGATAGGGACGTGATAATCCCATTATATAAGGCTTATGTTAGACCACACTTGGAATACTGTGTTCAAGTATGGAGACCGCACCTAAAGAAAGACATCAAGCTTCTTGAAAGGGTGCAAAGAAGGGTAACTCGCCTGGTGAGATCAGCAAAAGGGCGTCCTTATGAAGAAAGACTTCGAATATGTGGGTTGCAGAGTTTGGAAACTAGACACCTTAGAGGAGATTTGATTGAGGTGTTTAAGGCTCTGAGAGGCATCAGTAAAATGAATGAGGATAAAATTTTCAAGATTATAAATGATGCTAGAACTAGGGGACATAAATTCAAGTTATGGGGGGGAAATGTTTAGATTGGACTGCAGGAAGTTTTATTTTAGCCAGCGAGTTATAAATTACTGGAATAAGTTGCCTTCATGGGTGGTAGAGGCCGACAGTTTGGGGAAATTCAAAGGTCATCTGGATAGTACTTTCGGGTAAGGGAAGCGCATAGGATGATAGGATTAATTTCCTTTTTATTTATTTTTATTTCATTTTATTATTTTTATTTATTTCATTTTATTATTTTTATTTATTTATTAATTATTATTATTTATTTAATTTTTGTTTTTATCATTGTTTTGTTCGGATTTTTTTTTTTTTTTTTTGGTTGGTGCAGCATAAGCCATAGGCTTTCTTGCACCATACGGCCGTTACTAATACTAATACTAATACTAATACTAAAACATGATTCGTCAAAACAGAAAAATTATTCTTTTCATGGATAATGCTGCATCTCACCCGCACATTGATTGTCCAACATTCAAATAATTTTTCTGCCACCAAACACATCTGCAGAGTGTCAGCCCTTGGATCAAGGGATAATAAAAAATTTTAAACTTCACTACAGAAAACGTGTTTTAAGACATCTCATTGCAAACATGAACGATGTAACATGTGCGAGTGACCTTGCAAAGAAAATCAGCATCCTAGATGCGATTCAATTGATTTCCTCTTCAGTAAACGCAATTAGAAAACAAACTGTCGTGAACTGTTTTGTAAAGTCTGGCTTCTCAAACGCAAAAATTGAAGTTGTGAACAGCAATGTGGAGCACCAAGAAGAACAAGAACTTCAACATCTATTGATAATGTACGATACTTCCGCTACAAGTGATCCTGGCTACAAAGACTCAAATCTCTCTACAGAAGATGGTGCTCTAGATATCAACGACATTATCATCGATATTTTTCAAGAAGTTCCTCATGAGGATGAAGAAATGGAAGGAGGTCATTCTGTCGAAGAACATATTAACGACGAACCACCGATGAAAATAGAAGAAGCGCTCATACAAATCAATCGTTTAAAAAATGTTTTTCGCCGCTGAAGAAGATACTGAAGGACTTTCGATGGTTTCTTCACCCCAAACAAATGTTGAAAACAAAATTATCAGCCGGAAGAAGGTGCAGAAGAAAATAAGTGATTACTGTATGCATTTTTCTTAAGATAAAGTCATAATATGCATAGCACAATTGTATGTATATTATTTACAAAAATATTGTGCAAAATCTGTATATAATTTAATTTAATTTTACATTAAACGTTTAACGATTTTTCTTTATCTCTTGTGTATGTAATTGTATATTATTTACAAAAATATTGTCCAAAATCTGTATATATTTTAATTTAATTTTACATTAAACGTTTAACGATTTTTCTTTCTTTTCTCCCTCAGACTTCTTGTTAGCGGACACTTCTCTCTAACGGACACATTTTGGTTCCCCCGTGGCTGTCCGTTAAAGGGAAGTTTCACTGTACACACACACATATATATATATATATATATATATATATATATATATATATATATATATATATATGTATGTATTCCATTCGTTTTATTTTAGCGACCGATCGCTAAAATAAAACGAATCTGGTGGTTTTCTATTCCGACCATGTACTCAAATCAGGAGCAAGCGGATATGCAGTTTATGTACGGTTTGTCGGACGGCAATGTCAGTCTTAGAATGCACACCGTTGTCTACAGCTTGCAAAATCCTAATTTTATCTGTGGCTGGCAAAGCTATCTATTTTCTTGGAGCCATACCAGTAAACATACACTCTAATGAAATGAACTGCTAGCTGATGTTCATTCTATTACCGCATTGCAAGAAAAGAGTGTGGGAAATCTTAATAAATGATTTGTCACGATCAGGGTCCAAGCTCGTCAATTACTTCAATATATTTGAAGCTTTCGGTCAATTTTAAACACGAATATTGTAATAGAAAAGTAAAAATTCAGATTTAAGAGGTGGAAATTTCTATAACGTGTTAGGACATTAAAAGGAGGGTTGCTATAAAGAGCTTCGATTAAGTACAGTTTAGATTATAAAAGATATTAAGTACAGTTTAGATTATATAAAAAAAAAAACCTCAAAATTATTTCAAAAACCTACTATGAAGAGTTTTGGTCCTTGATAATGTTGCAGACATTCTTTCAGATATGCTAAGCTGTGCTTGCTACCTGGGAGTCTAAAACGCTAAACTGATATATTTGGTTGACTAAATATATCAGTTTGACTAAACTGATATATCAAGTCAAGTGGACCTAATTTCAGTGAAGTCCATTTGGTCTGTGACAGTTTGCACCTTCATTATGGTGGGACTGTTAGTAACCCTGGTATAACCCCCATGTGCAAGTCCTGAAATATGGCACCCAGTACACTGTGGGCAACCACCCAGGTGCAAACTAATGCAAGCAGGAGTCGAGGTGTGGTGCCACACCACATGGAAAAATGCCGCCCCTCTGTGTTACCAGGCAATACTAGGTGGTAGCTGACTCCCATCAAGCAGCATTAAAACCAATTTGCTTATTGAAAGCGTGAAGTGGTGGAAGTGTTTGGTCACCAGAGCAAACTTTCGGTCAACCATTCCCCATCTCTTCCATCATGCAGTATGATTGATATTTTCTGGATCTCGACATCATGGAATGGCAAGATTTAATCTTCCTTACATTTCAAGGGTACAACTCTAAAAGTATTTGCTAAAACACTAGACCAAACATATTGGTAACTCTCTAGGAGGCTTCCGGATCAGCTAGTGTATATGAGGGGGGGACAGAATTGTAAAGGAACTGGGTATATTCTTACCATGTGTATGCCATATCCAAAAATTTCATTACATCGTACAGCATGTCCCAACCCCCCATCTTTTCTCATTACTGAATACACCATGAATTGTCAAAGAAACAGAGCAAACTTATCTGCAAAAAGATCTAAATCTCCCAAACACTTCCTCGTTCATGTCACAAATATATATGGTCTCAGTTCTAATCTCAATGATGCCCATTTCCACTTATAGTCTGCCAAACCCCATGTACGTTTTCTGACAGATCTGTTATTGGCTGATTCCACCACTGCTCATTTCACTATATGAATCCTTTTGTTTAAAAGGTGGTACTTGTGCATATATTACCCCTCAGATAATCCCTGTTAGAGACTTAGTAATTCAGAATCTCCTCTTTTCAAATGTCTCTGGCTTAAAATCTCTCATTTTGAAACTTGACTTTCTCCAGTCCAACTTTCCTAATAGTGATGTAATTTTCTCTGGTGATTTTAATGTTCACAACTCCAACTGGCTTCCATTTCCTAGTCACATGGACCCAGTTGGTCGAGATGCTGAGACTTTTGCAATTGCTAATGACCTTACACAGATTCATTTACCTACCAGAATACTGGACAATCCTAACCACACAGCCAACACATTTGATCTTTTTCTCACAAACAACCCTTCTAAGTACACAGTTGAGGTGAGTGGTCTTCTAGGCTTCAGATCACAACTTGGTGATGGTCTCTTCTTCAGTGGTGCCTTTCCCTCATGGCCATTCCCAACCCCATGTTGTTTGGCATTACAAGAATACAAAATAGGATGATCTGCATGATTTCTTTTCTTTTCCCTGGTTGGTTTACTGTTTCAAAACTCAGACCGTTAAGTGAAATTATTCTTGTAAGGATACAATCCTTTATTCTGCATTCCACTTTAAAATCTCGCCCTTTATCTAGACCTTGGTTTTCCAATAAACGTGCTAAGGCTGGTCAAGAGAAGAATGTTACATATTGGCTTCTTTCAAAAAATCTCCAGTTTTATTTTCCGCCTACGTCAAAGCTTGCAACAATTGCAAAGAAGTTGATAATCAGTCCAAACTAGATTTCGAACACGCTAAGAGTAGAAAGCTTACTACTAGTCCAAATGGTAGCTGACCATTCTGGTCACTTGCCAAAGCTACTGGCTGCAACTTTTGTCCATCTTTGTCAAAGCCAGATGGCTCTATTGCCACTTCAAAGATAAAGCTGACCTGCTCTCATCCTATTTTTCTTCCAACTCATGTATATATAATCTTGGTAAACTACCTCCCACCATTCCAGTATGCTCAATTCAATGCCTCGTGTGGTCTTCTGTCAAAAGGATTTTGATGAATCTTGATGCATAGCTCCAGGTCCTGATAGTATTTCTTCACTTGTTCTTTAAAAACCTGTGCTCCTGAACTTACTCCTGTTCTGTGTCACCTTTTTTCACTTTCTTATTCCAAATGTTTTTTTCCTTCTGCCTGGAAATTTGCTCATATCCAGTCAGTTCCTAAAAAGGGTGACAAATCCCTACCATCCAGTTATTGTCCCATTGCAATTACTTCTACTCTTTCTAAAGTAATGGAGGAATCAATTAACCACCAGCACTTAAACTATCTAGAAACCTTCCATCTGATCAATGATTGCCAGTATGGATTCCATTAGTGTTGATTCCCTTGTGATATTCTGGCTTATGTTGCCCATCGATGGACAAATTCAATGGTAAAGTTTGGTAAAAACTTGACTAGTTCCTCTTGATATTTCAAAGGCTTTTGATCATGTTTGGTATAAAGGTCTTCTAAATAAGCTTCCATCTTATGTTTGCCAACTTTTTTTGTAACTGGCTATCCAGTTTTCTCTCTTACTATTCATTGCAGGTGATGGTAGATGGTGCTGTATCTTCTAATATCTCCACTAATGCTGGTGTTTCCCTAGGTTCAGTTCTTTCTCCCACTCTTTTCCCCTTGTATATTAATGACATTCTTCTGCCACTGACTGGAAATCCCATGCATAGTTGGGCTGATGGTAGCATATTGCATTCCACCTTCTGGTTTGAGAAACCTTGTCCTGCTCAAACAGCTTCAATCTCTTGAATATCCCCTACCAATTTCTTAAATGCTGATTTCCAGGTAATTCTCTAGTGGGGCAAAGATAATTTAGTTAATTTTAATCCTAAAACTCAGTCCTGTCTTACATCTCGCAAAAAGGATTCTTCTGCTCCTATGCTCATCTTCAATGACACTCTGATGCAAGGCAAGATTATATATCTCTATTGGGGATTACCCTGACTTCTAATCTCTCTTGGCATAACTACATTACAAATATTGCTTCCTCTACATCTAAAAAACTGGGTTTTCGCTTTTGCCCTTATCTTTCTTCAAAATTGCTGTTCACTCTGTACAAATCGCAAATCCGCCCAACATTGGAATATTGTTTCCACACCTTGGACAGTGCCTCCAAAACCATTCACAGGCTTTTAGATTCCATTGAACAGGACAGTTAGGTTAATTAATGACTCATCTCTGATAGAGTCTCTCCACTCTGTCTTATTAACATTTCTGCTGTATACTTTTCTATAGATACATCCATGGACACTGTTCTTCTGAATTGACTTCTATAATTCCTGCTCTCTCTTTCGAAGCAGTCTGAACCAGTCTGCATGTGTGCACGTGCTGCAACAGTCAACATAATTTTAATGTTGAACTTCAAACTCAAAGAACCAAATTTTCTTCATCATTTATTCCTTCAACTTTCGTTTTCTGGAACAATCTTCCTTTATACGTATTTCGTGAAAATTACTATCTACAGAATTTGAAGTCAAGAAATATCTTCCTTCATCTCCTCACCCTCCAACCCATGCATGGTACTGTAGGTTCTAATAACTTTCATGAACCCCAGGGGGCTGACATCTGGTGAGTATGGGCTTAGCACACCCAGGGTCCTGAGCTGGATATCATCATTCTTCTCTTTCTTGGTGATTCCTTTCTACTTCTGACTCCTGTTCTCTCTCAAGGTAACTCATGTTTTTTGGCTGATGCAGCAAAAGCCTCAGGCTTCGTTGTATCATATGGCTAATTATAATAATAATAATGTGTGGGGTTTCCATAAAAAAAAAAAAAAAAGCTTCCAAAATAGAAAAAATTACAAAACATTGTCTTAAAAATTACTATCTACAGAAATTCAAGTCTAATGTCAACAAGTTTCTTCTTCTATTTTCTGAACCTTCAATCCATGCATGGTACATGATAATTTGAAGTCAAGAAATATCTTCCTTCATCTCCTCACCCTCTAACCCATGCATGGTACTGTAGGTTCTAATAACTTTCATGAACCCCAGGGGGCTCACATCTGGTGAGTATGGGCTTAGCACACCCAGGGTCCTGAGCTGGATATCATCATTCTTCTCTTTCTCGGTGATTCCTTTCTACTTCTGACTCCTGTTCTCTCTCTCTCTCTCTCTCAAGGTAACTCATGTTTTTTGGCTGATGCAGCAAAAGCCCCAGGCTTCATTGTATCATATGGCTAATTATAATAATAATGTGTGGGGTTTTCATAAAAAAAAAAAGCTTCCAAAATGGAAAAAATTACAAAACATTGTCTTAAAAATTACTATCTACAGAAATTCAAGTCTAATGTCAACAAGTTTCTTCTTCTATTTTCTGAACCTTCAATCCATGCTAAGTACTAAAGATTGTGATACATTTATCCTATTCTGGGGTTTTCTTTAAAAAAAAAAAACAAAAAAAAATGCATTTTTTTTTTAAAAGGCTTTTTATGGCTGCTGGCACTTCACTTGGATGATACACATGAGGGTGAATAAATTTTAATTGGGAAAATGATGGTTTAATAGATGTGTTGAAATTTGCATTCAGCCAAAGAATAATGTTTTTGGAGTTGGGTAATTTGAATAAGTTTAAAGAAGGAATTTGACAAATTATTTAAAGGGATGGGCAAATAATTTTTTTTTTTTTTTTTTTTTGGTTGGTTGTTTCTGTATAAACCCTGCTCTTTACATTGCCTTGTCAGTACCAATGCTATAATCTCCCTTAGCAATCCTCCCAATGACTTGATTATAGACTAATTTATAGTTACAAAAAGGATTGTGACTCTTGATGATTTGTATTCATCTGATGCAAATTCTTTTTCTGTCATCAGTCTATCCATTTAGGTCTGTCCTTTGAACATCTTTTAGTCTAAAAATGTTAGAATCTTCTTTGATTGCTTTCCTGAATACTTCCCATTATTTAGAATTTTCATTTTGTAACAGAATCACTTTGGTCTCACTGTTCAGGTGTGTTTTTCTTTTTCTCTAAATTAAATGAAATTTTTCCCTTTTTCTGTGATTAATAGAAGTGAGAAATATAGCACTCTCTCGAGTACCGTATTTCTCCAGACCTGTATACAGTACTCAAGGTGGTGCCTGACCATTTCCTTATACAAGGAGATAATCACCTCTTATTCCTGCTAGAAAAATTCCTGTATATCATTGACAAGACACCATGAGTTACTCTTGCAGGCTGTCTGAACTGCTAAGAAAACTTCATATCTGCCTGCATAATTACCCTACCCCCAGGTCCTTTTCGTTCTCAACCACTGTCAGTGTAGCACCACAGAGTTGATATGTTAATCTGGAGTTACTGCTTCCCATATGTAGTACTTTACATTTTGTCAATGTTAAACTTCATTTGCCATCTCTCAGCCCATCTGCTCAACTTTTCTGGATCCTGTTGCAGCAGCATACTGTCATTAGTGTCCTTAGCAACCCTGCCAACCTTCATATTGTCTTCAAACTTGAACATTAAGCTTGATATACCATCATCAATATCATTTATAAATACAGAAAACAAAATGGACCCAACACTGAACCCTGAGGGACTCCACTACCATTAGTCCACGATGAACAGTGACCATTGATTAGCACTCTGTCTTCTCCCATTCAACCATCCCTTTATCCATAGCAGCAATTTGCCTCCAATGCCACACTGCTCCAATTTGTTCAGCAGCCTTCCATGTGCAACAGTATCGAAAGCCTTTCTAAGATCCAAATAATTGATTTCAAAAGTTATTCCCTGCATCCAGTTCCTTTGTGACCACATCATAGTATCCAATCAAATTGGTCAGGCAACACTCTCCCTTAAACAAACCATGCTGTGTCTGAGTTATAACTGAAGTCTTGTTTAGATGATCCTGCAGTGCTTCTTTTACCAGAGCCTCCATTAATTTTCCTGGAACAGAAGTTAAACTAATAGGTCTATAATTACTTGTCAGGCTTTGATCCTCCTTTGTGAATTGGGGTCACATTTGCACTTCTCCAGTCCACGGGTACCTCCCCTGTGTCCAAGAAAGCTCTCATAATTTTGGCTAAGCATTTGCTTACTTGATTTGCTGCCTCCTGTAATATAACTGGATAGATCCTGTCCACCCCAGGTGCCTTTCTTATGTTTATCTTCAACAATTTCTCCTTCACTTTGACCTCAGTTATTATAAAATCATCTAGCTCACTGCCAGAGTTTAATTCACCTCTGGCATTCTCCTCCCTGAATAATTCCTCATGTGTGAATGTAGATGCAAAATACTCATTTAGTTTGTTAGCCATCTAGCAGGATCATCAACAGTTGAACCATCAATATCCAGTGAATCAATCTGATTCATCCCTTTCCTTCTAGAGTATACATAAGTAAAGAACTCTTTGCTGTTTTTCTTTGCATCCTTTCCCAAAGATTTTTCATAATCTGCCCTTGCCTGCCTAATCTCCTTTGTTTACAGACAGCTTATATCTTTCATATGCTTCCACGTCACCCATTAATTTATATGTATCCCATACATTTTTCTTCTCTGCCATATATCTCATTAGTTCATCTGACATCCATTTAGGCCTAAACCTTGAACAATATTTCTTAGTTGGTATGTAAAGCCTAGTAGCTTCCAAGATTAATTCTTTCAATTTGCTGTTGGTAACATCATCAGTTGGTACTACTGTATAGAATTTAAATATTGTCTCAGACCACTGTAGTCGCCTTATGAAAGCAAAATCCCTTCCCTTTACCCCTGATGGTAGTTACCTCTTTGAGTAAATCTCACTTCAGTACACTGTGATCACTGCCACCTAGTAGTTCCTTTATCTGAAGATTCTTAATGCATGAAGAATCACTAGTGATAATCAGATCAAGAGTATTATTCCCTCTAGTTGCCTCCTGAACATGCTGATGTAGAAAACAATCATCCAATAAATCCACAAAAGCCTTGCTAGTGTGTGAGTGACCAACCCACAAATTTCAGTCAATATCTGGGAAATTAAAATCCCCCATTATAAGACTCTCTGATTTACTGGCCCATTCTATTTCACTGTACAGTTTCTTATTATACTCATCAGAGTCATTAGGCCTATAACACACTCCTACTCTCAATTTTGATCTCCCAATGCTTATGTCATACCAAACTGACTCGACACTGCACTGTCCAGTGATATCGACTGGCTTCACTTCCTTGGATTTTACGTGTTTCTTAACTAATAGCATAACCCCTCCTTCCTTCCTATCCTTCCTGTACACATTGTACTCCGCAAATTCCAGTTCTGCATTCCTTATATCTGTGTGACACCACGTCTCTGATATTATTTATTATTTGGTTTTTAGGAGCATTAGCAACTAAGGCCATATTACTCCGGGATATGCGGTGGTCTTTCCCTGACCTTTCCGCATCCTCCGTATTTGGTGGTGACGGGCTCGAACCCCGGTCTAATCAAGAAGTATGTGCTACGCACTGCTGCTCCTTCCCACCTGGCTACGGAGGCGCCTGTCTCTGATATGTTTTGAGCAATACCTCAAATTCATCAAATTTATTTACCAAACTCCTAGCATTGGTGTATATGCAAGTATACATGCATCTGTTCCTATTCTTAGCCCCTAACACAACCCATGTGTTTATTTGTACCGTAATGACTCCCAGCAGTCTCTGAAATACCCTGCTTCTTGTTTTCCAGGCTGCTGCTCCTTCCAATAGAAGCAGTGGAAGAATCACATCACTTTCACCTATGGCAGTGGCTACTGTTAATCTATTAGTCCTTGTATCCCCCCAAGCTAGCAGTTTTCCGACCCACCTAACACTGCCTCGATAGCATCAGCAAATATTCTTGCACCCTTTCTATTTAAGTGATCCCATCCCTGTAGAAGCAGTCTCTCCTGTTAACAAGTACAGACCAGGCTGAAAAAAATTCTATCCCTTGAGTCTTACACAATCTTTCCAGGGCCGAATTGATCGACGAGGCTCTCATAATATTCTCCTCCTATCGTGTCTGGGTACCTTTAACAATAGATTTAATGATGCATATATTTTTCATTTGGAAGAGTAACTCATATTAAGTTATGAAGTTCACCGAATAACAGATAGCACTAAATGAAAAAAAAATCAGTTAAGATTATGCTAAAGCTATATAGCCTCAGAGAAATTACAGGATGTTTACAGGCTTACCTTGTCCTTTCATTTGCTTTTGTGGTCAATTTAAACTGCAGTGATAATGCAATGCTTGTAATTACTACAGTAGAACAAACTTGCCTTTGAAATGAATTGCACTAAATCAAATAGACGGAGTATAGTTGTGATGCTAATTTAGCTGCATTATCTGCTTTGTTTGCCTGCTATTCCAGATTGTCCTGGGATAGCAGGCAAGTACAGAGTGCACCTTATCAAATCCAAAGTGCATCTTATCATTATGTTTAGCTGACCATAATGATAAGTTGCATTGTCAATTAAAATAACAGCCTTTTTTTGGCAGGTTATGTAAGAAATTTTTGGTTTTCAATTTTTAAAAAATAAATGAATTCATTTGGCCATGATAATCTCCCATAGCAGCATTTGCTTTACAGATGAAATTAGAAATAAGAATATTCTCCCACCCCTCTGCTGCACATAAAATAAGTCTTTCCTTTAGATGTACTTCCTGATTCACTAACTCCTGAAATATCTTCATCTTGCCAGTACTTTCTGCATGTGAAATTACTGTCAATCCAGGTTTCATCAATGTAAACAACAGGTCTCTTTTAATTTCTTATTCATTTTATTTCCCATAAAACTTTTTTTCTGTTTTGAGATTTCTTCCAAATAAATTGCATACTGTGAAGAAGTTTTCTTAAAGTTTCTCTAAGTCAATTTAAATTTGTATTTTGTTTTAATACTGGGAGTAATTTAAAAAAAAAAAAAAAAAAAAAAAGTAAGACCTATACTTATAGTTGGTACTTTTCTTTTTTTTTTTTTTTTTTTCAGAAATATAAAAATTCTGGATTGTTTGCCTTATGATATCATGATAATATTGGTCCAGAGAATGGGCAATAAGAAACTCAGAGAATGCTTACCTGTGCTTGACACTGTGTCCTTTTTTTTATAAATTGTTCTGAAAATCTCATTGCTATAGTAGTAAGCTTTGTTACTTGCTTGATTGGTATTCTCAGTTCATCATTTAATGCTTCTTTATCAAAAAATGTTCAGTATTATTCAATATAATTTTCTTACTTTGGCTGTATTACAGATTTTTCTCTTACTGATTTATCAATATTTTGTTTTTTCTTAGATTGGTTTATTGATTTGCATATTTTTATAATGCTGATCACTTGTTGTGTCATAATTTTTACCATCTATATACAGTAATGCATAAGACCATGAATATAAATCTAATGCTATAATGTGATTCCTTCTACTACACAAATAGAATATTCCTGGCATGTTGCCAGTAAGTTGACTAAATATGAATATATTAACTGAATTTTGTAATAAATGATCATGTTATGTAGAAAAGCCTATCCTTCAGAAGGAGAATAATATGTGCATTTGTATAAATTTTTTTTTTTTTTTTTTTTTTGATTTGGTAGTTGTTGGCGCATCGGCTTCTGTGGCCATATTGCACCTCCCAAGGTTTTTGCAGTACTTTGATCCAAGCCCGAGGCGGGAATCAAACCCGCGACCTTTGGGTTTCTGGGCAGGTACTTTACCCACTCGGCTAGCCCGGTCGGCATTTGTATAAATGAGATTCTTCTATTAATATAACACTAATAACCAACCAGTGGTGTAACCTATGGTGGATATAGTCTCCACCCCAAACTAAAAAGGAATTCACACTTAATTTTTATAAATTGCAATATCTTTCCATATGAAAAGAAAGCCTTTTTAATATAAATATTTTACTTTGTACTATCCCCCTCCAAATTTCTGGTGGCACCACTGTAACTGACAGTAATAAGTTAAGAGTAAAATTAATCAAAGCAAAATCTTAGTACTATTAAAATCTGACAACACTGGAACAAGTTATAGTTAGTGGAACATTTATAGCTTGCACTGAGAAAGAGTGGTTACATCATAAATTAATTAAAATTATAATGAATAAAAAATAAATGAAACTGAATTAAAATAATTCAGTTTGTCTCCTATAAATTTCTCTATATGAAATAAAATTAAAGTAACTAATGAGCAGAAAATAAAGAAAATTGCTCTGAGAGATGAGTTTAGAGAATAGAGAAAATATAGTCACTTAAAACATTTTTTGATTAAAGAAATATGAAATTGTCCTAGTCCTAGGATCTCTGAACTCTAGAAGTGGCTGCATATTTTTTTTTTTTTTTTTTTTTGATTTGGTAGTTGTTGGCGCATCGGCTTCTGTGGCCATATTGCACCTCCCAAGGTTTTTGCAGTACTTTGATCCAAGCCCGAGGCGGGAATCGAACCCGCGACCTTTGGGTTGCCGGGCAGGTACTTTACCCACTCGGCTAGCCCGGTCGGCTGAAGTGGCTGCATACAGGGCTAGTCTAGAGTTCGGGATCCTAGTGACAGAATTAATGTTGGAGAAAAGGAAAACAAAGAGGAATCCTTCTTATCAGGATTGCGGCCTCCCCCTCCTTTGTTGGGATTTGTATGTCCCTTTTCACTTGGGACTCAGGTGCATTGTACACGTGCCTCAACACACACACACACGAGGCAATAAATTTTCATTCTGGTTGAGTGTTATTTCAGCTTTTTTTTTTTTTTTTTTTTTTTGTCAAGAAAATTTGTTAGTTGGCTATTTGGGAAGTTCCCCTGGCATGGCAACTTCTTTGGTAAACAATGAATTACTTCATATGGGTATTTTTATTTATGTTTTATGGAGACAGACATATTAACTGAAACAGACTTAATAAATGAATTATGATATTCATTTATTGTATTTTCCAGAGCGTGACGTTCACGTACTGATTTTTATGTTGTGCAGGCTGAAAAACCCAGAAGAATTCACAAGAAGAATTCTAATCCCTTCAGCTGACAAGTGGCAAACCCGTTATTGTCATGTAAGATACTGCCAAAAAAAGAATAACAGTGATCTTGTATTTTCATAACTGAAACTGATTGATAGTTTAGTAAGAGTGTAAACAAATAAATTAAATTTAAATGTGAATATGAATATGAACGTGTGGTTTTTAATTGATGATGAAAAATAATATATATCAATTCCTTGAATTTCCTTTATTGAATTTATATTGTCTATTAAAATATCATCTCAATCACCAGTATCATCCTAAATGGTCCTATATCAAAACAAAATTCAAAATGGTAAATAATGAGTTTCAAAATAAGGACTTATTATTAGACATGTATTTATTACTTTCTTCAACTATTTGTCTCCTATAAATGTCTTCACCAATTTAATTATACATAATTTCTGTATCGCAAAATTGCATAAATTTAAGCTAATCTCTATTACCACAGTTGACGAAGAAAAATAATATTAATCAATTCTTTCAAGTTTTTGTAATTTTGCAATTCAGAAATTATGCCATCAAATTCTGGTTGGTGGTTTAAGAACATAGTAAATATAAGTCTAATATTAGGACAATATACAACCTTTTTGAGATATTTCTTAGGTTTCACTGATTCCATTTTAGAATTTTTGTTTGATCTATGACAATTTATATGATGATATTGTTGATTGAGATGATATTTTTACCATAATTATATGATGTCATTCAGTTTTTTTTTCACTCGTAGCTTTTACAAGCATCGACACATGACAATGCAATTATATAATATAAAACAAAATGTCTCTGGGGGCTTAATGCATGTGGTTGTGACAATAGTTTAATAGCTGGGGAAAGGCAGTGAATATTTAATTAGACTCCTTTAAATAAAGAGGATGCTAAATATTCTTTAAATAAAGAGCTAGCCTGAGGATGCTTGTACGATTCAACATAAGATGAGAATTCCTGTTGAACTGCTGTTTATTCTATTACATCTTCATGAAATTCAGTGGTAAAATAACTTTACGGCTACTGTGACATGCACAACATTGCATATTCTTTTATGGAAGAAAATAATTAATACTTTTATTACATATTTTCGCAAGCTTTAAGCTTATCTGTGCTGTGTTGGCTTTTTATTAAACTAATTAGTAAAATAAGTGAAGAGAATCAAAGACGACCACTCAGTATTTCAACAAATAAACTAGCTGCTCATTCCATTAATAGTGTGAAATGAATGGTATAAACAAGAGTGAGCATACTGTTAACAATAACACACTAACATTTGCAAAATATTAACAGGATCTACATGTGCAACAGTTAAAGAGTTCATTTATTTTGTAAAACAATTACCTTTTTTACTTCCCTTTCTAAATTATTTGATTTTTAGCTCCTCTTTAATGTATTTAAAGGAGTTCTATTCATAAATGACATACTTACATACACACAAATAACAGAAAACATTAATTTAAACACAAGAAGCCTCAGTGTTTATTAAACACTTTACAGAGATAGGATGGTGCATAGGCATCACCTTGACTTGGTAGGAAACAAGCTGATAGGAAAAGGTGTACTGTTAGAGAAAAGTGGGGAAGAAGTTAGAACAACTGATAATCAAAATATACAGCCCACGTGAGCAAGTGCAAAACTGGAAAACAGGCAGATGTGAATGACTTCGAACATTTCATGAACAAGTTACTGTACAGAGGTTATAATACAAAGTCCCCTTTACACGGTCCAATCATATGTTCCATTATTACTATATGTGGGGATAAATTAGCCACACATGCCAGCTATCAGAACTAGAACACTTATCATTATGAAAATGGTTTTAGATGCTCCAGTTGAATTTCCAATGCAATCCTTTCTTCCATTACTTCTGATAGTTCTTGATTTAATTCATTGTTCATGAGAGATAGCATCATATTTCTTTCTCGATGGGCTCTAATTGCAGACTGTAATTCTCTTTTGTCCCTGGGAACACAGCTGAAAATAAAACCAAAGTTTGTATTAGAAAAAATAAAAATTTATTTCATAATGGCATTTGTCTCTCATATGCTGTACCTTCTTTATAAGTTATGACACTCAGAACTTGCTCTAGGCAGGTGTGTGAGTTATATTATATCTAGCTCTACTTTTTGGATTTGTCTTCTTGTATTCATAATCAAAGCATAGAAAGTCCAAGTGAGATTTTAGGCTTGAACACAAGACATGTTTTATTTAGAAATATGATCAGATCCATGTTTCATCTAGAATATTCTTTGTTTCTTTCAGTATATAAGCCTGATCGTGTTTTGTTTCAAAACACGATCAGGCTTATATAGTGAAAGATAAGAATTTTATTTTATGTTTTTAAAATCTAATGATCTAAAATCTAAATATAATATTCAAGTTTATAATTATACCTAATATTCTTATTTCTATTACATGATATCAATCAGTAGTGGCTGGCCATAGCCAAGTGCCATGGCACTACCATTGAAAAAATAAAAGTAAATAGCTTTTGTATTTTTATATTTATTGCTGATTTGTATTTATAACTGATGTTATACAATATACTCATATTCATATGGCAAAGGAATGAAGCAATGTAGGTTTAATTGTTGTTCATGGACTCTCAAACTGGCTCTCATAACTTACTTATAGTGAACAATCCACACATACAAAGAGATGGAACAAGAACATATGGGCCCGGACAAGAAAGCTTGTCCATCTATGCAGAGACAAAACTATAAATCCCCCCATGCACTTGTAAAAGTATGGGTCCTGGGGCACTGCTCTGATAGGTCTGCCTGCATGTGCACAGTGATGCATTGGAACTCTTCTCTATCAGATTTCAAAATGACCCCAAGTGATCTTTAACAACCACAACAGTTGCTGGGCTCCCTGACTCTTTGGGTAATTTGATTGAGGTGTATAAGGCCTTGAATGGGTTGAGCAAGCTGAATGCTGATGGGATTCTTCCTCTTGCTCAGATTAAGAACCTGAGGGGGGCATAGATTCAAATTGAAGAAAGACTTGTAGAATAGATGTGCGGAAGTTTTCCTTTAGCCAATGGGTGGTTGATTGTTGGAACAGATTTCCATCTTTTGTTGTGGAAGTTGATAGCCTAAATAAATTTAAGCTGAGCTGGACAGGCATTTAAAACAAATGGAGGGGTGAAATGGGAGGTTTTTTTGGCTGATGCTGCATAAGTTTTCTTTCTTGCATCGTATACCTCTACTAATGTTAATGCTATTAGTGGTGTCCCTCAGGGTTCGGTGTTGGATCCATTGTTGTTTTGTATATTTATCAATGATATTGATGAAGATATATCAAGCTTAATGTCAATGTTTGCAGATGATACAAAGGTTGGCAGCGTTGTTAATAATAGTAATGATAGTATGCTACTGCAACAGGATCTGCAAAAGTTGGGCAGAGAAGTGGCAACTGAAGTTTAACATTGACAAATGCAAAGCACTGCATATGGGTAGCAGTAACCCCAGAGAAATGTACCAACTATGTGGTGTTATACTCAGGGTAGTGGGGAATGAACAAGACCTGGAGGTAATTGTGCAGTAATATATGAAGTTTTCTGAGTAGTGCAGACAGCCTGCCAGAGTAGGTCATGGGGTTTTGTCAATTATGTACAGGAATTTTGAGAGCAGGGATGAGGAGGTGATTATCCCCTTGTATAAGGCAATGGGAAGGCCACATCTTGAGTACTGCATATAGGGTCTGGAAGCTTCATTTAAGAAGGATGTAAAGCTGCTGGAAGGAGTACAGAGAAGGGCAACAAGACTGGTGAAGGGAACAAAGGGGTGCTCTTACGAAGAAAGGCTGAAGTTTTGCAAATTACAGTGTCTGGAGACTCGGCACCTGTGAGGTGATCTGATTGAGATGTACAAGGCCTTGAATTGATTGAGCAGGCTCAGTGCTGATGGGATTCTTCCTCTTGCTCAGATTACAAACCTGAGGGGGCATGGATTGAAACTTAGGAAAGAAAGTTTAGAAGTTTGCCTTTAGCCAGTGAGTAGTTGATTGCTGGAACAAATTTCCATCTGTTGTTATGGAAGCTGATAGCTTAAATAAATTCAAGGCAGAACTAGAGAAACATTTGGAATGAGTGGATCAATGAAATGGGAAGGGTTTTTTTTATTTTTTTTTGGCTGATGCGGTTTAAGCTTGTTTTCTTGCATCATGTGCTAATGCTAATGTCTTGGTAAAAGGAAGCACACTTTTACTCTTATTTTTGTTTTCCAAGTGTTTATGTCACACCAAACTGACTGAATATTGCACTGGTCACCTATGTCAACTGGATGCACTGCCTTAGATTTAATATGCTTCTTAACTAAGGTCAAAACCCCTCTATCCCATCTGCCCTTCTTGTATACCTTGTACTCAGCATATTCAGTTTCAGCATTGCTGATGCCTGAGTGGCATCATGCCTCTGCTATCCCTGATAATAAATAAGATGTTTTATAATAGAAAAAGGTAAAATAAAACTATATATTTCTGTTATAATCATGCATGAAACACTTACACAATAGACGTTGCAGTTAGGGCTAATGGTGGTGCTGATAAATGTCGTTTTCTATCTGTTAATGTTTCTTCAGGTTGGCTAATATCAACCAGAAGTGCAGTACTATCATCAGTTGCAGAAGATGGAGTCAAACCAAAAGGCTGCAAATGGAAAGAAAAAAAAAGTGCTATTCTTTCATCATAAATGAATTTTTCACCAATTTATATTTATTATATATGAAAGACTGCATTAAAAAGTTTTTGATATATATAAGTACTGAAAAACATATCTACTGAATAAGTTGCTAAATCACAGTGAACTAAAAGATTTATTTATTTTTTCAAATGATTACTAATAAAGTCTTACCCTCTTTAATAAAAACATTTTTTTGAACTGTTGTGCAGTTTTATTTAATTACTATATACACTTTATATACCCTGATAGCTCAGAGTTGTCAGGAATTTTAACTTAATAAAGAAGTTTTCACTAACTCAAAATTCAGGTCAATCTCTGTAATAAGAAGCAGAGGGAGGGTTTTATTTAAAGAAACAGTGCACTGGTACTGTAAAATAAGATGTGAGAATAAACTGAAATGGGGGGGGGGAAGAAAGAAAATGCTGCTAGTGGTCATTTCCTTATGTACTGACTAGGCAGTACAGTGTTCGGATAATAAGTGAATTCAGCCTAGTATAGCTGCTTATTATTGTAACTAGAGAGGATTTTACCTGCAAAAAGGGTTTTTTATTCAGTTATTTGTAATGGTTTGAGACCAACATCTGTGTTTAACAAAAGATTGAACTATTAGTATTTCAATCTTTCTACTACAACTGATTAGGCACAAAAATCTAAATATGTATTTTCTTGACTACCCAGTACACCCTTTTCCTAAAATAAAGGAATAAAAAATTTGAATGTTCAGCTTATTCCCCCATCTCTACCATCATACAATATTAGTCAACTTTTGAAGTCATGACAGGCATCATGGCGATATCAAACATTCCTTACATTTTAAGGATAAATGCTCTAAAACAGTTTTTGCAGGTCAGCCACTAAATAGTCCACTGGAATGAACCGATTAGAAACTTTCTAGGAGGCATCCAGATTAACTGTAGTGTATAATCTGCCTATCTCTACTCTGCTAGCTAGTTACTGGAGAGAGAGAGAGAGTCTAAATAGTGTGTATGCAGTAAGCACTATTGAGGCCACATCTTTGAAGAACTGTGTATATTCTTGCAGTGTGGGTGCCATATCCAGAAATTTAATTTGTTCACTCTAGTTTTACCTAGTCTACTCAAAGAACCATGAATAATCAGGAAAAACTTGTGTAAAGATCTAAACCACTTAATAATTTTCTCATTCATTTTAAAAATAAACGTCGTAATGCTTTATTGTTTTAGAGAAGCCAATTAGGCTTTCTATGCATCTTTGAGCTTTAAATATGAGAGAGAGAGAGAGAGAGAGAGAGAGAGAGAGAGAGAGAGAGAGAGATGTCTTGGACAGAGTGTAATGTAAGATGTAAGGGAGTTTTTATATTATTAGTATCTGTTTTCTAATGACAGTTGATGAGTCCATCGTGGTTGATTGTTAGGTAGACAAATAGGCTAATCATCTTACACAAGATTTGCAAAGATCACTTAGATTCTTTTACTCCTGGAGATTGTGTTTACCTACTCAGGTTTTCCCTCCGGTTACAGGGAGGCAGGGATAATGCAATTCAGTAATGCAGAAAGAAAACAAAAAGAAAAATGGCTTTCTGTTCCTTTCTCTTCCTTGGGATTTTTAAGATGAAGAATACCTTGTAATCAAAGAAAATTTAAAGAATATTAGAAATAAAAAATAACTACTATAATGACTTCTTTCAGGTTAGGAGGGAAATACAAATAGTATTCTTGTCAGCATTGATTAAACAGAAATGTGGATTAAAAAAAAATATATTTTAATGTTGTAAAATAAAGTCTGCATAAATTAGGAAAAAAAGAATAAAAAAAGAAGAAGAAAACACAAAAAAACCCAGTGAGATGCAGGATTAGTTTCCAAAAATGAAAATCTAGAATGGGTTAAAATTTTTCTGAAGTGAAGACTCCAGAATGCCAGTGAGATGATATGCCTCTCTGATTTTCTGAAGCTGTCACATAATGAAATGATAGTTTAAAGAGGCTAAAATAAATAAAATAAAGGCTGCATAATGAGGAGTAACTGAAAAAACTGGAAAAAAAGAAGGAATTTAGCTGCTGATGACCTAGGTTTCAAGGGTAAGCTATAGGGCACTCCAGCAGGTGAAGAACAAATGTAGTGTTTTGATAACACCTCAACCCAGGGAGTAAGTTGAGTGGCAGTAGCTCCGACACTAAGCAACCAGTGGACAAACACAATCCTGACCAATGAAGTGCTGGAAGCCATGACATCCTCTGCTCAGTGAACTGGACTGATTCTTAAAAAATGAATCCTTCACTGCTGAATAGTTTTTTTTGCTAAGGTTAACTTGAGGAGTAAGAATATTTGTTTATTATACTGGAATGTAATTACTAGTGATTTTTGCTTGTTTTAGTATTAGTAAATGATGCAAGAAAGCAAGCATCAGCCAAAAAAAAAAAAAAAACCACCACTTCCCACATTACCATCCATTCCCTCAAACTATTTCTCAAGTTCTTCCTTGAATTGGTGGAGGTTTGTGTCAACGATCAACAACCTGGTGGCTGAAGAAAAACTTCTGCATGTCTACCCTGCAACAATCCTTCCTCAGTTTCAATTTATGCTTCCTCACGTGCATATTATTATTATATTTAGCCATATGGGGCAAGGAAGCCTGAGACTTTTGCTGCACCAGTCAAAAAAAAAAAAAAAAAAATCTGCATTATCTAAAAAGTAGTAGCAGAAGCAAATCAGTAAAAGTAGAAGGAAATCACTAAGAAAGAGAAGAATGATGATATCCAGCTCAGGACCTTTTTTGTGTGCCAAGCCCATACTTACCAGATGTGAGCCCCTGGGGTGTAGTCTGAGCAAGAGAAAGAATCCCATCAGCACTGAGCTTGTTCAATTGATTCAAAGTCTTAAACACCTCAATCAGATCATCTCATAGGTGCTTAGTCTCCAGACACTGAAATTTGAAGAAATGAAGCCTTTCTTGAAAAGGTCACCCTTTTTGTTCCTTTCAGTAATCTTGTAACGATTCTCTGCAACTATTCCAGAATATCTACATCCTAAAACGAGGCCTCCATACTTTTTATGCCATACTCAAGATGCAACCTAACCATTTCCTTATACAGTCGGATAATCAGCTTCTTATTCTTGTTAGCAAAGTTCATGTATATCATTGGCAAAACCCCACAAGCTGTCCTGCAGCCTGTCTGTATTGCTCAGAGAATTTTATATCCGATTGCACAATTGGATATGAAGATCTTTTTCATTTGTCACTAACCTGACTGTAGTACCACATAGTTGGTACATTAATCTGGGATAACTGCCACCATTAATCTGGGATAAGCAGTACCTTACATTTCTCAAAGTTAAACTTCAACAGCCATTTCTCAATCCATCTGCCTAATTTTTTTTGATCTTGTTGTCATAGCTTACCCTGATTATAGTTATTAACAACCTTGCCAACCTTTATACCATCTGCAAACTTATATGTTAAGCCTGATATACCTTCATCAATTTCGTTAATAAATTAAGAAGGCAACAATGGGCTCAGCACTGAACCCTGGGGGACCCCACTATTAACATTAGTTCATGAAGAGCAGTGTCCATTAATAACCACCATCTGTGTTCTCCCACTCAACCATCCCTTTATCCAGGTCAGTAACTTGCCTATAATGCTACAATGCTCCAATATGTAGAGCAGTATCAAAAGCTTTCTTGAAATCCAAGTATATAAATGACATCATATACTTGAATTTCAAGAAAGTTAATGGGAAATCTTGTGTGACCAATCAGATTGGTTAGATAAGATCACTTGTTAAAAAATATATGCTATGACTGCAGTATAATTGCATTCCTGTCTAGATGATTAGCATTAGTTGAGGCATATGAATCAAGAAAGCAAGCTTATACAGCATCAGCCAAAAAAAACCTCTTCCCATTTCACCCATCCGGTCACACTCCAAATGTTTGTCTAGTTCAGCCTTAAATTTATTTAAGCTATCAACTTCCACAACAATAGATGGAAGTCTGTTCCAGCAATCAACTACCTGCTGGCTAAAGGCAAATTTCTGCACATCTATTCTACAACTGTCTTTCCTCAATTTGAATCTATTCCCCCTCAGGTTCGTGATCTGATTAAGAGGAAGAATCCCATCAACATTGAGCCTGCTCAAACTTCAAGGCTTTATACACCTCAATCAGATCACCTCGCAGGTACCTACTCTCCCAACATTTCCAGATCCTGTTGCAGCAGCATAATGTCTTTACTGTCATTAACAACCCTGCCATTAACAGTTCTGCATAACCACTTTAACCAGTGACTCAATGATATACCCAGGAACAAACATTAAGCCAACAGGTCTGTAATTAACCATGTCACCTTTTGATTTCCCTTTGTGAACTGAGGATACATTTACACATCTCCAGCTGATACAGATCTCCCCTGAATCCAAAGATGCTCTCATAAATTTTGGCTAATGGTTTGCTTACCTCCTTTGCTGCCTCTCATAATATTACTGGAAGATCCCATACACTCCAGGTAATTTTTTTATGTTAAGCTTCAACAATGTCTCTTCCTATTTCCTCTCAGTTATCACAAAATAATTTATCTACCTGTTAGATTTTGATGAACTACAAACATTCCCCTCCCTAAAGAACTCCTCAAGCATGAATGTAGAAGCAAGATACCTATTCAGTTCATCAGCAACTTGAGCAGGATTATCAACAGTTAAGTCATCTGCATATAGTGTCTAGTTTAACAAATGCGATTCAACCCCTTCCTTCTACTGTTAATATAAGTTAAGAGTCTGTAATCTTTGCTGCTTTTCTTGGCAATCTTTGCAAAGCACTTCTTGTAACCTGCTTATCTTGCCTAACCTCCTTTTAGACTTGTTTACAGATTAGTTTATATGTACCATAGGCTTCTGTATCATTTGATAATTTATATGCATCTAATGTATTTTAATTCTCTCTGAGCCACAAGTCTCATCAGTTCATCTGACATCCATTTAGGTCTAAGCCTGGAACAATATTCCTTAGGTGGTATGAAAAGCCTAGTAGCTTCTATGGTTATTTCCTGGAATGTTTCACATTTAGAATTTGCTGTTGTTAACATCATCATCAAATGGTCCCACTGTATAGAATTTTAAAACTGTCTTGACCACTGCAGTCATCCTTACAAAAGCAAAACCCTTCCATTTACCCTTGACAGTAGTTATTTCTTTTAAGTAAATTCCACACACATCAGCCCACTGTGATAATTACCACCCACGGAGTCTTTTATCTATAGCTTCTAAATGTTAACAGGAGAGACTGCTTCTACAGGGATGGGATACACTTAAATAGAAAGGGTGCAAGAATGTTTGCTGATGCTATCGAGGCAATGTTAGGTGGGTCGGAAAACTGCTAGATTGGGGGGATACAAGGACTAATAGATTAACAGTAGCCACTGGCAGAGGTGAAAGTGATTCTTGCACTGCTTCTATTGGAATGAGCCGCAGCCTGGAAAATAAGATGCAGGATATTTCAGAGACTGCTGGGAATCATTGGGGTACAAGTAAACACATGGGTTGTGTTAGGGTAGCTAAGAAAAAGAACAGGTGCATGTATACTTGTGTGTACACCAATGCTAGGAGTTTAGTAAATAAATTTGATGAATTTGAGGTATTGCTCAACACATCAAAGGCAGATATTGTGGGGATTTCAGAGACGTGGTGTCACACAGATATAAGAAATGCAGAACTGGAATTTGTGGAGTACAATGTCTACAGAAAGGATAGACAGGATAGGAAGGGAGGAGGGGTTATGCTATTAGTTAAAAAACACATAAAATCCAAATAAGTGAAGCCAGTCGACATCGCTGGACAGTGCAGTGTCGAGTCAGTTTGGTGTGACATAAGCATTGGGAGATCAAAATTGAGAGTAGGAGTGTGCTATAGGCCTAATGACTCTGATGAGTATAATAAGAAACTGTTCGGAGAAATAGAGTGGGCCAGTAAATCAGAGAGTCTTATAATGGGGGATTTTAATTTCCCAGATATTGACTGGAATTTGGGGGCTGGTCACTCACACAGTAGCAAGGCTTTTGTGGATTTATTGGATGATTGTTTTCTACATCAGCATGTTCGGGAGGCAACTAGAGGGAGTAATACTCTTGATTTGATTATCAGTAGTGATTCTTCATGCATTAAGAATCTGCAGATAAATGAACCACTTGGTGGCAGTGATCACAGTGTGCTGAAGTGGGAGTTACTCAAAGAGGTAACTACCATTAGGGGTAAAGGGAAGGGGTATTGCTTTCGTAAAGGCGACTACAATGGACTGAGACAGTATTTAAATTCTATACAGTGGCATCAACTGATGATATTGCCAACAGCAAATTCAAAATGGGAAGCATTCAAAGAACTTATCGTGGAAGCTACTAGGCTTTACATACCAACTAAGAAATATTGTTCAAGGTTTAGGCCTAAATGGTTGTCAGATGAACTAATGAGGCATATGGCAGAGAAGAAAAATGCATGGGATACATACAAATTAACACGTAACACGGACGCCTATGATAGATACAAGTTGATCTGTAACCAAGTTACAAAGGAGGTTAGGCAGGCGAAGGCAGATTACGAGAGATCCTTGGCAAGGGATGCGAAGAAAAACAGCAAAGAGTTCTTTACTTATGTAAACTCTAGAAGGAAGGGGATGAATCAGATTGGTCCACTTGAGATCGATGGGTCAACTGTTGATGACCCTGCTCGGGTAGCTAATAAACTAAATGAATATTTTGCATCGACATTCACACATGAGGAGTTATTCAGCGAGGGGAATGCCAGAGGTGTATTCAACTCTAGCAGTAAGCTAGAGAATCTTGTAATAACTGAGAGCAAAGTGGAGGAGAAATTGTTGAAGATAAACACAAGAAAGGCACCTGGGGTGGATGGGATCTATCCAGTTATATTAAAGGAGGCAGCAAAGGAGGTAAGCAAACCCTTAGCCATAATTATGAGAGCTTCCTTGGACTCAGGGGAGGTACCCATTGACTGGAGATGTGCAAATGTGACCCCAATTCACAAAGGGGGATCAAAGGCTGACACAAGTAATTATAGACCTGTGAGTTTAACTTCTGTTCCCGGAAAATTAATGGAGGCACTGGTGAAAGAAGCACTGCAGGATCATCTAGACAAGACTTCAGTTATAGCTAGGACACAGCATGGTTTTGTTAAGGGGAAGTCTTGCCTGACCAATTTGATTGGATACTATGATGCAGTCACAAAAGAACTGGATGCAGGGAATAACTTTGATATTATATACTTGGATCTTAGAAAGGCTTTTGATACTGTTGCACATGGAAGACTGCTGCACAAATTGGAGCAGTGTGGCATTGGAGGCAAGTTGCTGCTATGGATAAAGGGGTGGTTGAGGGGGAGAAGACAGAGAGTGGTAATCAATGGACACTGCTCATCGTGGACTAATGTTATTAGTGGAGTCCCTCAGGGTTCAGTATTGGGGCCTTTATTGTTTTCTGTATTTATAAATGATATTGATGATGGTATATCAGGCTTAATGTCCAAGTTTGCAGACGATACGAAGGTTGGCAGGGTTGTCAAGGACACTACTGACACTATGCTGCTGCAACAGGATTTGGAAAGGTTGAGCAGATGGGCTTCGAGGTGGCAAATGAAGTTTAACATTGACAAATGTAAAGTACTACATATGGGAAACAGCAACACCAGAGCAACGTATCAACTCTGTGGTACTACACTGACAGTGGTAGAGAATGAAAGGGACCTGGGGGTGGTGGTGCAGGCAGATATGAAGTTCTCTGAGCAGTGCAGACCAGCTGCAAGAGTAGCTCATGGTGTATTGTCAATGATATATAGGAATTTTTCTAGCAGGGATAAGGAGGTGATTATTCCCTTGTATAAGGCAATGGTCAGGCCACACCTAGAGTACTGTATACAGGCCTGGAGGCCTCATTTCAGGAAGGATGTAGAGCTGCTGGAACGAGTACAGAGAAGGGCAACTAGATTGGTGAATGGGACAAAGGGGTTCTCTTACGAAGAAAGGCTTAAGTTTTGCAAATTACAGTGTCTGGAAACTAGGCACCAGTGGGGTGATCTGATAGAGGTGTACAAAGCCTTGAATGGTTTGAGCATGCTCAATGCTGATGGGATTCTTCCTCTAGCTCAGAAAAATCACCTGAGAGGGCATAAATTCAAATTGAGGAAAGACAGATGTAGGATAGATGTGCGGAAATTTGCCTTTAGCCAGCGGGTGGTTGGTGGGTGGAACAGACTTCCATCCCTTGTCGTGGAAGTTGATAGCCTAAATAAGTTTAAGGCTCAGCTGGACAGGTATTTCGAACGAACAGAGGGGTGAAGTGGAAGTGGTTATTTTTATTTATTTATGTTACTTTTTTTTTTTTTTTTTTTTTTTTTTGGCTGATGCTGCATAAGCTTGCTTTCTTGCATCAAATGCCTCTACTAATGCTAATGCTAATGCTAAATGCATTAAGAAGCTACATATTTGCTGATAACCAGATAAAGAGTACTGCTTTATTTGGTTAGACAGGCAGCAAGAGGAAGTACTGCTTCCTCTTGCTGCCTGTCTAACATGCTGCTGTAGAAAACATTCCTCCAATAAATCCACAAAAGTCTTGCTAGTGACCAACCCACAAGTTCTAGTCTATATCTGGTAATTTTAAATCCTCCATTATAAGACATTCTGATTTTCTGGCCCACTCTATTTCTCTGTATAGTTAGTCATATGATGCCAGTGTTCGCCCTGCCAGAAACTTTATATGATGCTACTTCTTGGCCCAACTCCGCGTGGTACTGGTAATCAACTAGGGGGAATGTGGTGTTCTGTGGGCTCCACCATGGTTAAGAGGCCAGAAGAACAACAGACTAATATAACCAAACGCTACATGATGCAAACCAAACAATAATTCACATCTTTAGAGAGTCTGTGTTACACCACAAACGTTATATCACAGAGTTGGGGGTCCCCAGTGCTGCAAGACCTGTAACACTATACTCAATGTCCTTTCTGTACACACTGTACTCCCCATATTCAAATTCTGCATCCCATATGTCTAAGTGAAACCATGATAGCCCTACAATGTCTGCATTTGAAGACTTAACCAGTATTTTAAATTAATCAAATCTATTTAATGCTCCTAGCATTACTGTACCTTGAACCTTTTATTGCTACTTTCAACATATTCTAACTTATTTATCTTATGGTTCCTTTTCCCAAAATTAATTTTATTTTTATCTATTCATACTTTGTAATTATGGGTAGCATTTACTATTTTAAGTTTGAAATGTCTAATATTTTACTCCCCCCACTAGGGAGCACTTTGGATATTTATATTCTGTTTTCCTTCATTTTTTGCTAGTCAGGACTGTGTTTGCTCACTAGTTGTAGTGTCCAGGTTACAGCCACTGAACTCAGACTAACTGGATTGAGTGGGTTACTGAAACACTATATTCATCCTTTGCTTGCAAGTGCCTTAGCCACCCAGTGAAAAGACAGGGCATTGGCAGCTGAATTCCTTCTTATTTTCCAGTTATTTTTATTTTATTATGCAACCTTCATTTTACCTTGTCTTTTATTCATTTATTCTTTGTTACACGACCTTCATTTCATTCATTTTACCCTGTCTAAATTTTCAATCTAGTATATGACAACTTTGGCTAATCAAGGAGACATATTGTCTTGGCAGCTTTATGGAGTTTTCACTTCTAAACAATTTTTTTCCATTCATCCTAGATTTTCATTTTTGGAAACCACAAAGAAATATACTGTCTTACTGGTTTTTGGTGTTTTTCTCCATTTCTTATTATTTTCTTCCTATTATGTGCAGATTTTATTTTACTACTTTCAAATATATTTTTTTTAAGTTTCATTACCTTTCCTAAGTTTGGTTGGTGTGGACAAGAATAAAGAATACTGTTTGTTAAAGATAACTATATTTCTTTTTGAAGAGCACTTTTTAAGCACAGAGAAATTGTTTGGCCAAGAGAAATGTACTCAGAACTGAAACTGTGACCTGAAAAATATAACTTTTAGAAGGTTTAAAAGATATAACCTGAAACGGAATGTATAAAATCAAACAACAGCCATAACATTACAATCAATTTAACATTCTTCGTGCTGCCTGCAGTTCATAACTTACTAAATTAGAACCTGATAAATTCTAAAAAATATCCAAGAAGATATAAAATTATATCATTGTATTCAAAAACAACAAGTAGAAAAATATAACTAGTTTTACTTCTTTAGAATATAAGAAAATAATTCTGGGATTGTGTTTATGGCAAAATTTCATGACTGTCTTATTCAAACAGCATGTTAAAAATATTTTACTTGTTCTACATTTAAGAAATAAAAATATACTTTAAAAATATACCATAAAAATATTACCTGTTCTACACATACTGTTGAAGATGTTGAATTAATATTGGTTGTTGATATGGCTACAGAATATAAAATACAAGATTTAGTTTCTCCATTGTATGCATTTTTTTTAAAATAAACAAATAAAACTTATGTTACATATGGACAAATTCAAAATTACATATATATAACATATGTAAAGTAAAATAGGAGGTAGGCAGCATGGAAAAGGGAAGTATCAAGAAGTATTTAAACTAAGACAGAATTAAAAAAAAAAATAAATAAATAAATAAAACAAAATATATAGGTACGAGGGGTGATAATTTAATTCGTGGACTGGTGCAAGATTTTATGCTTACTGCACAAACTTTCCTTAACTGCTGCTAGAGGGAGGTGATCTTCATGACTGCTAGTGAACAGACTAGCTGCGTGCTGACGATCGTTTTGAAGCAAGTATCTTGTTGAACATATAGATTGAACAGCAATATGTGATTCGCTATTGTGTCAGATGGGACTTAAATTCACTGGAAACAGTTAAAGAGATGAATGAAGTATATGGTAATGAGTGTCTTGGTAGGACGCCCATATTCTGGTGTGACCAAACTTTCCAGAGTGAAGTAGTTTCTCCATCAAGACAATGCCAGGCTGCCATACAGCTAATATTGTGCAGGCAGTGATCCATGCCATAGGTGGTGAGGTTCTGCCACATCCCCCTTATTCAATGAACTTAGCCCCATGTGATTTCTTCTTGTTTCCATGTCTGAAAAAAAACTCTGAAAGGCAAGCGTTTTGTGTCTGGCACAATGATGCTCACAGAGCCACAATGAAAGTATTTTGGGGTCTTTTGGAAAATGGCTTGCAAGAAGCATTTAATGTGTGGGTACGATGGTGGCAAAAGTGTGTAAAGTTCAAGGGAGAGTATTTTGGGAAGGAGAAATCTACAGACAATTCAGATTTTGAAAATTAAGATAAGACCCTGCACTAGTCTGCGAATTAAATGATCACCCCTCGTATATATTAAACACCTTCAATTGCTATACATTTTAGACAACCATGATTATTAATTTATATAAAAATGTCAGTATTTTATAGCTAAGACATGTACTTAATATTCCTTATATTGCAAATAAACCAGTGACTGGTTACCATAGGGAGTAAACAAGAACTTTGAAATCATAAAACAGCTTGCTGCTTTATGATAAACTTTTCAGAATTATATCACTGTATAAAAAGTCCTTAATGTTCACAACAAAACAGCCTTCAAATTTCCAAGATTTGTTTTGGTTGTTAACATTTAAATTTGAATTTAACAACAAATTCAAAAGGCTGCCAGGGCCATATCGTGTCTTTCTAATGGTTAATATATTTTAACTTTATTGTAATAACTGTTATATTTTATTATATATTCCAATCTGATTTAGGAAGGTAAACAGTTCTTTCTTATTAGGATCATCTCCAAGAATCTGCAATAATTTTAGGCATGACTGTGCATTAGTAATTGATTTAAAGGTGTTTGAGCAGATATTAAAAAGATGAGGACAGTCTGCTAATAAATGACGAACATGTACATGACCTGATGTGCATTGGGGGTGCTGTCGCTTGCTAGGAGATACATGTGAGTGAGGTGGATATGCCCAATCCTTAGCCTTCCTAGAATTATTTCTTCTCACCTGCTTTTCCAGAAATTGGAGAGCCACAGCTTCGGGTCTGGTTTTATTCGGTAAAGTTTGTTTCCTGGATAACCACTCCAGATTGTTGACCAGCTTTTATAACATGCTTTATGGATAATGTGTTTGTAATCAGTATGTGGAACTTGAAAAGTCTGTGAAATAGTGTATCTGGTTGGTTGGCTGCAAGATCTGCTCTTTCATTTCCTGCTATCTCAGAATGCCTTGAGATCCAGCAGAATGTCACAGTTTGGTTCAACTCATTGTATATAGTTTAGAACAGGCCTGGGCAAACTTTTTGGCTGAAGGGCCACATTAGGAATTCAAAAAGAAGGCGGGCCGCATGTTAAATACTATTTTTAGATATATGTTATTTGTTAACATGAAGAAGAAATATAACATAAAAAAAAAATATTCTCTAACAACCAAGAATTTAACGAGATGAATGGAACTGTTTTACATCTTTTAACATTTTTTTAATTTTGGGTGTTAATTTTGTAGTTGAGATTCTTAAAACTGCTTGTAAATGTTCATCGGTGATGTCTGATCGTAAAGAATTTTTATTTAGATTCATGATGGCAAATGTTTGTTCACATATGTAGGTTGATCCAAAAATAACCAACATTTTTGTCAAATTTGTCCGAATTAAGAGTATTGTAAAATTTACAGATATCCACATGACGGTGCAATTCTCTTAAATCGATATCACACTGCAGATCTATAATCTGAAGTTGTAGTTCACTTGGTGCACTATCAATTTCTATTGAAAATGGGTCGTGCATTATTGCCAAACTTTCCTCAATTTTTCGGAAGTCGCCGAATCTTCGTGAAAAGTCATCATTCAAAGCGCTGATAATTTCACAACATGTTTCATATTTATTTTCTGGAATCTTCAGCAACTTCATGGTTGGAAAGTGGTCTACCTTGTTAATCAATAAATGTCGAAGGAACAATTGGAGTTTTGGTGCCTCCATAGCCAGGTGGGAAGGAGCAGCAGTGTGTAGTGTACGCTTCTTGATTAGACCGGGGTTGGAGCCCATGACCAACAAATATGGAGGTTGCGGAAAGGTCAGGGAATGACCACCGCATATCCCTGGAGCAATATGGCCTTAGTTGCTAATGCTCCTAAAAACCAAATAACAATCAAACAATTGGAGTTTTAATTGAAATCCATTCAAACTTTTTAACATATCATGGGTTAAATTTTTCCCTTGTAACACAGTGTTGAGAGTATGTCACGATGTCCAGGGTAAATGCAAAATCACAAATCCAGTTATTATCAGTTAATTTGGGAAAGTCCATAATATTTTTCAGTTTTAAAAATAGAATGATGTCATCTTTAAGATCCCATACTCGCTGAAGACTTTTCCTAAGCTAAGCCATCGAATTTGGCTATGATAAGGAATATCTGTGCACTCAGATTCAATATCTTAAAGAAAATTAACGAACTGTCTGTGTTTCAGGCCTCTCGATCGTATTAAATTTACTAGTTTAATAATACAAGATGTGACATGTTCAACTTTTAACACATTTTTACATAATACTTGTTGATGTATAATACAATGAATTGTAATTAAATTATAATCAGGATAATTTTCACAAATTTTATCCTGAATTTTCTTTAGTGCTCCAACATTCTTACCTGTCAAACTTGGTGCTCCATCAGTTGTTACGCTTACCATTTTGTTCCATTGTAAATTATATTTTGTTAAGCATTTTTCAAATATATCAGTTCGTCGAGAGCTATCGAGTACCATGTTATGGATTCTAATACTGATAATAATTGCTCATTCAAATTTGTATCAATACATTCAATTCTTCTTACTACGGTTCGCCGAGATAAACTTATATTCTCAAATTTGTGTTTAATGTTAGGACATATAATTCCACAAGCTTCAGTCATAATAGTCTCCATCAGAAAAAGGCTTGTTGCTTTTTGCAATTATATGAGAAATAACAAAACTTGCCTGTATAGTAGCTTCTTTTTCCTTAGTTAGCCGCGTAAACACATTTTGTTGTCTATAGATAAATTTTGAATCAATCCATCAGCAGTTTTCTTTTTCGCTTCCGGAGTTAAATTGGCACCATATTTGGAATGTTTAGTAGTGAAATTTCTTTTAATATTGTACTCTTTCAACACTGAGACCCTCTCCCGGCAGATGAGACAAATAATCTGGTTATTTTTGTTAGCAAAAAAATATTTTGTGTTCCACTCTTCATTGAAGACACAATGCCCTTGTTGAATTTTTAATTTTTTATTCATTTTAAAAGGGCATAAATATTATTTTTATTGCTACTGGCACCAAGATGATAACCGAAGATAACGCAAAAAAACTAACTGCGGGATGGCCGTCAGAGAAAACAGATTGGAACTGCTGCCGGTGCGTTGGCTCACTCTGGTTCACGCACAATTTCAAATTCTATCTCAATTTGAACAATAGAGATGATAAAACAGTTTACAAGTCGACAAATTTTATAATGTATTACATATACAAATTTATTTTTCAAAAAGGCATAAAATAAGTAAACTTTTTTCGAAAATACAATTAAAGCTCGCGGGCTGCACAAAAATGTGCAGCGGCTGCGGGGCATAGTTTGCCCAGGCCTGGTTTAGAATGTATTTGTTTTATTATAGGGTGAGAGGAACTCGTATTAGTACTCATAGCAGAGACAGCACTGAGTGTCAGTGTATATTAATGCAGGAGTAATTAAAAGTTTAATAATCTGATCGAGAGCCAAATTCATAGCATAAAGCTCAGCAGTGAAGATACTGCATTCTATTGGTAATGAGACAGAAGTGGAGAATGAAGGGAAGATTGCCACAGCACCTATTTGGGTCTCAGTTTTTGATCCATGTGTATAGATTTTACAGGCCTGTGAATTAGAAGCAGAGTAAGCTTCATGTAACTGTGCACTATTGGAGGGAGACAAAGCATTCTTTCCCCACTGCTGGAAATAGTCATCGTAAATTGCAGGAATATTTGTACAAGGTGGATCAGGAGGTGTCATGTCCTGAAATATATTGCTGATTTCTAAGTGGAGTAGGTTGGTTTTCATTTGGTTTACTATTGTAAAAGGACTCCCATTTGGTACTGTACAGGCATCTCCAATTAGGATGAGAAGGAAGACTGCAGATTTTTGTGGCTTACAAGAGAAGTAATGTTTTCCTCCAAATATGTAAGGGAGGACCATGGGCTTCAATGATTTGCCTTAGTATGCATTATTTTTGAACAATTGTCATCACCAAGATGTTAGTTTGCCATTTGTTTGAAAGATGATATATCAATTTCACTCACATTGAGAACTTACTGAACTATCATCACAAACAGGTCTCCAGTCCAGCTTTGGTCAAATTTAGTAAATCTGTCTGAATCTGGACAAATTTATTGAAATTCTGAGTCAGCTAAAAGTTTTAAGAGCCAGGCAGAAAACAATAAAAAATTCAATTTACTTACTAGTGCGCAACCAGGACAACCCAGCATTACGAGCAGAACACGAGAAGAGTCTGGCAAAGAATTGAAAGAACAGAAGTGAGACTTCTATACTTATATTAATAGTAAAATGGGTTGAATCATATTAGTCCTCTTTGTATCAATGGTTTAACGGTTGATGACCCTGCTCAAGCCCTGGCATTTATAATGTGCTTTAAAGTGAAATGAATGTAAGAGGTCTTACACTCAAATCACCTTAAGGCACATTATTTTGCTTCCTGGTATGTGATGTAACGATCTACTTTATATTTTTTGATTGCCTTTTCAATTTTCAAGCAATGTTTTTTTTTTTTATGACAACCCCAAACATGAGAGGTATTAGAACCTATAGTACTTACTACTGTGCTTGGGTTGGAGGTTGAGAGTATGAAAGAAGATATTTGTCGACATTAGACTTGAACTTCTGTAGACTGTGATTTTCAGGAAATACGTATGAAGGAAGGTTGTTTCAGAATTTGTTTCGCAATTGCATGATCTGGAATATGCAGGGCAATCCTTTTGGCAGTTTGTGCTTTTTATCTGGGAGGTGTTGCATTCCCTAGGGTAGAAGTCTGGTAAACTGTATTGCCCTACAGGCTGTTTAGAAATGCCCAAATTTCTGGAACCTGTAACACCACAGGGTGATTTAGAATGTATGGCCCGACTTCAAGGCTTAGACTTAAATGGATTTTTCTTCTCTGCCATGAATCTAATGATGAAATCATTAGATTCATGGCAGAGAAGAAAAATGCATATAAATTATCAAGTATCAGAAGCCTATGGTAGATATAAACTAATCTGTAATCAAGTCACAAGGGAAGTTAGGCAACCTAAGGCAGATTACAAGTGTTTGACAAAAAATACAAAGAACAGCAGCATGACTTATTAATAGGAAGGGGTTTAATCACATTGGTCCTTTTGTTGTCAATGGTTTAACTGTCGATGACCCTGCTCAGGTTGCAAAGAAACTGAATAGGTATTCTGCACCTACATTCACACATGAGGAATTCTTTAAGGAAGGGGATGCCAGAGGGTTATCAAACTCTAACAGGGAGCTAAATGATTTTGTGATAACTGAAAGAAAAATGGAAGAGAAATTGTTGAAGCTAAACATAAAAAGAGGCACCTAAGGAGGATGGGATCTTTCCATTTATATTAAGGAAAGCAGCAAAGGAGTTAAGCAAACCTATAGCCATAATTATGAGAGCATCCTTGGATTTAGGGGAGATCTCTATGAACTGGAGATGTGTCGATGTATTTCCAATTCACAAAGGGGAATTAAAAGTTATTAGTGAGTCCCACAGGGTTCAGTGTTGGGTCTATTGTTGTTTTGTATATTTATCAATGATATTGATGAAGGTATATCAGGCTTAATGTCCAAGTTTGCAGATGATACAAAGGTTGGCAGGATTGTTAATGGCAGCAATGACAGTATGCTACTGCAACAGGCAGTGGCATAGCTATCATGTAGGCAGGCAAGGCAATTGCCTCCAGCCCCTTTAGGGGCCCAGTCTTTGGCTGTCTCCTCTTTTTGCAATTTTCATTAATTAAGTAGGGGCCTGAGCATGTTCTTTGCCTCCGGGCCCGAAAAAGGGTAGCTACGCTACTGGCACAGGATCTAGAAAATGTTGGGCAGATGGGCTAAGACAAATGCAAAGTACTGCATATGGGTAGCAGTAATCCCACAGAAATGTACCAACTGTATGGAACAACACTCAGTGTAGTAGAGAATGAAAAAGACCTGGAGGTAATTGTGCAGTCAGATATGAAGTTTTCTGAGCAGTGCAGAAAGGCTGCCAGAGCAGGTCATGGGGGTCTTGTCAATGATATACAGGAATTTTGCTAGTAGGGATAAGTAGGTGATTATACCTTTGTATAAGGCAATGATCAGACTACACCTTGAGTACTACATACAGGTCTGGAAGCCTTATTTTAGGAAGGATGTAGAGTTGTTAGAATGAGTACAGAGAAGGGCAACATGACTGGCGATGGGAATAAAAGGGTGCCTTATGAAGAAAGGCTTAAGTTCTGCAAATTTCAGTGTCTGGAGACTAGGCGCTTGCGAGGTGATGTGATTGAGGTGTATAAGGCCTTGAATGGATTGAGCAGGCTCAATGCTGATGAGATACATCCTCTTGCTCAGTTTACAAACCTGAGGGGGCATAAACTGAAATTGAGGAAAGACAGTTGTTGAATAAATGTGCAGAAATTTGCCTTTAGCGAGTGGGTAGTTGATTGCTGGTACAAACTTTTATCTGTAGTGACAAATGGGCCTGGAGTACTGGGGTCCATAGTTTAATAATTTTCAAATAGATATTTACAGTATACCCAGTATAAAATAAAATATAAGTACAAATTCAGTAGCTTTCGGAACTCGTGTCCCTTTATCAACTGACAAATTTGAATACATTACAAGCAAAGTGTGGCACGTTACTCATTCGTCATTGTTGTAGCACGGACGTGTGCTGCCTTGCGCCAGTGATCATCCATCAATAAAACGGTTGTCTCTAGGATGGGATGTATACGCATGCCTTTCTGGCGATTTAATGCCTTAGGGTTGTTTATTATGTTTAGTGACTCTAGCCATAGGCGGTGGTGAAAGTGTCGCGCGTGGTCCACTATCTCAAAGTCGCGTTTGGGGTCAAGATCGTGGTTGGTAGCCCAAAAATGTTCTGCAAGCGCGGACTGGTCACTGCACTGCGCCAGAAGGCTCCTTGAGAGCGACTTAAGCCTCCAATCCAGGACGTCACTATCCACTGATGACATCTGTACCGCCCTCAACCTATGCCTCTCTAGCAGCATCTTCACCTTTGAAGACTCACTCTACAAACAAGTACATGGCACTGCTATGGGTGCCCCTGTCAGTTCCGTAGTAGCTAACATCGCCATGGAAGATCTGGAGAAGCAGATACACCAGAACCCACCTACACCTATTACAACGTGGTGTAGATACGTCGACGATATTTTTACCATAATACCACGTGGTTCTGAAACGGTACTACTAGAATACCTCAACTCTCTATCCAATTTCATCAAGTTTACCGTAGAATCAGAGGTGGACGGTTCGCTCCCGTTTCTGGACGTGCTAGTGCATCGCGTAGGCCCACATCTAGAGACCTCAGTATACTGCAAACCCATGTGGTGCGGTCAATTCACCAACTACGGGTCCGGCCACGCTCCAAGCCATCTCAATAGCACTGCCCGCACCCTGTTCTCCAGGGCCTGGAGCCATTCCAGCACCGACACAATTAGACGTAACGAGATCTCCCGTGTGAAGGCGGACCTAACCAGATGCGGTTATCCATCCCATGTACTAAACAGATGCTTGTTACAGGCACAAGAACTTACTTCCAACCCAAGACCTCCGAAGCAAGTCGGCATATCATCCGCCTACATTCCGTACTATCCAGGAGTGTCAGGACGTATCTCGAAGATCCTGAGAAGTTACAACATCAAATGTGTGCAATTACCAGGTAGGAACCTACGTTCACTTGTCTCCAGTGTGAAGACCCCTGTCACACCTGTCTTACGCAGCAATGTAGTGTACCGTATCACCTGTAGGGCCTGTAACAGTTGCAACGTAGGTGAGACATCGAGACGTCTCCAGGATCGCCTCACGGAACACGACAGAGCAATCCGGCTTGCCGAAACTGACCAGTCCGCGCTTGCAGAACATTTTTGGGCTACCAACCACGATCTTGACCCCAAACGCGACTTTGAGATAGTGGACCACGCGCGACACTTTCGCCACCGCCTATGGCTAGAGTCACTAAACATAATAAACAACCCTAAGGCATTAAATCGCCAGAAAGGCATGCGTATACATCCCATCCTAGAGACAATCGTTTTATTGATGGATGATCACTGGCGCAAGGCAGCACACGTCCGTGCTACAACAACGACGAATGAGTAACGTGCCACACTTTGCTTGTAATGTATTCAAATTTGTCAGTTGATAAAGGGACACGAGTTCCGAAAGCTACTGAATTTGTACTTATATTTTATTTTATACTGGGTATACTGTAAATATCTATTTGAAAATTATTAAACTTTTACCTGTCTTGTGGAAGTTGATAGCTAAAGTAAATTCAAGGAAGAACCAGCAAACTTTTTGAGTGAACCGGTGAAGTGGGAAGTGGATTTTTTTTTTTTTTTTTTTGGCGGATGCTGTTTAAGCTTGTTTTCTTACATCATATGCCTCTGCTAATGCTTACTAAACATCAGCATCTTTTAAAAACTGTTTTAACTGCTTGTGCGACAGTGGTGAATTTGATCCAGAAAAAAACAAAAAAGTGGCACAAGTAATTACCGACTTGTTAACTAAATGTCTGTTCCAGTGAAAATAATGGAGTCACCGGATAAAGAAGTAATGCAGGCCCATCTAGACAGTAATGAAATTACACTGCATTCACAGCAAGGATTTATTAAGAGGCAGTCTTTTCTGGCCAATTTAATTGGTGGGACCTCTCTTCACTGAACTTCCATATAGCGAATTTTTCTATGTAGCAAAGTTTTTTGATTTTGCCTTGTTCATTACATTGAAAATAGTTTCCATATAACAAAGTTAAAACAATACCTTACAGTGTCCTTTAGTGTAGTGCGAAAAAGTGGAGGTGCTTAATAGTGTAGATCGAGGCATTAAAAAAAGAAAGAAAACGAAATTGCTTTAAAATTTGGTATTCCTGCCAGTAGTATGTTAACCATTCTGAAAAACTCTGTTTCGATTTTCAAACTGTTCGAGGAAATGGGACCCAATCGGAAGCATGCAAATTATGCCTGTATGAAGATGTAGATGAAGCAGTTTTTAAGTGGATGAAGTTGATTCGAGACCAAAACGTGCCAACATCAGGGCCATAAATAAAAGTAAAGGCTATGGAGTATGCTTCTTTTCTGGAGCATAAAACATTCCAAGAGAGTTCTGGTTAGCTGGACAAATTTAAACAGCGACATGGCTTACTCAAAAAAGTTATTTCGGATGAAAGTGGAGTTACAATTGCAGAAGACTATACCCATTGGAAAGAAACAGTTTAAATTTTGAACAGTGGATTTTAATTTTGATTGAAAGGTGACGAAAGAAAACTGAAAAATTGTATTGATTGTTGACAACTGCCCTGCTCACCTTCACTTAGTAATTTTGAAACTTACAAGTGTGAAGCTTGTTTTCTTCCCTCCAAATACCCCGTCTAAACTGCAGAAAATGGGCCAAGTATTTGAAAATGCACTATTGAAGGCGCATACTGAAAATAGAAACCAACCAACCTATAGATTCTGATATAGATTTGTGGATGTGCATATCAGAGTTAGAGAAAACGTGGAGACAAGATGTGACGGAAACAACGATTAAGAATTGTTCCGCAAAAGCAGGTTTTGCTAAATTGCTAATTAACAGTGATGAGAGGGATGAACTACTACAAGGCATTGAGCAACCTTGGGAAGAGTTCCAAGCTAGGTTTGATCTGTGGAGAAATTATTCTTGACAAATTTTTAGGAGTTGATAATGATGTCATAGTAGCTGAATATCCCAGTGACTCCAACATTTTGGAGTGCATTTAAAAAACTAGTGACAATATCAATGATGAAGTTGATGAAAATGAGGGCAATATTAAACCTTCCAGACATGAAATGTTGGCAGCATTTGAAACTTTGTGTCGAGGCCCACAGTGGAAAGAAGATATAACAGAAAATATATTTGAGTGTTTAAACAAATGCGAACATTTTTATGAACAGTGTACAGCAGAATCCAGTGTACAACAAAAAATCAATTATTTTACGACATAATTCTTAAAAGTGTACTAATACATTGTGCGCATCATGTAAGTTGTCATTTCTTAATATTATTATCATTAGCCATACGGTGCAAGAAAGCCTGAGACTTTTTTACCAAAAAAAAAATTTCTGAGTTACCTTGAGAGAGAGAGAGAGAGAGAGAGAGAGAGAGAGAGAGAGAGAGAGAGAGAGAGAGTCAGAAGGCGATCACCAAGAAAGAGAAGAATGATGATATCCAGCTCAGGACCCTGGGTGTGTCAAGCCCATACTTACCAGATGTGAGCCATTGGGGTTATGTGTGCATTAATAAATTAATTGTTTTAAAATGCTAGAAAATTTATTCATTCTCACGTACTTCTCATTTATTTCCCACTTTTTACTATATTTCTGAATTTACAGTATTTTTTACTGTTGAAAAGGTCATATTGCTCTATGACGAAATTTCTGCTTAACGAATTTTTTCAAGGGAACGATCGATTTCATTATATAGAGGTTAGACTACACTTGGATTTTTATTATTATTATCTGTTTATTTAACAAAAGGAAACTAACCCAAAAGATTTCAGGAAAGCTTTTGATACTGTTGCACATAAATGACTGCTGTACAAATTGGAGTAGTGTGGCATTAAGGGCTGTTGTTATCTGGTTTTTAGGAGCATTAGCAACTAGGGCCATATTGCTCCAGGGATATGCGGTGGCCATACCCTGACCTTTCCGCATCTTCCGTAATTGGTGGTCACAGGCTCGAACCCTGGTCTAATCAAGAAGTGTGTGCTACGCACTGCTACTCCTACCCACCTGGCTATGGAGGCGCCGCATTAAGGGCAAGTTGTTACTATGGATAAAGGAAGGGGGGGGAGAGAGAGAGAGAGAGAGAGAGAGAGAGAGAGAGAGAGAGGTTATTAATGGGCACTACTCTTCATGGAGTAATATTACTGATGGAGTCCCCCCAGGTTTGATACTGGGCCCATTGCTCTTTTCAATATTTATTAATGATACTGATGAAGTTATATCAGGCTTAATGTCCAAGTTATCAGATGATACAAAGGTTGGCAGGGTGGTTAATGAAGTAATCATAGTAAGCTACTGCAAGATGTAGAAAAATTAGTCCAATGGACTGACAAATGGCAGTCGAATTTAACATTGACAAATGCAAGGTACTGCATATGGGTTGCAGTAATCTTAGATTAATATGCCAATTGTATAGTACTACACTGTGCAGTGGAAAGTGAAAAACACCTGTGGGTAATTGTGGCAGTCAGATATGAAGTTTTCTAAGCTGTAGACAGGCTGCCAGGACAACTAATGGAGTTTTACTTATGATACACATGACCTTTGCTTTAAAGGTGTCTTTTCATCAGCCAGTTAGTGTATGGTGCACTGAGTATATATACACTGGGTAATATAACCGAAAATGACTGGGCATAATTGTAAAACCAAACAATTATGCCCAGTCCGGTGCCGGCGGCACAGTACTATGCATGTGTAATGCATGGCAGTGCTCATTACACTGTAGAATGGCAGACTCCATAATGGGGTGTATATGAACTCGCCTATTGCGATTCATAGTATGGCTGCAGTTAACTATGTGGAGTGCCTCTAGCCATGAGCACTGACAGTAATCATGTAAGTAATCAACAGTATCTATGTCATGACAGGATCAAGTTATGTTGCTCAATCCAATAATGTTCAGCAACAGTAGAGCATTGAAAGTTGGTAGTGTGGAGAGCCACCTCATGCTCTGAGACATGATCTTTTAATATCTTGGCAGTCTCACCAACATAACACATTCCACAATCTGGACACGTAATATGGTAAATGGAATCACGCTATAAAAAAAAGGAGGGATGTATGTATAGTATCTTATGTAAGGCACTCCCAAATGCTAGTTCAACTCTGGCGTTATACATTGTGATGTTACAAAAACTCTGCAGAAAGATCAGAAATGTGTGCAATGCTATGTTTGTGTTGTGTATATGTTTGTTATATTGTTTAGTTGTTTCTGGCCGCTTTGCAATCAGGAAGCAACAAGCACCAGGAAGGTGCATCCTGATACCCATCTACGCCACGAGGAGGCGGGCCACAACTGAGCGCAAACTGCAGCAAACCTCGAGTGTCATGTATTGAATATCGAAATCACTCAAAATATGAGCAAATAAAATAATATAAAACAGTAAATTAATAAAAAATTTAAAGTAAAAAGATTTTTGAAGAAAAAAAAATAATAAAATAAATAAATACAATAATAATAATGATCAGAAAAAAATAAAGATAAAAATAAGTTAATAAAATGAATAAACATCCCGCACCAGTGCAAGGTGGTGCCAGCAGATGATTCCACCTCAGGACCGACCTGTGGCCAGCGGGAAATAAATGTTATTGTTGTTGGAGTGGGGTTTAATGGCACAAGGGCTACTATGGCCAAATTGCGCCTGTTACTTTGGTCTAGAAATGACTTGTACGTTATAGGAAATAGGTCTAAAAGGGACTGTAAACATTGATCATTTTCAGGTAAGTAAAAAGTTCTGAGAAATTGCTATCATCTCCAAGTATATTGGATAGTTGTAGAGGTTTTGTAAATTAAGCTGTGATTTGAAACATTCATTCTAACTGAATGGTAATGTGCACACTCAATTAGGATATGCTTAAGGGTAAGTAGGAAGCTACAGTGTAAGCAAAGTGAAGGATCTTCTCCTAACAGTAAAAACAGGTGCGTTAGATGTGTATGGCCAATTCCTGCTCTTGCAAGCACGACCTCTTCGTGTCTGTTTAGTCTGAAACTGGATCTCCACAACTGTGGATTCTGTTTTATCTCAAGAAGTTTGTTTCCTATCTGGGTTTGCCACTTAAAGAGTCTGTATATATTACGACCTGGGTATTTAATAGGTCGTTAAGGAGATTCAAAGCCATTTTTATTGCATAGAGTTGAGTTGTAAAAACACTACATTCAATTGGTAACTGGACAGGGACAGGTATGTTCGTGTCAGATGGCACCTGAGATTTCTCCCATCTCCGCGTGTGCTCGCTGTACCGAGGACAGTACACTGTCAAGCCAGACTTGAAATAATGGAGCCCGACGTTGCCCATACCTTGCCATGTGGAGGCTAGCTGGGTGTGTCCAGCATCACAAGTTGCTCTGGCAGGTCCTGCTACCTAGTTTCCTGGGATTTCAGTGGCTAGGGCCTATAAAAAAAAATAAATAAATAAAAAAAAATTAAAAAAACTTTAAAAAATATAAAAAATAAAAATTCACACGTTTCACGTAAATGCTTAATGAGACTGCTGTTAGGAAACGCTGGTTGGGGTTGAACACTAGAGAAATGTATTAAAAGGCGTAATAGGTCAGGCAAAATTTTGATGTTTTTAAATTTAGATGTGTGGGCTATATGCTAGATGAAAGATAATAGTGGGAGGGAGGGGAGGCTGAAGACTGGGGGGGTAGAATTAGAAGTAAGGGGTTGATAGAAGAGTGACCCCTGCTAGGCAGTGTGGCATGCCTATGCCACACCAGAGGGAAGGTGGGGGAGGTGCCAAAAAGTTACCTCCTCTGTCAGGGATAGGGGTTGGAAGAAGGCTGGGCTAGGTGTCTAGCCTGGGTCGCCGTATGGCTTAGGCAGCGATCAGCTGCTGTCCTGGTCTTCATTCCAATATCTTGGTTGTCCTTTCCTTGTGGTGCTGGTCAGTTTGTCACATCCATGTGCCCTTTCCTTGGGATTAATTTTCTTTTATCTTATTTCTGGTTTAAGTCAGGTGTGCAGTGCCAGTTGTCACTAATTCTTGTGATCAGCTGTGGTTGTTGAGTCAACTGTTGGGTTGGGAGGAAGCTGTTTGTGGTTGCTGTTTTTCTAGGTGTTTTGTTGTTTGCACTTTCTCCATTGTTGGTATTTCCTTTTGTTGTCATTTATCTCACTCCTTTCCTAGTTGGAGTTTGTTGGTTGTCGTAAAGTTTGTCGCTTGGCATATACAGCCTGGGCAAAGTCTGAGAAGGCTCTGAAAGTCTCGGCACTCTCCAGAAGGTGGTGGTCATTATTTCTCGGGATGAATTGAATCTTGGTAATTAATACTAATCTGAGGTCCTCGTAGTGTTGGCATTCACGCACCATGTGGTCCCAAGTCTCAAGGGACCCGCAGACACACAGGGGGTTGTCCACTAGTTGGAAGGTGGCTCTGATGGCACCATGTCCTGTCATCAGATATGTAACATGAAGACCTGGGGAAAACCAGGTCGGTAGCATTGGGTAGACTGTATTTATCTCAGGGATGAATTTTTTTGTTATTTGTCCCTTTGCTGTTTGGGACCAGCGTTGTTGCCATATCCAATGGAGGTAAGCCAGAAGCCGCTTCTTTTCATTTGCTCTGTTGCTTGCAGAATCTGTGGTGAACTCTTTGTATGTGGTGCTTTTGCCCTGACCAATCTGGAAATTCATCCCAGCTCAAGCCACCTCCAGGTCAAGGGGCAGGCTTCCAGTCATCACTTGTAGTGCGGGGGGGGATGGAGACTGTGTGCTAAGCACTTGTCACGGTGAGTAGTGCCGGTCTTTGGATGGTGAGAAGCTTTCTAGAATTTACCACAGTCGTGGCTTTGTTGTACCAGACTCCAGAGGCATAAGTCACCGCAGGGATGAATACAGCTTTGTATAAGGGGGCAAGGGTGCACCTCTTCAGCCCCCAGTCTTTTATTGCCACTCTATTTATCATTGCTGCATATTTTTTCATTTTCTTCTGTAAATTTTTTAGGTGTGGTAGGAAGGTGAGGCTTCTGTCCAGGGTGATGCCCAGGTATTTTAGCTCGGTTGTTAGTTTAATGGTTTGTCCTGTATTTTGATTAGTGGTGGTCTCGTTGAGGCAAGGTGCCCTTTTAGCAAGATGGATTGAGTTTTGATCGGTGATATTTGTAGACGATGTAGCTTGGTCCAGTGTTGCATAACAGTCAGGGCACTGTTGGCAACAATTTCAATTTGCGTCCTAGAGTTTCCGGTTATGAGCAAGGTGAGATCGTCCGCAAAGGCCTGTGCTCAGACATACCCCAGATCCATGGCCAGAAATTCATCCAGCACACAGTTCCAGAGGAGAGGTCCAAGCACAGAGCCCTGCGGGCAACCCCTATGTATTTATCGTTCAAATTTGGCAAAGGGCGTCTTAACGACAACTCTTTGCGCCTCCGTAGCCAGGTGGGCAAGAGCGGCAGTGCATAGCACATGCTTCTTGATTACACCGGGGTTCGAGCCCGTGACCACCAAATATGGAGGATGCAGAAAGGTCAGGGAATGACCACCGCATATCCCTGGAGCAATATGGCCTTAGTTGCTAATGCTCCTAAAATCCAAATAACAACATCAACAACAACAACTCTTCTATTTGAGAGGTAGCTTTTGATGCAAGAATATAGGTTTTGGGGCAGTTCCGCCCTCCTCAGCTATGCGAGGATGCTCAGCCATCAAAGGGTGTCGAACGCCCCAGTGAAATCAACTGAGATAAGCAGCAAATATTTGCTCATAGTTCATAAATTTGATGACCTGGAAGTGCTATTCAAGACATTAAAGGCAGATATTGTTGCCGTATCAGAGACGTGGTGTCACACAGACATAAGCAGTGCAGAATTGGAATTTGGGGAATACAATGTGTACAGAAAGGATATACAGAAGGGCTTATGCTGTTAGTTAAGAAACACATAAAATCTAAGGAAGTGCATCCAATTGATGTTGGTGGACAATGCAATGTTGAGTCTGTTTGGTGTCGCATAAACACTGGGAAAGGAAAAATGAGAATAGGTGTGTGTTATAGGCCTAATGAATCTGATGAGTATAATAAGCAATTGTGCAGAGAAAGAGAGTGGACCAGTAAATCAGAGTGTCTTATAATGGGGATTTTAATTTCCCAGAGATTGACTGGAATTTGTGGGTTGGTCACCACACTAGAAAGGCTTTTGTGGATTTATTGGATGATTGTTTTCTACAGCAGCATGTTCAGGAGGCAACTAAAGGGAGTAATACTCTTGATTTGATTATCAGTAGTGATTCTTCATGCATTAAGAATCTGCAGATGAACCACTAGGTGGAAGCGATCACAGTGTGCTGAAGTGGGATTTACTCAAAGTAGGGGTAAAGGGAAGAGTTTTTGCTTTCATAAAGGAGACTACAGTGGTCTGAGTATTTAAATTCTATACAGTGGGACCAACTGATGATGTTACAAAAGCAAATTCAAAATGGGAAGCATTCAAAGAAATAATCTTGGAAGCTACTAGACTTTTCATACCAAATAACAAATATTGTTCAAGATTTAGGCCTAAATGGATGTCAGATAAACTAATTGGACATGTGGCAGAGAAGAAAAATGCATGGGATACATATATATTAACAGGTGACAAAGAAGCCTATGATAGATATAAGCTGGTCTGTAACCAAGTCACAAAGGAGGTTAGGCAGGCAGAGGCAGATTGCGAGAAATCTTTGGCAAAGGATGCAAAGAAAAACAGCAAAGAGTTATTTTCTTATGTAAATTCTAGGAGGAAGGGGATGAATCAGATTGGTGCACTTAATATTGATAACTCAACTGTTAATGATCCTGCTCAGGTAGCTAACAAATTAAATGAATATTTTGCATCTACATTCACACATGATGAGTTATTCAGGGAGGGGAATGCCAGTGGTGTATTAAACTCTGGCAGTAAGCTAGGTAATCTTGTAATAACTGAGAGTAAAGTGGAGGAGAAATTGTTGAAGATAAACAGAAGAAAGGCACCTGAGGTGGATGGAATCTAACATTGAACTAATTATATTAAACAAGGCAGCAAAGGAAGTAAGCAAACTCTTAGTCATAATTTTGAGAGATTCCTTGGACTCAGAGGAGGTACCCATGGACTGGAGATGTGCAAATGTGATCCCAATACACAAAGGAGGATCAAAGGGAGACACAGGTAATTACAGACCTGTTAGTTTAACTTCTGTTCTAGGGAAATTAACATTGGACACAGCATGGGTTTGTTAAGGGGAAGTCTTGTCTAACCAATTTGATTGGATACTATGATGTAGTCACAAAGGAGCTGGATGCAAAGAATAATTTTGATATCATATACTTGGATCTTAGAAAGGCTTTTGATACTGTTGCACAAGGAAGACTGCTGCACAAGTTAGAGCAGTGTGGCACTGGAGGTAAATTGCTGCTTAATTGGATAAAGGGATGGTTGGGAGGGAAAAGACAGAGAATGGCAATCAATGGACACTGCTCGTGGACTAATGTTATTAGTGGAGTCCCCAAGGGTTCAGTGTTGGGTTCATTGTTATTTTCTGTATTCATTAATGATATTGATGATAGTATATCAGGCTTAATGTTCAAGTTTGCAGACGATATGAAGGTCGGCAGGGTTGTTAATGACACTAATGACGGTACGCTGCTGCAACAGGATCCAGAAAAGTTGAGCAGATCAGCTGAGAGATGGCAAATGAAGTTTAACATTGACAAATGTAAAGTACTGCATACGGGAAGCAGTAACTCCAGCATAACGTATCAACTGTGTGATACTACACTGACAGTGGTAGAGAGTGAAAAGGAGTTGGGGGTAATTGTGCAGGCAGATATGAATTTTTCTGAGCAGTGTAGACAGTCTGCAAGAGTAGCTCATGGTGTCTTGTCAATGATATACAGGAATTTTTTTTATTAGGGATAAGGAGGTGATTATCCCCTTGTATAAGGCAATGGACAGGCCACACCTTGAGTATACAGGTCTGGAGGGCTCATTTTAAGAAGGATGTAGAGCTGTTGAAATGAGTACAGAGAAGGGCAACAAGATTAGTGAATGGAACAAAGAGTTGCTCTTACAAAGAAAGGCTTAAGTTTTGCAAATTACAGTGTCTAGAGACTAGGCACCTGCGAGGTGATCTGACTGAGGTGTATAAAGCTTTGAATGGTTTGAGCATGCTCAGTGTTGATGGGATTCTTCCTCCTTCTCAGAATAATCACCTGAGAGGGCATAAATTCAAACTGAGGAAAGACTATTATAGATAGATGTGTGCAAGTTTGCCTTTAGCCAGGGGGTCGTTGATTGCTGGAACAAACTTCCATCTGTTGTTGTAGAAGTTGATAGCTTAAACAGATTCAAGGCAGAACTAGACAAACATTTGGAGTGAGTAGATGGTTGAAATGAGAAGAGGGCGTGGGTGTGTTTTTTTTTGGGCTGATGCTATATAAGCTTGCTTTCTTGAATCATGTGCCCTTTCTAATGCTAACTTATGATGGCTGTTGGTTTTGGGAGGGATTTACCATTCAGTTTTTTGATTTTGTCCCAAATTTTTTTATTTTCTGTATTTTTAGTAATGGTGGAAGCAAACCGGATCCAAGAGTCTTTTTTTGCCTTTTTCTGAAAGTAACGAGCACTAGCTTTAAGTTTCTTAAAGTTAATCAGGTTGTTCATTGTTAGGTTCTTATGAAACAGATTCCAAGCTTTATTCTGTTATTTTTTGGTGTCACAGCATGCATCGTTCCACCAGATACTGGCATGTCGGTGAGGAACAACTCTGGTTTTGGGTATAGCACAGGTTGCAGTTGTTATTATCTGTGTAGTAATGTGGTCAGTAACATCATCTACAGGCTGGCTTTTAATGATTTGATCATCAAAGGAAGCTGCATCGGTGAGCTTTTCCAATCTGCTTTGGTAAATTTCCATTTTATGTGTCTGGCTATGTGTGAGGTTCTATGTGTTTGCAGTTTGCAAATAATTAGATAATGGTCACTGTTCAGTGGGTTATTTGAAACTAACCAATGAATGAGTGGGAACAGTTTTGGGGAACATATTGATAAATCTATAGCAGTAGATGTTCCAGTGAGAAAGTGGATATAAGTGTCAGCACCAGTGTTTAACAAGGTGAGATTCTGGTTGTCAAGTACTGTTTCAATGATTTTTCCTCGTTTATCTATCTGGGGAGATCCTCACATAGGATGATGCCCACTGAAATCTCCAAGCAGAATGAAAGGAGATGGAAGCTGTTTTATATGGTCCTCCAGTTCTTTCACAGTGTATTCTTTGTTTGGAGAAAGGTACACAGAGACTACAGATAACGTACCGCTACAGCCTCTAATGTGGTCTGCAGAGGGATCTGTTTTGTAGGAACTTTGTTGTCAACAAGTATGGCTATGCTGCCTCGTGTTGAGTTAGTACTGTTCCTATCTTGCTGATAGATACTATAGTTTTTAATCACTGAAGTCACCTGTGGGGTTGGATTGGTTTCCTGCAGGCAGAAGCTTATTGCATTGTACTGTTCGATTAGGTCATAAATATCAAAAATGTTACTTTGTAGACCTCGACAGTTCCATTGAAAAATGTTTTGCATTATTTAGATTTAGCAGTTGTGTATGGTTCTGTCTGTTTTTTGTATCCAGCCTGTTTGAATCGATCTAGTTTCAGCCTTTCTTTTTTTGAAAAACTAGGCCGTTCAATGTCCATGTCATCTTCTGCATGTAAATCTAAGATAGGCTGCGGAGATGGGAGAAATCCCAGGTGCCGTCTGACACAAACATATATTATAGGCTCATCCTGTGGGATATCAGCATCGGAGGCTCCTCCGTGGGCAGGAGCAGGAGTGCATAGCACACGCTTCTTGATTAGACCGGGGTTTGAGCCTGTGACCACCAAATACGGAGGATGTGGAAAAGTCAGGAAATGACTACCGCATATCCCGGGAGCAATATGACCTTATTTGCTAAAGCTCCTAAAAACCAAATAACAAACAACAACAACAAATATCAGCATCAGTATCCATATTTGCTGAGCATGGTTTATCTTCAATGTTTGGGGCTGATGCATTTAGTTTTAGTTTCTCACTGAGTATCAGAAGCGGTTGGTGGGACTGTTAGAGGAGTATTGCTGGTACAAGTTACTTTCTGTTGTTCTGTAGATGATTTCTGTGGTGTATAATAACACTGATCGAGCCCAGTCGGCTATTGAGATGGATGGGGGCACTGTGATTGCCGTTTATGTTCCTATTGATTGGTATTTCTGGGTTTCCGCAGCATAAATAACTTTTGGCATGGTCAGCATAACTTGCTTCCTAGCTTCCTGGTAAGTAACCTTTTGTTCGACTTTGTATTTTTGAATCTTTTTTCCTACTTCAGAGTTCACATGCTTTTGAATATTCTGGATGGTGGCCTTTACAATTTTGGGCATTGCAGTGTTTCTGTGGTGCAATTTGTTTGGGTTTTAGAGCCGCAATTTAGGCAGACAGTGTCTCCTCGACATACTGTTTGCGAGTGTACAAATTTTTGGCACTTGAAGCATCTGATTGGGTTGGGAATGTAAGGTCACACACGGCAATTCAGGTATCCAAATGATGGTAAGATTGGTGTGCCAAATGTCAGAATAATGCTTCTAGTGGAACAAGTTCACTATCTTTTTTAATCATTATTCGTTTTGCCTGGATGACTTTTTGCTCTTTTAGTTCTTCAACTAGCTCATCTTCAGTGACATTCATTACTTCCCTCTCTGCGATTACTCCTTTCGAACTATTTAGCTTGAGGGGTGACCTGTATAGGTATTCCGTCAAAAGTTGATATCTTCAATAGAGCCTGAGAATGCTGATGCTTAGCTGTTTCAACTAGCAGATTTCCAGATTGGAGTCTTTTCACCATTTTCGGTGAACCAGCCACACTTTCTAAACATTTCTGAATTAGAAATGGTGAAAGTGCACTCATAGGTTTGGTTGAAAGAGAATAGAGTATAAGGAATGTTGGAAATTCCTGCTGATTCTCATTTTTACGTAGTAGTCTCTTGGATTGTGATACATCATGATCAGATTCATTCAAGTCAGGAGATGAGCGTCTAGGCTCAAGAGCTGGATAATTATCAGTATCCATGGTTGCGTCTTTTAACCCTGGAGGATAACTTTTCCTCAAGGTTACTGGCCCCGCCACGTGGAGACAGGAGCGGTGTCACCAGTGACCAAGCGATAAGAGGTTAGTGTGTTATGTAGATTAGTTCTATATAGAAAAATAAGAAAGGTACCTTTCCTTTCTTTTGGAAAGCTTGCTTCTTTATTTAGAAGAGCAGAAAAGAAATAATTTTTGCAAATAAAGACTTGAAAATTCTCAGTAATTTGTTGATTCTAGAGAAGATGCTTTCTAATTCGTTTTTAAACTCGCTTGGCACTCGGGGCCGCAGGAGATAGAAGTCAAGAAGACACAGCGATATCATTCGGCACCATACAAGTCTGATTACCAACTGACCAAGTCAAAGGTTGTGGTGGTGAAAATGGTACTTGAGCTAAAAAATGGTGGTAGTGACGATGGTGGTTGTGGTTTCACGAGATGGTGACACTGGAGATGCTGGTCTGGACTGGAGGTAGAACTGGAATAGGAGTAGTTCCTGAAATTGGAGCACTATCAATGTGTTGTCCACGTCCGGCAAAGGCTTTATGTGCAAAACCTTGCAGAAGATGAAAATTTTTTTTGGAGTCCAAGAGAGACGACTCATTGCCTGCAGAAAATGGTTGACACAGCAAATAGAGACTGACGAAGATCCAAGTAATATGAACAGGTGAAAAGAACATACCGCCAGTCTTCTGGGCTGCCACAGTTACAGAGGGGAAAATCAGACAGGTTAAACAGAGCAAGTTTAGCACAAAGAGAACCATGGCCAGTGTGGAGACTCGGACTGAACCATTTTTTTTTTATTATTATTATTATTAGCCATATGGTGCAAGGAAGCCTGAGGCTTATGCTGCACCAGCCAAAAAAAAAAAAAAAAAAATTCCCGAGTTACCCTGAGAGAGAGAGAGAGAGAGAGAGAGAGAGAGAGCGAGAGAGAGAGAGAGCGAGAGAGAGAGAGAGAGAGTAGAAAGGAATCACCAAGAAAGAGAAGAATGATGATATCCAGCTCAGGACCCTGGGTGTGCCAAGCCCGTACTCACCAGATGTGAGCCCCTGGGGTCTTTTGTAAGGCAAGAACAGCTGGAGGATAAATGCAATTGGAGAGATCTGTTCCGATATTGCTCTATACTGATGACATTTGTACTGCCCTTAATTTGTGTTTGACTGGTAGCATAATCATGTTTAGCAATTCTTTGTTTTTGACAGATACAAGGCACAGCTATGGGTGCCCCCATCAGTTCCATCATTAACATTGCTATGGAGGAACTTGAAGGCGATAGAAACTTACTTGTTCCTATCGCCTTCTGGTGTTGGTATGTTTATTAATGTCTTTGCTGTTATTCCTTGGGAATCAGAAACCTGACTCTTGTAGTATCTCAGTTCTCTTTCAACCTTTATTCAATTTACTATTGAGCTGGAAACAAACAATACTCTTCCCTTTTAGAAGTTCTGGTCCAGCGTGTGGGTACACATTTTGCAATCTCTGTTTTCGTGAAGCCTGTTTGCACAGGATAATTTACTAATTATGGGCCTGCACACTCTCATAAGCACTTAAGTAGTACTGCTAGTACTTTATTTACCTGCTCATGGACACATTCCAGTTCTGTTAGTGATAGGCAATTAGAGATTTCTACAGACCTGTCTAATTGCAGTTATCCTCCTGATGTTCTGGATAAGTGTGACTTACAATCCTACAATTATGTCACCCGATCATATCTTCCTTGCAATAATGAGTTTATCTCCACTGCTTACATCTGCTACTATTTGGGCATGTCGGAGTGCCTTGCTAGAATTTTATGCTCTAACCACACAAGGTGTGTACAGTTCCCTGGTAGGATATTGCATTTTATTTCCAGAATAAAAACGCCCCTATTCCTCTTTTTTTTTATGGAGCTGCATAAACTGACATATCCGTAGGAGCTGCAGTGGTCTTTCCAACTTTCATTGTCTCTGTTGCAATAGTTCCATTTATCATATTACATTTCTAGATTGTGGTATGTGTCATGTTGGTGAGACTGCCAGATGGTTAAAAAATTGTGTTTTAGAGCATGATGTGGCTCTCCGCACCGCCAACTTTGAATGCCCTGCTGTTGCTGAACATTATTGGGTTGAGCAACATAACAAATAAATTAAATTTTCTGTTTATACTCCGGCACGACAACCAAGTCAGTAGAGTTTACAATAAATCGTCAATACAAATATTTATCGTATTTAGTAGTCACGGGCTTGTACCCCGGTCCACTTAAGGAACGCATGCTATGCACTCTTGCTCCTGACCACTGGGCTACGTCAGGCCAAAATAAATAAATTTTCTATTTATACTCTGGCACGACAGCCAAGTCAGTAGAGTTTACAATAAATCGTCAATACAAATATTTATCGTATTTAGTAGTCATGGGCTCGAACCCCGGTCCACTCAAGGAACGCGTGCTATGCACTCTCGCTCCTGACCACTGGGCTACATCATGACCTTGATCCCTGTCACAACACTGAAACTGACAACTACTCACGTGATTACCACCTGCAGCCGTACTATGAATCATAATAGGCGAGTATCATAACACACCCCATTACGGAGTCTGCCATTTTACAGCGCAATGAGCATTGGGGTGTATTACACATGCACAGTACTGTGTCACCGGCATTGGAGTTGTGATTTTACGATCATGCCCAGTCATTTTCGGTTATATTACCCAGCTGTATCTATACTTAGTACACTAAGTATAGATACACTGGGTAATAGCTGATGAAGGGACATTTTACTCTGAAAGCTACTATTTTAACCCCTTTTATTGTATTTTAATACTTTTATTTTATAGCTCAATGCTGATGGCATTCTTCCTCCTGCTCAGATTATGCACTTGAGTGGGCATAAATTCCAATTGAGGAAAGACAGTTGCAGAACAGATGTGTGGAAATTTGCCTTTAGACAGCAGGTGGTTGATTGCTGGAACAGACTTCCATCTGTCTTTGTGGAAGTTGATAGCTTAAATAAATTCAAAGAAGAATGGAAATCAGGATATCAACAAAAATATGATGGAGTGTTAAAGTGCCATGACAGCTCTTACATGGAGGTGGGTGTTATCAGCCATCAGCAAAAAGGAATGTGTGAGATGAATGTGTCCTATAGAGGTAAGCAAGAATAACCTCCTTTCTATGATTAATGCACAGACTAAACTATATGTTGATTACAGGTTTGATCTGATATAATCTGTGTAAGACCTGTCCTTCATGATTGCTGCTACTGGGAGTGTAACTTGCCTGTAGTGCATATAGGAGAGTAATAGGCTGTGACTCTTTTGGGGTTGTACTGATCTGGCAGCAGCAGCAGCATCTGGAGGGTCATTATCGTCAATGTTAATGTGGCTTGGGATCCAGCAGAAACTGATGTTTAAATGTAGATTCATAGAGGGAACATAATTTGTGCTGAAACCCAGTACAAGACACAATATGGATTATATCTCATCACTGATAAAGCACTTAGAGTCTGTACAGATCACAAATCTTTGATAGTTTTTATTTTAATGTGGTCCAAGGCTAACCTATAGCATACAATTATGCTGTGTATATACTGCATTCATGAGTAATCTTCTCAGATACAGTGTTATCTAGGAAGATTGTTGCAGATGTCATATATGATTCTGATTTTGAGTCATCACTGAAGGCAGGCAAGAAGTCGAGAGTAATCTAAATATATTTCTTGATGAAATGTCAAAGAGTATGAAAAAGGTTGTTTAAGCATGGGTAATGCACCTCCATCATTTCTACTACCTAGGTAGTAGAAATGTAGGCAATAGTTGTCACTATTTGCAACAGGTTACCTGCCCGCCCACCCACCGATGATGAAGTCAACTAGCTTCGAAACGGTGCCGTCTGGGTGGTGATACCCATCTGAGAATAAGTAACATTAGTCTTCTCTACCAGAGCAGCATTACTTATTAAAAAGCAACGTATTAGAAAGCATGGGTAAACATCTCCATTATTTCTACTACCTAGGTAATAGAAATGGAGAAGCATTACCCATGCTTAAACAACCTTTTTCATACTCTTTGACATTTCGTCAAGAAATATATTTAGATTAAACCATGCACATCAACAAGTATCTCTCTATTGTGGAGTTATACTTGATAACTGGGCTGTTAACAAAGTGTTAACGTACCTTTTTGAACTTAATGAACAGATGATGAATGGGTGAATAAGTTGGCATGCATATCTTCCCGATATTTTTGTTCACTTGAATGAGCTGAACCAAAAAATGCAAGGCAAGAACGAAAATCTTTTTGAGTATGGATAAGATTCAAGGCTTTCAGAATAAGCTGGATTTGTGGATACAATGCATTGCAAATAGGTCTTTTGAGATGATCTCAACTGTATGGCCGCTTGCTGCTAGTAATAAAGTGGTGATCGACTTCATTAAAGAACATTTAAATAACTCGCAGCAGAAGTTCAAGGATTATTTTGGAGAGTGTGTTGAAGATTTCAACTGGGTTTGTGATCCATTTGTTGTGGATGTAAAATCTCTTCCAATGAATGTACAAGAGGAACTAACAGATCTGAAGGCGGACAGAACATTGCAATTAAAACATCATGAAGTGCAGTTGGACACATTATTGACATAAGGAAATAATACTCAGCTAGCTCCAAGATGGAAATTAATGTGTTATTACCTTTTTCGATTATATATTTGTGTGAACTGGGCACTTCGACCTTTACTAAAATTAAAACATCAGAGAGTGAGAGACTGATCCACTGATGAAGAAATGAGGCTTGCATTTTCAACTTTTTTGTGCCATGCATCAGCTGTCTGTGTTTGGCAAAGCAGGCACAAGTATCACATTGAAGGTATGCATAGTTATTTGGTTTAATACTAATAAATTTTTTTTTTGGCTTTGTTTTGCTTTTGTACAGTGATTTAGGGTTCATAAAATGTTAATATATGCATGAGCAAATTTCTGTTGGGTTGTTTCTATAATAATTGATTCTATTGTGACTTATAGCATATTTATATTAACATTTATATGAGGTGTCAATCAGTACACTGATCGGCACCTCATATTATAGGAGAAATCACTTTAAATTCGATATTTTTAAACATGGTGTTTACTGCTGATTAATTCTTTGATTTTTCAGCCAAAATTCAGGTTCAGGATGAAGTGAGAATTTTTTGCAGAAGCAGACAACAGATGACTTTTTACAACAGTGTTCATGTTATGTGAATGGCAAGAACATCAGCATATAGGCAAGTTTCTGTATTATTTAGGATATCTTGTATCATGGGTTTATCTGATTGCAAAGAGTGTAGCACTCAGTGCTGTTCCCTGCGGAACACCTTTCTGAGCGTAGGTCTGAGAAAAGACATTCTGATCCTGGACATGGAATGTTCTATACTGGAGGAAACTCTGGATTAGGAGTGGCATATGACTTCCAAGCCCAACCCATCCTGCCATGTGGTGTCAAAAGCCTTTTCTATGTCCAGACTGACTATGACTAGGTGCTCATTCCAAGTGAATGTATTTCAGATACTGGTTTCAGCTCTGACCATAAGTACATGAGAGAAACTATTTTTTTGGAACCATACTGATTTTGATTTATTAGTTATTGTTATGTTGTTATTTGGAGCATTAGCAACTAAGGTCATATTGCTCCGGGAATATGCGGTGGTCATTCCCTGACCTTTCTGCATCCTCCGTATTTGGTGGTCACAGGCTCGAACCCCGGGCTAATCAAGAACCGTGTGCTACGCATTGGTGCTCCTGCCCACCTGGCTATGGAGGCGCCGATTTATTAGTCTTTCGATTCAGGAACCCATATGAGTTGCCTATGTACCAATCTTTTCTAGGATCTTACTTAATCCACTGGAAAGAGAAACAGGCCAAAACACGTCTGGAGATGACATCTCTTTCTGGTTTAGGAATAGTTATAATAATTGAATGCCTCCAAGATGATTGTATAAGAATTTTAAGGAATGTTCAATTGTAAAGCATTAGAAGATGGAAAAGAGCTGTAGCATAAGGTAGTACAGTAAACCCTCAACTTAACGGACTAATAGGAGAGAAGGGGTGTCCGTTAATGCCAAAAGTCCATTAAATTGAATGTAACGGGGGCATTTTTTACTGTTCTTAATGTAAAAAAAAGCTTTAATACAATATACAGTACTGTATGGCAAGATGACAGATGGACTAAGAAAATAACTGAATGGTATCGAAGAGGAGCTAGAAGAAAACATGGAAGACAACAGCAGAAATGGACAGATGAAATTCACGAGTTTGTGGGTAGTAAATGGATGACCATTGCACAAAACAGAAGGAACTGGAAGGTTGCTGGAGAGGCCTTCATCCTGCAGTGGACTGAAAATGGCTGATGATGATTATGTTGCAATTTGGCCTTTGATTTATGGATATCAGAAACAGTTTGTTTTTTTTATGAAGTATATTTCACAAACACATGCTACTGAGATGCCTTGTTCTAATTTTCCAATTAGTTCTAATTTCTGTGCCGCATTTAAGTTCACACGCTTTCTTTTAACTCCTCTGTCACTTTATGCCATTTTAAATTGTAAGGATTGCAAAATTACATAATAAATAAAGTCACAATTCAGAAATCACAGAAAAACTCTGTATACAACCTGACCACACAATAGCTTGAGGCAGACTGAGACTAAAACAAAGCGAGTCGGTAGACCTGAGTGTCCAAGTCACGTTCAGCTCACAAGTCACCGCCTGCTCTTATCTGTTATCTCGGAAAACAGCTATTTGAACACGTTTTAAGAAAGAATAAAAAACAATTTCCTGAATTTGATTATAAAAATAAAAGTAGGTAATTATCAAAAGAATAATGGAAATAGGTAATTATTATTAATTTTTAATTAATAATAACACTGAAGTTTTGTATAACCTAAAAAAAGTAGTATGGTTTAGATTAATATGTCCATTATGTGTCCATTTAGATTAATTAGATTAATATGTCCATTACTATTTGTACGGTCTGTTAAATCCGAAACCCATTATATTGGAGTCCGTTAAATTGAGGGTTTACTATATATGCTATCTGCACCAGCAGCACTGTTGGATGTTTTATTTAGAGATTCTTTTAATTCAGATATTGTAAAGGGCTTATTATAAGGAAGGAAGAGGATGGAGATAAAATTTATTTTATACTTTTCTGCTGTTGCTTTTGTTTGTTAGAAAGATAAATCATAATCATATGAAAGATATTTCATATCTTTCATATGATTATATAAATCGTATGAAAGATAAATTATAATCACTTTGGAGACATTTCAGCTAAGGCCTTTTAAATCTCACTGGTGTTGAAGAGGTCTTACCCGTCTCAAAGTAAAATTGGAGAGGAAGTTGGTGGGTATTTTAATTAAGTTGTTGGATCTCCTTCCAGATCAGTCTGGTATTTCTTTTGTCTCTTTTGTGATAGTGGACGTGAATTTTATCCAAGAGTCTATTTTTGCAATCAAGTTTGCAGATGATACAAAGGTTGGCAGGGTCGTTAAGGACACTACTGACGCTATGCTGCTGCAACAGGATCTGGAAAGGTTGAACAGATGGGCTGAGAGGTTTAACATTGACAAATGTAAAGTACTACATATGGGAAAAAGTAACCACAGAGCAACGTATCAACTCTGCGGTACTACACTGACAGTGGTGGAGAATGAAAAGGACCTGGGGGTAATTGTGCAGGCAGATATGAAGTTCTCTGAGCAGTGCAGACGAGCTGCAAGAGTAGCTCATGGTGTCTTGTCAATGATATACAGGAATTTTTCTAGCAGGGATAAGGAGGTGATTATTCCCTTGTATAAGGCAATGGTTAGGCCACATCTTGAGTACTGTATACAGGTCTGGAAGCCTCATTTCAAGAAGGATGTAGAGCTGCTGGAATGGGTACAGAGAAGGGCAACAAGATTAGTGAATGGAACTAAACGAGTATTTTGCATCTACATTCACGCATGAGGAGTTATTCAGGAAGGAGAATGACGTAGGTAAAGTAGACATTTCAGTGAGCTAGATGATTCTGTAATAACTGAGAGGAAAGTGGAGGAGAGATTGTTGAGGATAAACATAAAAAAGGCACCTGGGGTGGATGGGATCTATCCAGTTATATTAAAGGAGGTAGCAAAGGAAGTAAGCAAACCCTTAGCCATAATTATGAGAGCTTCTTTGGACTCAGGGGAGGTACCCATAGACTGGAGATGTGCAAATGTAACCCCAATTCACAAAGGAGGATCAAAGGCTGACACAAGTAATTATAGACCTGTTAGTTTAACTTTTGTTCCAGGAAAATTAATGGAGGCACTGGTTAAAGAAGCACTGCAGGATCATCTAGACAAGAATTCAGTTATAGCTCAGACGCAGCATGGTTTTGTTAAGGGCAGGTCTTGCCTGACCAATTTGATTGGATACTATGATGTAGTCACAAAAGAACTGGATGCAGGGAATAACTTTGATATTATATATTTGGATCTTAGAAAGGCTTTTGATACTGTTGCACATGGAAGACTGCTGCACAAATTGAAGCAGTGTGGCATTGGAGGCAAATTGCTGCTATGGATAAGGGGATGGTTGAGTGGCAGAAGACAGAGAGTGGTAATCAATGGACACTGCTCAACGTGGACTAATGTTATTAGTGGAGTTCCTCAGGGTTCAGTGTTGGGTCCGTTGTTGTTTTCGGTGTTTATGAATGATACTGATGATGGTATATCAAGTTTAATGTTCAAGTTTGCAGATGATACAAAGGTTGGCAGGGCTGTTAAGGACACTACTGACACTATGCTGCTGCAACAGGATCTGGAAAGGTTGAACAGATGGGCTCAGAGGTGGTAAATGAAGTTTAACATTGACAAATGTAAAGTACTACTTATGGGAAACAGTAACCCCAGAGCAACGTGTCAACTCTGCGGTACTACACTGACAGTGGTGGAGAATGAAAAGGACCTGGGGGTAATTGTGCAGGCAGATATGAAGTTCTCTGAGCAGTGCAGACGAGCTGCAAGAAAAGCTCATGGTGTTTTGTCAATGATATACAGGAATTTTTCTAGCAGGGATAAGGAGGTGATTATTCCCTTGTATAAGGCAATGGTTAGGCCACATCTTGAGTACTGTATACAGGTCTGGAAGCCTCATTTCAAGAAGGATGTAGAGCTGCTGGAACGGGTACAGAGAAGGGCAACAAGATTAGTGAATGGAACAAGGGGTTGCTCTTACGAAGAAAGGCTTAAGTTTTGCAAATTACAGAGTCTGGAGACTAGGCACCGGCGAGGTGATCTGATAGAGTTGTATAAGGCTTTGAATGGTTTGAGCATGCTCAATGCCTTTTGGGATTCTTCCTCTTGCTCAGAATAATCACCTCAGAGGGCATAAATTCAAATTGAGGAAGGACGGATGTCGGAGAGATGTGCGGAAATTTGCCTTTGGCCAGCAGGTGGAACCGACTTCCATCATTTGTTGTTGAAGTTGATAGCCTAAACAAATTTAAGGCTCAACTCTCAACTGGACAGGTATTTCGAACGAACGGAGGGGTGAAATGGGAGTGGTGTGTTTTTTTTTTTTTTTTTGGCTGATGTTGAATAAGCTTGCTTTCTTACATCATATGCCAATGCTAATGCTAATGCTAATAAATCATATGAAAGATAAATTATAATCGCTTTGGAGACATTTCAGTTAAGGCCTTTTAAATCTCACTGGTGTTGGAGAGGTCTTACCCGTCTCAAAGTAAAATTGGAGAGGAAGTTGGTGGGTATTTTAATTAAGTTGTTGGATCTCCTTCCAGATCAGTCTGGTATTTCTTTTGTCTCTTAGCATTAGCATTAGCATTAGTAGAGGCATTTGATGCAAGAAAGCAAGCTTATGCAGCATCAGCCAAAAAAAAAAAAAAAAACAAAACCCACTTCACCCCTCTGTTCGTTCAAAATACCTGTCCAGCTGAGCCTTAAACTTATTTAGGCTATCAACCTCCACTACAAGGGATGGAAGTCTGTTCCACCAACCAACCAACCACCCGCTGGCTAAAGGCAAATTTCCGCACATCTATCCTACATCTGTCTTTCCTCAATTTGAATTTATGCCCTATCAGGTGATTATTCTGAGCTAGAGGAAGAATCCCATCAGCATTGAGCATGCTCAAACCATTCAAGGCTTTATACACCTCTACCAGATCACTTCGCTGGTGCCTAGTCTCCAGACACTGTAATTCGCAAAACTTAATCCTTTCTTCTTAAGAGCACACTTTTGTTCCATTCACTAATCTTGTTGCCCTTCTCTGTACTCGTTCCAGCAGCTCAACATCTTTCTTGAAATGAGGCCTCCAGACCTGTATACAGTACTCTAGGTGTGGCCTGATCATTGCCTTATACAAGGGAATAATCACCTCCTTATCCCTGCTGGAAAAATTCCTGTATATCATTGACTGCACTGCACTGCTCAGAGAACTTCATATCTGCCTGCGATTTAGATTTGATTTGATTTGGTAGTTGTTGGCACATCGGCTGCTGTGGCCATATTGCACCTCCCAAGGTTTTTTTTTGCAGTACTTTGATCCAAGCCCGAGGCGGGAATCGAACCCGCGACCTTTGGGTTGCCGGGCAGGTACTTTACCCACTCGGCTAGCCCGGTCGGCCACATATCTGCCTGCACAACCACCCCCAAGTCCCTTTCATTCTCTACCACTGTCAGTGTAGTACCACAGAGTTGATATGTTGCTCTGGGGTTGCTGTTTCCCATGTGTAGTACCTTACATTTGTCAATGTTAAACTTCATTTGCCACCTCTCAGCCCATCTGCTCAACCTTTCCAGATCCTGTTGCAGCAGCATAGTGTCAGTAGTGTCCTTGACAACCCTGCCAACTTTTGTATCGTCTGCAAACTTGGACATTAAGCTTGAAATACCATCATCAATATCATTTATAAATACAGAAAACAATAATGGACCCAACACTGAGCCCTGAGGGACTCTACTAATAACATTAGTCTACGATGAGCAGTGTCCATTGATTACCACTCTCCGTCTTCTCCCCCTCAACCACCCCTTTATCCATAGCAGCAATTTGCCTCCAATGTCACACTGCTCCAATTTGTGTAGCAGTCTTCCATGTGCAACAGTATCAAAAGCCTTTCTAAGATCCAAGTATATAATATCAAAGCTATTCCCTGCATCCAGTTCTTTTGTGACTGCATCATAGTATCCACTCAAATTGGTCAGGCAAGACTTTCCCTTAACAAAGCCATGCTGTGTCCGAGCTATAACTGAAGTCTTGTCTAAATGATCCTGCAGTGCTTCTTTAACCAGTGCCTTCATTAATTTTCCTGGAACAGAAGTTAAGCTCACAGGTCTATAATTACTTGTGTCTATAATTACTTGTGTCAGCCTTTGATCCTCCTTTGTGAATTGGGGTCACATTTGCACATTTCCAGTCTATGGGTACCTCCCCTGAGTCCAAGGAAGCTCTCATAATTATGGCTAAGGGTTTGCTTACTTCCTTTGCTGCCTCCTTTAATATAACTGGATAGATCCCATCCACCCCGGGTGCCTTTCTTGTGTTTATCTTCAACAGTTTCTCCTCCACTTTACTCCCAGTTATTTCAAGATTCTGTAGCTTACTGCTAGAGTTGAATACACCTCTGGCATTCCCCTCGCTGAATAACTCCTCATGTGTGAATGTCGATGCAAAATATTCATTTAGTTTGTTAGCTACCTGAGCAGGATCATCAACAGTTGACCCATCAATATCAAGTGGACCAATCTGATTCATCCCCTTCCTTCTAGAGTTACATAAGTAAAGAACTCTTTGCTGTTTTTCTTTGCATCCCTTGCCAAGGATTTCTCGTAATCTGCCTTCGCCTGCCTAATCTCCTTCGTAACTTGGTTGCGTATCAACTTGTATTTATCATAGGCTTCTGTGTCATGTGTTAATTTGTAAGTATCCCATGCATTTTTCTTCTCTGCCATATGCCTCATTAGTTCATCTGACATCCATTTTGGCCTAAACCTTGAACAATATTTCTTAGTTGGTATGTAAAGCCTAGTAGCTTCCAAGGTAAGTGATAGTGGAGGTGAATTTTATGATTGTGGATGTGATAGTGGAGGTGAATTTTATGATTGTGGATGTGATAGTGGAGGTGAATTTTATCCAAGAGTCTATTTTTGCCTTTTGTCTAATTTGTTGGGCCCTAACTTTAAGTTTCTTGTAATTTACAAAGTTTATGGAGGTAGCGTATTTTGGACACAAGTTCCAAGCTTTGTTCTTTTGTATTATTGCAAGAATCACTCCACCATTGGTTATTGGATCTATGTTCACCATAAGAGGACTGCAGTATTGCAGTGAGGGCTGTATTCGTAAAATTAGCAGAAGATATACTCTATGAATGTTATGAAAAGCAGAGTAAAAGTATACTGTGCATATCAGGCTTATTAATCAAATTCCAGAGGGCATACGCCGTATACCTGTATGTGTGTGTATATATATATATATACTACATAGGCAGAGTACTATAACTAACATACTAACTACTAACATACAGAGGCAGAGTAGTATAAATTTGACCTCGGGGGCTTATGCTTTGTATACCTCCTCACCATATTCTACTATTCCTAAACATACACGTATTATACAGACCTTACAGAGCAAATCAGCATCAAATGCTTCCAGCCTAGTCAGCTCTGGGATAATAGCCTCCCATTCCAATTCTTCCATGCAAAACCTCAAATTCAACAAATGTAACAATACAGGTGACCCCTACTTAATGCTGATAATTCGTTCTGGAAAAACAGAGCGCTAAGTGAATCTGTGCTAAGCGAGCACTGCATTCACATAAGGTAACATATGTATTTGTGAGTTGCGGTCGGTGCTATAGGATATTTCCTAATCAATAATAAATGGTAGTGAAACGATGCACAAATGTCAGTCAAAATTTCACTGAGCGTGGGAAAATTTCTCAAGTCGGTGTGGGAAACATTTTAATGCTGTTTTGCTACTCATTTGCAAGCTATCGACTTCATCAAATGAAACGATTTCGTTAAATATGCCAAAAATGTAATCTGTAAAAGAATGTCATAGTGATTTGTGACAGCATTATAGTCAGATATGGGTTATAATATAAGAACAGCATTATAGCGAATCAGTGTAAAGTGAACCGCGTTATAACGAGGGCCTGCTGTATAGGCTTTGTAAAAATAGGTAACAACGTAACAATAGACTTTTTCGAAACTGCCCATACATGCATCCCCATCCTATCACTGACAATAGTAATGATCCCATCTTTTGCAAGTACAGCAATGTAGTATACATTATCACTTGCCATACTTGCAATATTAAATATGTTGGCCAAACTAGCAACAAACTGCATTTAAAACTTAATCTTTGATCTGACATCAACAACTATTATAGCAGCAAAAACAGTGGCAGCAAACATGAACAGGAAATAGAGTACAAGCATTTTCAGAATAATTGCTTCACTAATATCCACATCTCTATCTTAGCTCATATAACTGACCCTATTTTAAGAAATAAACAGGAAGAAATATTTATGTCAACACTGAAGACACTTTATCCTTATGGCCTCAACAACAAATTTAGCCATAGTATCATCACCAGCTGTGTACAAGATCTTTGTGTTTATGATAAATTTCAAATGGTTAAAGATATAAGTAAACCTACATACCATAAGAAAGGCAAACCCAGAAATAATAATAATTTAAACAGTCACAAACTAGGCAAATTTGCCCAGACTATAACTGATTGGGACAGTAATGACATAGAAGTACAGCAGATATATAATCTGCTTTTCAGTGCAAAACATTTGTGCTTTTCAGTACAAAACATAGTGTTCTAAAAGAACAATATAAATTCATCTGCAATTTTGATTTCAAATCAAAACACCTATTTCACTTATTAAATGACATTTGTAAATTTAAGCTAAAATCATTAAATAATAAAATTAATAAGGAGCATTCTACCATCATACTAAAATTTCATAATACCACCATGGATTGCATTAATAAAAACCATTGCACCAACTCACATGCTGATCTCCTTCCAATTAACTGCTAAAATATCCAAATCAAAGCTAGATACATATACAGGTGACCCCCGCTTAACGCTGATCATTCGTTCCCGAAAAACAGAGCGCTAAGTGAATCCGCGCTAAGCGAGCGCCGCTTTCCCATAAGGTAACATATGTATTTATGAGCTGCGGTCAGTGCCATAGGATATTTCCTAATGAATAATAAACAGTAATGAAAAGATGCACAAATGTTGGTCAAAATATTTAATATTCAAATATTTGCACATATAAAATATTCTGCATTGCATACGTATAATTATGTGGTAACTACTTGCGTATCAAAAGTAAATTTAAAATTCCAATTAAAATAATGAATTTAATTTAATTGATGAATTTAATCATGAAAAATGTGTGCATTTTGAGTTGAACTTTGGCCCTTTTCCAAATAAACTAAAAGGGGTATTAATTTTAAATCCCCCGCAGCGTTAAAACCAACAATAAAGTCAACCGATCCTTCACCGCTTTGAAACCTGGCATGTTTTTTTCTTCTTTCAATATGAAACTTCTTTTAGGCATTCGTTTCCACAAAAGTCCTGCTTCAGCTATGTTAAAAACTTGTTGAGAAGTATAACACATAATACCCCTCTTCAATAATTTTAACAAAAGTTCTTTTTTGAAAGTTTCGGCTCCTTGATCTGCACTTGCGGCTTCTCCCTGGATTTTAAATCTATTCAACCAGCCCTTACCAGTTTTAAATGGTTCCACTTTTTTTTTTTTTTTTTTTAGGCGAGTTTTCTTCAGATCATCATATTGGCTAATCTCTTTCTCTCTCTCTTTTTAATATTTAACTTAACTGAATTCTGCATTGGAATATTATCTTCAATAAAATTAGTCTTTCCATTTCAATCCTAATAGCCGGCCTAGTCCTAGTTGCTTGCAGTGGAACAGCTATCTTTCCCGCTGCAAAAATTAATTCTTTATTTTTTTATAATTGTTCTTACAGTTAAAGTTGCAAGTCCTAAATTATGGCACACATCCGTTTGTCGTTGACCGGAATCGATTCGCTTCAAAACGTCTAATTTACTTTTCAAATTCAGTCTTTTTCTTACATTTATAGTCTTCGTACTGCGCCCAGATGTTGTTGCTTTTTCATTCCTATCAGTCATTATTAGCTCTTCGAATATGTAACTGCGTTGGTTGAATTAATTACGATACAATGTTCAAGTAAACTTTCCGTTACGCACGATGTCTAATACTCTACTGAGTGATGACTAGACTTCGGATAAATGCATATAACGCAAATATTACAAGCAATATATTTGATCATTTTTTAAAATGTTGATCGCGGAACTACGTGACAAGTCACTGTACTGAAACTAAATTAGCGTGCGAGAAAATTTTACTGAGCGTGGGAAAATTTCTCAAGTCGGCGTGGGAAACGTTTTAATGCTGTTTTGCTATTCATTTTCAAGCTATCGACTCCATCAAATGAAACGATTTCGTTAATATGTCAAAAATGTAATCTGTAAAAGAGCGTTATAGTGATCTGTGACAGCGTTATAGTCAGATACGGGTTATAATATAAGAACAGCGTTATAGCGAATCAGCGTAAAGCGAACCGCTTTATAACGGGGGCCTGCTGTATACTAAACCATTTGGTCGTCTTGCTTGTAATTACAAATCCCTAGCTAATATGGATAAATATGATCCAGACACCAACACATGCAAATGCCACAAGGCAGAATTACAGCCTTATGTTAATCCCCATCATGGACATATAATAACTGGTAACTTGGAGATTATACCTTACCAGGATCTGAGAAAGATTCTTCCTTACGGTTACAAATTCAGGTTGTATACAAAAACCAGCCTAACCACAGTAAAAAAGGAGCTATATCAGGACCTCCTTAACTACTGCTTCATTGTAGCCTACAGATATAGCACACCTATTGATTCTTTTGGTGTGGATAAATACAGTGTCATCAAAATTAATCAACAATTATAAAGCTGTAATATCGCATGGATCTCCACCTACCACTATCAATGGTAATATCTTCAACTTTAAAAAACAATTATCAGAGCTGCATAACCACAATATCATAACACCTGTTGACAAAGCTACTAACAACTATGCATTCATATGTAAATTTTTTTACTTTCATACACTAAATTCTAGTGAAACATACCAGCTTGTGACCAATAACTGCAATGTCAACAAAAAAGGTTAATAGCTATAAACAAAAAAATAATATTTAATATGAATAATTATAGTTTTCCTTATATATACTTCATACTAAAGTTTCATAAGAACCCAATAGGCTTCAGATTTATTACTTCATGCAAGAGTTTTGATTTGATTTGATTTGATTTGATTTGGGTTTTATTGGCGCATTAGCAACTTAGGCTATAATGCGCCAAGACCACCATGCAAGAGCAGCTATGCATATAAACCAGGTAAGAGTTTAGAATAGTTACTGAAACTTATCATTAATATCCTACCTGACAGCAGGATCATCACCAACGATGTCCCTGTTTTAGAAACCTTGCATAATAGCAATATATCCTATCATACAAACCATTAATTTCCATAGCCTATTCACCAGTATTAATCAAGCTAGTTTAAAATCTGTCTTAAACAATCTGTATAATAAATACATACAGATAATAAACCGCAACCCATCATACTGAAACAATTTAATCAATTTGTGTATTACCAATAACTATATATTTGATTAAAAAACAGTTTACCAACAAACTAAGGGTACCCATACTGTACTACTACCTATACTGTACTGAAACCTCTCTACCTCCAGAAATCTGTCTGTTTAGATACATAGACAATCTATTTGAAGCAAATTGCTCCAACTTCCTACAAGATCCTGCCAAGATATACCCTGCAGAACTCTCTGGAAAAAACCAATAACAACAACCTTGCAGCCAACTTGATTTAGATCTTAATAACTCTCAGACCACAGTGAAAGTATACAAAAAACATGAAGCTTTCAGGTTAACAGCGGTTCCAAGCAGAGTCAAAAGTGATTCTTGCACTGCTTCTATTAGAATGAGCAACAGTGTGGAAAGCAAGGCAATGGAGAATTCCAGGACTGCCGGGAGTCACAGTGGAACAATTAAATACACGGGCTGTGTTAGAGTGACTAAGAGTAGAAACAGGTGCATGTACACTAATGCTAGGAGTACAGTTAATAAATTTGATGAGCTTGAAGTGCTAGTCCAGACATCAAAAGCAGATACTGTTGGGATATCAGAGACTTGGTGTCACACATACATAAGTGCAGAATTGGAATTTGGGGAGTGCAATGTGTACAGAAAGGATAGACAAGACAGGAAAGGAGGAGGGTTATGCTGTCAGTTAAGAAACACATAAAATCTAAGGAAGTGTATCCAGTTGATGTTGGTGGACAATGCAATGTTGAGTCGTCTGTTTGGTGTGACATAAGCACTGGGAAAGAAAAAATGAGAGTAGGTGTGTGTTATAGGCCTAATGAATCTGATGAGTATAATCAACAATTGTGCAGAGAAATAGAGTGGGCCAGTAAATTAGAATGTCTTATAATGGGGGATTTTAACTTTCTACATATTGACTGGAACTTGTGGGTTGGTCACTCGCACATTAACAGGATTTTCTGGATTTATTGGATGACTGTTTTCTGTGTCTTGATCTGATTATCAGCAGTGATCCCAATGTACTGATGTGGTAATTACTTAAAGATGTAACAACCATCAAGGCTAAAGAGAAGGGATTTTCTCCCATAGAGGTGACTACATGAGACTCAGACAGTTTTTAAATTCTGTACAGTGGGATCAACTGATGATGTTATCAACATTGAATTCTAAATGGGAAGCCATCAGGGACTTAATTTTGGAGGCTATTAGGCTTTCATTCCAATTAAGAAATACTGTTCAAGGTTTAGGCCTAAATGGATGTGAGATGAATTAATGAGGCTTGTGGCAGAGAAGAAAAATGTATGTTGAGATGCATATAAAGTATCAGGTGACACAGAAGTCTATGGCAGATATAAGCTAGTCTGTAATCAAGTCACAAAGGAGGTTAGGCAGGCGAAGGCAGACTACCAGAAATCTTTGGCAAAGAATGCAAAGAGTTCTTTACTTATGCAAACTCTAGAAGGAAAGGGATGAATCAGATTGGACCACTTAACATAGATGGGTTGACTATTGATGATCATGCTCATTCAGTAGCTGATAAACTGAATGAGTATTCTGCATCTACATTCACACACAAGGAGTTATTCAACGAGGGGAGTGCCAGACGTTTATCAAACTCTAACAGGGATCTAAGTGATTTTGTAATAACTGAGAGCAAAGTGGAGGAAAAATAGTTGAAGTTAAACATAAAAAAGGCACGTGGGGTGGATGGGATCTATCCAGTGTTATTAAAGGAGGCAACAAAGTAAGCAAACCCTTGGTCATAATTATGAGAGTTTTCTTGGACACAGGGGAGGTCCTCATGAGCTGGAGGTGTGCAAATGTATCACCGATTCACAAAGGGGGTTCAAAAGGTGACACAAGTAACTATAGACCTCTTAGTTTAACTTGTGTTCGGGGAAAATAATGGGATCACTGGTTAAAGAAGAAATGCAGGATCATCTAGATAAGATTAAAGCAATAGTTAAGACATAGCATGGGGTTGTTAAAGGGAGGTCTTTGTCTGACCAATCTGATTGGATAATATGATGTGGTCACAAAGGAACTGAATTCAAAAAATAATTTTGATATCATATACTTGGAATTCAGGAAAGCTTTTGATTCTGTTGCAAATGAAAGACTGCTGTACAAATTGGAGAGGTATGGCATTAAGGGTAAGTTGCTACAATGGATAAAAGGATGGTTGAGTGGGAGACAACAGAGAGTGGCAATCGATGGACACTGCTCTTCGTGGTCAAATGTTATTAGTGGAGTTCCCCAGGGTTCGGTGTTGGGCCCATTGTTGTTTTGTATATTTATGAATGATATTGATGAAGGTACCGTATTTCCCCATGTATAAGACGCTCCCATGTATAAGACGCACCTTAATTTTGGGGCCCGAAATTTGAAAAAAAAAAAAAAAAAAAAATGTATTACATAAAGTTATTGAACTCAAGTTTTATTCATCATAAAATTCATACAACTCATCACTGTCAAAACTCCCATCCATTAGCTTGTCCTCATCTGTGTCTGATTGTTTATTTGTTTGTTATTTGGTTTTTAGGAGCATTAGCAACTAAGGCCATATTGCTCCGGGGATATGCGGTGGTCATTCCCTGACCTTTCCGTATCCTCCGTATTTGGTGGTCACGCATCTGTGTCTGATGACAAATCACTGTCTTCATATACTGCCTCGTCCTCAGTTCCATCTATGGCATTTGAAATGCCACACTTCTTAAATGACTTGACAACGATCTCAATCTTGACATTATCCCAGGATCTTTTCACCCAGGTACAAACTTCTCCTACAGTTGGTTTCATCACTCTTCCTGCTGGTGTCAAATTGTCCCCAGAAGGCTTCATCCATTGGTTCCATTCGTCTCTCATGTCAGCTTTGAAGGGTTTTTTAAGGCTGACATCAAGTGGTTGGAGCTGGGATGTCAAGCCTCCAGGTAGGATGGCAAGTTTTGTTTTTTGCTCTGTAGCAATCTTCTTTGTATTTTTTGTTATGTGTGCCCTAAACTGATCAAGCACCAATAGGGCAGATTTGCATAAGAGCCCACCTAGTCTCCTGCTCCAAACTTTCTCAAACTAGATCTTCATCCCATCCAGATCCATCCAACCCTTGTCATGAACGTGGACAATCACTCCTCGAGGAATTTCTTCTTTTGGCACTGTTTCGCGTTTGAAAATCAGCATAGGAGACAGCTTGGTTCCGTCGGCACAACAAGCTAGAACTGTATAATGGCTCTTTTCATGTCCGCTTGTCTTCACAGTTACAGTTTTCACCCCCTTCTTATCAACAGTTCTGTTACTTGGGACATCAAATTTAAAAGGGACTTTGTCCATATTTGCAATCTGTCCCAACTCAAACTGATGTGTCTTCCGACATTGAATGACAAAACAATGAAATTCAAGGACCTTCTGCTCATAGCTTTCAGGCATCTTTTGGGAAAGTCTGGTGCGTGTACGCATGCTTAGTCCATTCCGTTTCATGAATCTGAAGCACCAATTGTGTCCTCTTTTGAAATCAGTAACTTCTTTTTCATTAGCAATTCTTCTTGCCTCATGCTGAACCAACTTTGTGGACACAGGAATTCCAATTGCCCTTTGCTCCTCAATCTATATCTTCAATTCCCTCTCTAAATTAGGCCATTTTGCTGACTTGCCTCTAATGGCTTTTTTCTGCCGTGGCATTTTCAGTAGGGCTTCTTCTTCCCATAGCCAGTCTCGGATTGTTTTCTTAGTTGGAGGAGGACCAAACTTACATTCAGCAGCACGATTTCCATTCACTTTTGAAAACTGGATCACTTTTAACTTGAATTCAGCACTGTACGAAAATCTTTTCTGAGCAATTTCTGGGCAGAATGTGGCAAAACGTAACCTAATATACTGGTAACAAGTGCAAAACAATGAACGCAAAGAAAACAAGTGGGAAATGCATGTAAAAAAAATCAACAACCACTGTATAAGAACGCCCCAGTTTTTAGACCCCAAATTTTTCTAAAAAAGATGTGTCTTATACATGGGAAAATACAGTATATAAGGTTTAATGTCCAAGTTTGTAGATGATACAAAGATTGGCAGGATTGTTAACGACAGTAAAGACAGTATGTTACTCCAACTGGATCCAGATAAGTTGGGCAAATGGGCTGAGAAGTGGCAACCGAAATTTAACCTTGACAAATGCAAAGTACTGCACATGGGTAGCAATAACCCAAGAGAAATGTACTAACTATGTGGTACTACACTCAGGGAAGTGGAAAGTGAAAAAGACCTGGGGGGTAATTGTGCAGTAAAATATGAAGTTTGCTGACAGTGCAGACGGGCTGCCAGGGCAGGTCATGGAGTCTTGTCAGTGATATATAGGAATTTTCCTAGCAGGGTCAGGGAAGTGATTATCCCATTATACAAGGTAATTGTCAGGCCACACCTCCAGACCTGTGTACAGGTCTGGAGGCCTCATTTTAGGAAGGATGTAGAGTTGCTAGAACCAGTACAAAGAAGGGCAACAAGATTGGTTGGGGGAACAAAGGGGTGCTCTTACCAAGAAAGCTTAAGTCCTGCAAATTGCAGTGCCTGGAGAGTAGGCACTTACAAGGTGATCTGATTGAGGTGTATAAGGCCTTGAATGGGATGAGCAAGCTGAATGCTGATGGAATTCTTCCTCTTGCTCAGATTAAGAACTTGAGGGTGCATAGATTCGAATTGAGGAAAGACAGTTGTAGAATAGATGTGCAGAAATTTGCCTTTAGCCAGTGGGTAGTTGATTGGTGGAACAGCCTTCCATCTTTTGTTGTGGAAGTTGATAGCCTAAATAAATTTAAGGCTGATCTGGACAGGCATTTGGAACGAATGGAGTGGTGAAATGGGCGGTTTTTTTTGGCTGATGCTGCATAAGCTTGCTTTCTTGCATCGTATTCCGCTACTAGTGCTAATGCTTTCAACTTCAATGTATTTAACTTTACACATTGGCATTCTGATATCTCCAAAAAAGGTATATGCCAATATCAATTTGTCTCAATGTATGAGGATAGCCACTATATGCAATAGTAAAAAACTGATAGTTAACAATATCAGAAATCTCTACAATAAGCATCTAGACAACCAGTTTCCTACAGCCTACCATGGCGCCTCCGTAGCCAGGTGGGAAGGAGCAACAGTGCATAGTACACGCTTCTTGATTAGACTGGGGTTCGAGCCCGTCACCACCAAATACAGAGGATGCGGAAAGGTCAGGGAATGACCACCACATATCCCGGAGCAATATGGCCTTAGTTGCTAATGCTCCTAAAAAAACCAAATAACAAACAAACCGTAGCCAGGTGGGCAGGTTGTTGTTGTTGTCATTTGGTTTTTAGGAGCATTAGCAACTAAGGCCATATTGCTCCGGGAATATGCGGTGGTCATTTCTTGACCTTCCGCATCCTCCATATTTGGTGGTCACGGGCTCGAACCCCAGTCCAATCAAGAAGCGTGTGCTACACACTGCTGCTCCTGTCCACCAGGCTACGGAGGCGCAGGTGGGCAGGAGCAGCAGTGCGTAGCACACACTTCTTGATTAGACCGGGGTTCGAGCCTGTGACCACCAAATACGGATTATGTGGAAAGGTCAGGGAATGACCACTGCATATCCCCGGAGCAATACGGCCTTAGTTGCTAATGTTTCTAAAAAAAAAAACCAAATAACAATAATATACAGCCTACTTGTATTACCATATCAAAAAAGCACTATTTATTATCAAACATAAAAAGTTAACCAACTACACAATTGATATCAATAATATCATGGCTAACTAATATTCTATAGCTGCTAGGCTTGTACATATTGTATAGTCTATACTCCTAGCCTGTTTGGTGTCTTACAACTTAGAAAACTTGTACCCACCAATTCGCTAACCAAAGAATATTTTAATTTACTTTAATTTTATTTTTACTACTTCATATTTTATATACCATGCATAACTGACTTAAACACTGGAAGTATACTCCCAGAACTATGTTCAGGGTCCTACTATAGGAATGGGAAAAGAATTCTTTACACCTTCCCACCATTCTATATATTTTTATTTCTTGTGAGCTATTAGTTTACCGAACGCAATATTGAGATGCCCCTTTTATATTTTAAAACACTTTTTTCGCCCAAACAAAGTTTAGCAACTATTTACTGCCACTTTGTAAGCTTGTTATTCCTTGCTATACTGAGACGTACAATTTCAAGTGTTTAATTCCTACCCCTAATATACATTCGTAACTTTAATTTGATTTTTAATTAAAAATTATGACAATTGAGGTAGCTAGATTATTTTAACTTTAATTTTTTTGTTAAGTTACCTTTTTCCTGTTTCTTACACAAGGGGTTGCTAGTGATGTTTGTGAAGCAGTCAGGTATGGGGCATGATACTGCCATGGGGTATGTTTTTGTATGTGCGCGATGCAAGGAGTGTAAGGAAATCAGGCGACAACTCAGCGTTGTTATGGGCCTATATGAGAGCTTGAAGGACAGGGTGGATGACTTCGAAGGATTAAAAGTGAGGGGGCCCATTAAGCTCTCAGCTGCCCAAACCAACGCCAGAGCTTGCACTTGGGCATCACGCAACACGGCGGCAACCCCCAAGGCAGAATTCGCTGGTCCCAAAGGAACTAGTAGTTGTTGGTGACTCTATTGTCAGGGAAACGGAAAACATGCTTTGTAAAAAGGATAGGTGGAACAGGACCAGGGTATGTCTGCCAGGAGCAAAGGTTGATGACGTTGTAGAGCAGATATCATCTTTTAAGGGCACAAAAGGTGATATAGTTGTACACATTGGCACTAATGATATTAAGAGTAGGAGACCGGCAGAATTACTTAACAAGTACAGGTCACTGTTGAAAAAAAGCTGTGAATTAGGGTTGAATTTGAAAGTGTCTGCAATTCTGCCCAGACACGATAGGAGGGAGTATATGATGAGAGCCCTGTCGATCAATTCGGTCCTGGAAAGATTGCGCAGGGCTCAAGGGGTAGAATTTTTTTCAGCCTGGTCTGTACTTGTTAACAGGAGAGACTGCTTCTACAGGGATGGGATACACTTAAATAGAAAGGGTGCAAGAATGTTTGCTGATGCTATCGAGGCAATGTTAGGTGGGACGGAAAACTGTGGGGGGGATACAAGGACTAATAGATTAACAGTAGCCACTGGCAGAGGTGAAAGTGATTCTTGCACTGTTTCTATTGGAATGAGCAGCAGATTGGAAAATAAGATGCAGGATATTTCAGAGACTGCTGGGAGTCATTGCGGTACAAGTAAACACATGGGTTGTGTTAGGGGAGCTAAGAAAAAGAACAGGTGCATGTATACTTGCGTGTACACCAATGCTAGGAGTTTGGTAAATAAAATTGATGAATTTGAGGTATTGCTCAAAGCATCAAAGGCGGATATTGTTGGGATATCAGAGACGTGGTGTCACACAGATATAAGGAATGCAGAACTGGAATTTGGGGAGTACAACATCTACAGAAAGGATAGACAGAATAGGAAGGGAGGAGGGGTTATGCTATTAGTTAAGAAACAAATAAAATCCAAGGAAGTGAAGCCAGTCGACATCGCTGGACAGTGCAGTGTCGAGTCAGTTTGGTGTGGCATAAGCATTGGAATATCAAAATTGAGAGTAGGAGTGTGCTATAGGCCTAATGACTCTCATGAGTATAATAACAAACTGTACAGGGAAATAGAGTGGGCCAGTAAATCAGAGAGTCTTATAATGGGGGATTTAATTTCCCAGATATTGACTGAAATTTGTGGGTTGGTCACTCACACAATAGCAAGGCTTTTGTGGATTTATTGGATGATTGTTTTCTATATCAGCATGTTCGTGAGGCAACTAGAGGGAGCAATACTCTTGATTTGATTATCAGTAGTGATTCTTCATGCATTAAGAATCTGCAGATACAGAAACCACTAGATGGCGGTGATCACAGTGTGCTGAAGTGGGATTTACTCAAGGAGGTAACTACCATCAGGGGTAAAGGGAAGGGTTATTGTTTTCGTAAAGGCGACTACGATGGTCTAGACAGTATTTAAATTCTATACAGTGGGACCAGTTCTGATGATGTTACCAACAGCAAACTCAAAATGGGAAGAATTCAAAGAACTTATCTTGGAAGCTACTAGGCTTTACATACCAACTAAAAAATATTGTTCAAGGTTCAGGCCTAAATGGATGTCAGATGAACTAATGAGACATATGGCAGAGAAGGAAAATGCATGGGATACATATAAATTAACATGTGACACAGAAGCCTATGATAGATATAAGTTGATCTGTAACCAAGTTACAAAGGACGTTAGGCAGGCAAAGGCAGATTATGTGAAACCTTTGGCAAGGGATGCAAAGAAAAACAGCAAGGAGTTCTTTACTTATGTAAACTCTAGAAGGAAGGGGATGAATCAGATTGGTCCACTTGATATTGATGGTTGAACTGTTGATGACCCTGCTCAGACAGCTAACAAACTAAATCGATATTTTGCATCTACATTAACACATGAGGAGTTATTCAGGAAGGAGAATGCCATAGAAGAAGTAAACACTGGCAGTGAGCTAGATGATCTTGTAATAATTGAGAGTTGTGGTGGAGGAGAAATTGTTGAAGATAAATACAAGAAAGGCACCTGGGGTGGATGGGATCTATCCAGTGATATTAAAGGAGGCAGCAAAGGAAGTAAGCAATCCGTTAGCCATAATTATGAGAACTTCCTTGGACTAAGGAGAGGTATCCATAGACTGGAGGTGTGCAAATGTGACCCCAATTCACAAAGGAGGATCAAAGGGAACACAAGTAATTATAGACCTGTGAGTTTAACTTCTGTTCCAGGAAAATTAATGGAGGCACTGGTTAAAGAAGCACTGCAGGATCATCTAGACAAGACTTCAGTTATAGCTCAGACACAGCATGGTTTTGTTAAGGGAAAGTCTTGCCGGACCAATCTGATTGGATACTATGATGTAGTCACAAAAGAATTGGATGCAGGGGATAACTTTGATATTATACATTTGGATCTTAGAAAGGCTTTTGATACTGTTGCACATGGAAGACTGCTGCACAAATTGGAGCAGTGTGGCATCGGTGGCAAATTGTTCCTATGGATAAAGGGATGGTTGAGTGGCAGAAGACAGAGAGTGGTAATTAATGGACACTGCTCATCGTGGACTAATGTTATTGGTCGAGTCCCTCAGGGTTCAGTGTTGGATCCATTGTTGTTTTCTGCATTTATAAATAATATTGATGAAGGGATATCAAGCTTAATGTCCAAATTTGCAGACAATATAAAGGTTGGCAGGGTTGTTAAGGACACTATGCTGCTGCTGCAACAGGATCTGGAAAGGGTGAGCAGATGGGCTGAGAGGTGGCAAATAAAGTTTAACATTGACAAATGCAAAGTACTACATATGGGAAACAGCAACCCCAGAGCAACGTGTCAACTCTGTGATTTTTTTTTTTTTTTTTTCAGTTTTTGGCGCATCGGCTTCTGTGGCCATAATGCACCTCCCAAGGTTTTTACACTACTCTGATCCAAGCCCGAGGCAGGATTTGAACCCGCGACCTTTGGGTTGTCAGGCAGGCACATTACCCACCCAGCTGGCAACTCTGTGGTACTACACTGACAGTGGTAGAGAATGAAAAGAACCTGGAGGTAATTGTGCAGGCAGATATGAAGTTCTCTGAGTAGCGCAGACGGGCTGCAAGAGTAGCTCATGGTGTCTTATCAATGGAATTTTTCTAGCAGGGATGGGGAGGTGATTATTCCCTTGTATAAGGCAATGGTCAGGCCAAACCTTGAGTACTGTATATAGGTCTGGAGGCCTTATTTCAAGAAGGATGTAGAGCTGCTGGAACGAGTACAGAGAAGGGCAACAAGGTTAGTGAACGGAACGAAGGGTTGCTCTTACGAAGAAAGGCAAATTACAGTGTCTGGAGACACTGTAATTTTTAACTGTCTTGTTTGCAAATTACAGTGTCTGGAGACTAGGCACCGGCGAGGTGATCTGATAGAGGTGTACAAAGCCTTGAATGGTTTGAGCATGCTCAATGCTGATGGGATACTGCCTCTTGCTCAGAATAATCACCTGAGAGGGCATAAATTCAAATTGAGGAAAGACAGACGTAGGATAGATGTGTGGAAATTTGCCTTTAGCCAGCGGGTGGTTAGTTGGTGGAACAGACGTCCATCCCTTGTTGTGGAAGTTGATAGCCTAAATAAATTTAAGGCTCAGCTGGACAGGTATTTCGAACGAACGGAGGGGTGAAGTGGAAGGGTTTTTTTTTTTTTTTTTTTTTTGGCTGATGCTGCATAAGCTTGCTTTCTTGCATCATATGCCTCTACTAATGCTATGCTAATGCTAGTGTATATAAAAAAACTTAATTGAAACATTTTCGTCATTCTCCACTGCCGTATAGACTTCCATCTTTTGTTGTGGAAGTATACCAGCTCGACCCCAGTAAGTTATCTTCTTTCATTTTAACCTTTCTTTTTGCATTATGCCTCTGTCGGGTCAGCCATGAAATACAGCAAACCCCCGCTATTCGCGGGGGTTACGTTCCTGAGAAATGTCGCGAATACTGAGTTATGGCTCCCATAGTAATAAAGGGGTTCCGTTCCAAAGTATGAAATATATAAGAAGAACTAGTCTAAAATAGTTTCTATGTATGTATTATATGTACCTTCATAATATGACTATGTACATAGACAGTACATAGTGAAATGCAAGCATATGGCATCGAATTGAAAATAAGATACAATTTAATATTAAATGTAATATGCCTTTGCTAGCAAAAAAACTTATCCCGCCAGTGCTATCGCCAGTTTCGCTAAAGTGTTGATAAAGGAATTTTGCCTTTTCACGAATGATGAGTGAACTTAACGGAATTTTATTTTGAGTTCGGTCTTCTATCCACATGTTTAAAGCTTTTTCTATTTTTTCTAATTTAACATCATGAGTTACAGAGCAAATTTTTGAAGCAATTAGCGCCTTTTTCACGGACACTACGGCGGATTTTTTCTTCCGATTTCTTGATTGATCGTACTGTTGACTCATTGATTTTATAATGTTTTGCCACTGAGGAGACACTTTTACCATTAGAAATTTTATCTAATAACTCAATTTTATTCACTAATGTCATCACCTTTGATATTTTCACATTTCTCTTGTTATTCGTAGCCATATTTTTGTAGGGGTTAGAAAGAATTTGTCCACAATAAAGTCACTTTCTTCCGTTAACACACTCGATAAAGTCCGTTTTACACTGCAAAACAGTAGATTTATCATTTTTGTAAGCAAATCAATTTATAAATTGATTTGTAAATTTATAAATTGATAAATTTATTCAATTTATAAGCATATAAATTAAAAGCAAACGACGAAACCTTCCATGACAAGCGAATAACACATACTGAACAAGGATTAGCGAGAAACATCCACGCTCGCGATTTTGTCACTCCTCTTCCCCCACCCACTGAGCGCTGTTTTTACCGGGAAAGATAATTTTAGCCACGTCCATGTTTTTTTATGGGGGAAAATATTCACGGCGCTTTAAAATTCACATTTTTTAGGTTTCATTTTATATTAAATCGGCGATCGCGAATACGTGAAACCGCGAATACAGATACCGCGAATAGCGGGGGTTTACTGTACCTTATAATTATAATTTAATTATAAATTAAACTTTAACCCTCATCTTCCATACCGGCCTTTCAAATCTACTACTTGGTGCTGCTTATATTTCATGTCAGAAACAGAGGCCTTACTTCTTGCTGTTCTTTCTTTTGATTTTGGCGGGCGGCCCTCGAAAAGGCGTTGAAGCCATAGGATACACAGCATTTAGTACTTTTTATTTACTTCTTATTACCTTCTCTCCCTTCCTTGTTCCCTGTAGTTGCAATTTCAGTTCTATTAGCCCTTTTAGCTATTCCTCTCTATCTTCCAATGTGTATATATATATATATATATATATATATATATATATATATAGAATATTGAAGATAATAATAGAAAATAATAGAAAAGGTAAATCAATCAAATAATACCATTCAGGAATTTAAGAAAACGCAAAGGATTTAAAAAAAAAAAAAAAAAAAAAAATCGCTTTTTACCCACAATCCAGATGACTTCAACTGGGGCCAACCACCCAGACTGAAGGCAAAAAACGACAAGAAGTTCTCTGTTTCTGTAATGATCAATATAGTAATTAAAAATGGTTAAGAAATTTTAGAATCAAAAGTAAGAAAATATAAGTAAATTTTAAATAAATTATAAATGTAAGCATATATTAATCACCTTTGACTGGACAGAGAACGTAATTTAATGATTAAAATAAGATTAAATATATAATACATACTACATATCTACCGTATCCAGGACATAATGTAATAACAATAATAGTCGTCAGATCAAAATAATATGTGGTGCCCCTTATGTGATGAATATGATAAAAATAAATAAAAATAAATAATTAATTTAATCAACCAATCAAATTTAAGTTAACGCAAAGAGAAATATGCAGATAGTAAGAAGAAAAACTAAAGGAGTAGGAATATATATATATATATAGCATATTTACTTACTGATATATATGTTGCCTGTAAGTGCACAATGAACAGACACAATTTGGCCTCAGTAGCCCTTGTGTCGTTAAGCCGAATACCAACAACAACTTACTTATATATATGAAATATATATTAAAAATAATAAAACTGTAAGTATTGCCTAAGAATCAAATTGAAATAAATTTATTTTTTAATTTTCAATAAATATTTTAATAATATTTGTTTTTTTCAAGTCTTTCAAAAATAGAAGGTATACACTATTCACCTAAAACAATCCAGAGGGTATACACCGTATTCCCTCCACTACAGCCCTAGCTGTAACTAATACCTGGCTTGTGTTATGTTCTGTAGCATTATCAATGAGATGAAAGCAGATAATTTGTTTTTCAAAGATGATAGTGGAGGAATATTCACTCCAATCTGCCTTGGAGAATTTACATGTTATTTGATGCTCTGGTTGTGATGAGAATGTTGTTTAGTTTGCACATAATTAGAAAATGGTCACTGTTATGTGGGTCATTAAATATTGCCCACCCAATGCATGGAAACAGAGGGGGGGATAAATGGAAGGAGCTATGGCCGAATTGGTTCTTGTGGGAAAATGCATATAGGTGTGTGAACTGGTACTTAACAAGATAAGGCTGTGCTTATCTAATAAAGATTCAACTATTTGCCCTCTGTTATTCTTGTGAGCAGATCTCCATAAGGGATGATGCCCATTAAAATTTCCTAATAAACAGAAATGAGTAGTAATTACCAGGGCTTTTTTTGGGACAGTATACCTGGCACCTTTATTTACAGTGACGTGTGATTTGGATGCAGCGCACTTCAAAATTTGTAATATTCCGTATATTTTTTTCACACGTTTACCTACTTTTCAAATAAGCTTAAAAGTTATTTAACTAAATTTGAATTTTTCACTCTCTATTGTTAAGATATTTTCTATATAAAACTGTATAACCATTTTTATAATTCTAAATTACTCAGTAGTCAGACCTCTGTTTAATTATTTTGATTTAAAATAGCTTCCATTGAGCGAGAAATTTTTCATATGGCGAACGGATTAGGAGAGAATTAACTCAGCAATTTAGGCAATTAGTGCTGCTTCGCGAATTAAGATAGCTAAAGCATTCTACAACTTAGTGGTGCGTGGTAAAAACCTATCCGACCACCTGTCCTACATATGGAGAAGTTGCGCTGGTCAACAGTGAGCAGATCAAAGTGCATTCCCAATGGACTCTGGTCCACCTTCTACTGCAGTGGTGTCCAACCTTTTCCAGTCCAGGCCATATTAAAAAAAAATTCAAAGTTAGATTTGTTTAGTGTGTTACATTTTCCATATCTTGTTGCTTTTAAAAGTAAAATTTAAAATATTCAGAAATTTTATTAAGTACAATACACAATTACATTTACTGAGAATTTTTTTGATAATTAACAAATTTTAAAATGCTGTTTTAGTTCACTTTCCGGGCGGGCCGTAGGTTGGACACCACTGTGAATCATCTGTAAGAAACCTGTTCGAGAATTAGGAGGGAGTGATTTTCTTTTAACCTGACAAATAATCATCTGTTGTTTCGCGGAAGTGCGTTATTCACATTTTTCCATATGGTCACAGTACCTGATTATCCCAACGACATCGACATTTTGGACAGTTACAAAAAAAAAAAAAAAAAAAGAAAAGAAAAGAAAAAATTCAAATTTAAGAACTAGTGACAATACCGATGAAGAGAGAAGGAAAACGAGGGCAACGAAGGTATTAATCCTTGTAAACACGAAATGTTGGCATTTGTGAGAATGAAGTTAGAAAATTGTCAATCAGGTTATAGTTAAATGAAAGAGATACAATTCGTGCATTTCGGGAATACATAATTAAAAAGATGGTTACGGAAGAATTGAAGCATTTGATGGACGCTCTGAGTAAGATATCAATTTCATCGAGTGAATGTGAACGAGGATTTTCACAAATGAACCTGACTGCCAGCCCAACCAGAGCTTCGTTAATGGCAGTTTCTTCACTACTGTTTCTTAAAATTGTAGGCCCACTGCTGACCCACTTCGATCCAGCAAAATTCGCAGCTGCTTCGGAAACGTCATTCACCAACCGACACACAAAGAGGAAGAAAAGAAGTCGGCAGAGGGTGTCGGATGAAAACTTAATAAAAATTTGGAATATTCTACAAAAATTTTATTATAAAATAACTTTTACTTCTTATTTATTTTTACTTATTATTTTTAGGGTACGTAGTCTAACGAAGGACCCTTATAATGTCACTCGGTTGTCTGTCCGTCTGTCACAGCATTGTATCTCTGGAACCACTCAACATATTGACATCAAATTTTGCATGTGTTTGTACACCATTTGGGCCAACATAATGCTATATTGATCGTTGTTGACAAAAATTTGTCTGAGAAATGGGGGGGTAAATGTGTGTGTGTGTTTGGGAGGAAATATCAACAACCTATAGCTTATATACACCGCTGGAAAGAGCTAGTAGGTTTAATATATAATTTTAAAATATTTTTAAAATTAAAAATGGCGGCACCACACAGGAAAATTTGAGGAATTTTCGTGTTCCCCCCCTCTATTTCCATCGCTAATGGAGCTAAAAATTTAAAAATCACAGCTATGCGTTATTTGATGCTTATCAAGGGAAAATTATTCCGATTGAAATCTGTCATTTACTTTTTGTGTTAAAATTAAAAAAGCAATTTTTTATTGCACTTCGATTCTTTGTACTAAGTAACTCTGACAAAAAGGTTGCTAAATAGTTAATAATTCTATAATGGTCATTTATAAATTTTGTGACGAGAAATATTTTTTAACAATTTTGAAAGCTAGAGTTATCACGGCCAGGAGGTACTCAGAGAGCCAGTGTTGAGGCGGCAGTGGTGGGGAGGCGCCTGCACGGAGTCTTGCACGGCCCTCACCTGCCAGTCGCTTCTCCCCCAAGACTTTAATTGCTTCTCCAGGAAAAAGTCAGGGTCGCTTCTCCCACTCTTGTCATTCACAACAACTGGAAAGACTCAAACAGACGTTTTCATTAGTTCCTCAGTTTCAGGCCAATCCATTGTGCTGAAACTTTTTTCAGTTACCATAACGCCCTCTATTTGAGGTACTATACTAAAGACCATCCATGACTATGGATCCTTCATCCCGAGTGCCCAGCACTCAGTAGTTGGCCGATTTATTTACTTATTTTACTCACATTTTACTTATTTTTTTATATATATTTAATAATAAATTTATGCTTAATAAATTGTGTTAATATACTAAATTTGTTGTTCTTATTCCAAAAACATTACTACTAAAGCAAAAATATCAGGAAAAAAAATTTTAGAGTACTTTTCATATCCTTTTAATTTTCAATTTTTCCTAATAGCAAAGAATGAGTACCGGCACCTATTTTTTTACAAAAAAAAGCACTGGTAATTACAATATATGTGCATCAAATTTGAGGAAATCAGGCAACAACTCAGCATTGTTATTGGCCTAAACGAGGAAGGACAGGGTGGATGCCCTCGAAGAATCTAAATTGAGGGGCCCATCAAGCTTTCAGCTGCCCACATCACTTGAACATCATGCAACACAGTGGCAACCCCCAAGGCAGAATGCACTGGTCCCACAGGAATGAGTAGTTGTCGGTGACTCTATTGTCAGGGAAATGGGGAACATATTGTGCAAAAAAGGATAGGCGGAACAGGAGCAGGGTATGTCTGCCAGGGGCAAAGGTTGATGACGTTGTAGAGCAGATATCATCTTTTAAGGGCACAAAAAGTGATATTGTTGTACATGTTGGCACTGATGATATTAAGAGTAGGAGACTGACGGAATTACTTAACAAGTACAGGTCACTTTTGAAAAAAGTCACGAATTAGGGTTGAATTTGAAAATGTTTGCAATTCTGCCCAGACACGATAGGAGGGAGCATATGATGAGAGCCTTGTCGATCAATTTGGCCCTGAGAGGATTGTGGAAAGCTCAAGGAGTAGAAGTTTTCTCAGCCTGGTCTGTGCTTGTTAACAGGAGAGACTGTTTCTATAGGGATGGGATACACTAAAATAGAAAGGGTGCAAGAATATTTGCTGATGCTATCAAGGCAGTGTAGGTGGGTCGGAAAACTGGCAGTATGGGGGGATACACGGATTAATAGATTAACAGTAGTTGCTGGCAGAGGTGAAAGTGATTCTTGCACTGCTTCTACTGGAATGGGCAGTAGCCTGGAAAACAAGATGCAGGAGATTCTAGAGAATGCTGGGAGTCATTGTGGTACACTTTTTTTTTTTTTTTTCTCGATCAAATTCATCACTATCACACAGGCAGCTAAAACAGATTTTAAAAGATGCTAATGCTTAGTTAGCACCAGTATTAATAGAGGCATATAATGCAAGAAAACAAGCTTATACAGCATTAGCCAAAAAAAAAAAAAAAAAAAAAACCCACTTCCCACTTCACCCATTCACTCAAAAAGTTTTCTGGTTCTTCCTTGAATTCATTTATTTTATCTATCAACTTCCACAAGACAGATGAAAGCTTGTTCAGGCAATCAACTACCTGCTGGCTAAAGGCAAATTTCTGCACATCTATTCAACAACTGTCTTTCCTCAGTTTCAATTTATGCCCCTCAGGTTTGCAATCTGAGCAAGCGGAAGTATCCCGTCAGTATGGAGTCTTCTCAACCATTCAAGGCCTTATACACCTCAATCGGATCACCTAGCAGGTGCTTAGTTTCCAGACACTGCAATTTGCAGAACTTAAGCCTTTCTTTGTAAGAGTACCCTTTTGTTCCCATCACCAGTCATGTTGTCCTTCTCTGTACTCATTCTAGCAACTCTATATCCTTCCTAAAATGAGGCTTCCAGACCTGTATGAAGTACTCAAGGTGTGCCCTGACCATTTCCTTATACAAAGGGATAATCAACCTCCTTATTCCTAGGTCTCTTTCATTCTCCACTACCCTGAGTGTAACACCACACAGTTGGTACATTTCTCTGGGGTTACTGCTACCCATATACATGTGGTACTTTGCATTTGTCAATGTTAAACTTCAGTTGCCACTTCTCAGCCCATATGCCCAAAATTTCTAGATCCTGTTGCAGCAGCATAATATCATTACTATCATTAATAACCCTGTCAACCTTTGTATCATCTGCACACTTCGACATTAACTCGTTGACTGCTAAGAAAGACATTTAAGAAAAAATTTCCCATGAGGACAAAATATATTTAGTAAATAATTTGATTAGTAATTCTAAAATAAATATTGTAATGTCAGTGTTATGTCATTTTTTTGCTTAAAATACCAAAAAAAGAGTAATTTTTTGTGTCGCATACATGTGGCCAATGTGGCTTAGGAGGTTACTTTATTTCTTGAGAAGCCATGTTGGCCATATATGTGTGATGCTATCACAGGACACTATGAAAGTGGTTTGTTAGTAGTTTATTGCAAGCAAGCACACTGCAATAAACTAATCACAATAAAATAAACTTACAAATGTTGCAGTAAGCTTGTCAGTATCATTCAAGATTTTGTCAAAACAAGTTCGTTAGCACATTGTATTATCCATTATATTTTGTTTTATTGTGTTTCTCCACAAGTCTGTACTAATGTGTTGTAAAAAAAAAAAAAAAAAATTTCTAAAAGAGGAGGAATTGAGAGAAATTGCTGAAAATCTTAGTAGTAGTTCTTAAGATGAAAAAGATTTTGATTCTGATGATTCGGTAAAAGATCCTGACTAGGATATTTCTTCAAATGAAGAAAGAGATACTGAAATACCAGATAACATTGAAGAAGTGCTTCAAGACTGGATGGCAGAAGAAAACACTGATGAGCAATTTGAAAAGACCGAGGAACCTGAGACTGAATCAACTGAAACAAATGAAGTTATTGAATGGATTGAATACGAAGGATGCCAAAAATGATTTTATTTTACAGGCAAATCAGGACTGCAAATAGACATATCAAGAAATATTACTCATCTTGAGGCATTTTCATTATTTTTTGGTGAAGTCATATATCTTATTGTAACAGAAACAAACAGATATGCTGAACAGAAAATTCAGAGTACTCGAGCTTCGCGGCAGAGTAGTCTAAAAAAGTGGGTTCCAACAACTGTTGATAAGATGAGAAAGTTTTTCGGGCTTCTTATGTGGATGGACTAGTAAGATTGGGAGTATTGCATCTTGCTTGTCAATCACACCTATCTATAAAAATAACTTGGTAACAAAAATTGTCCTGCAACAGATTTGAATTGTTGTTACGCCTCATTCACTTTTCAGATAATGAAACTGCCATTCCAGGGTATAGACTCAATAATATAAAACACCTGATAGATGTTTTGTAGCTCAAATGTCAAAAAATATTTTCCCCAGGCCAAGATTACATCATTGACGAAACTCTTATTCTTTGGAGGGGCAGGCTGATATTCCAAAAATATATACCAAATAACGCTCACAGATCTGGAATCGAGCTGTTCAAAGTAATGTTCCACTGAAGGTCGAGTAAAATTTATTCAGGTAAATCTGAAAATTATAGAAAATCAGTAGGTTTAGCGGACAATGTCTGCAAAGAATTATCGCAAGGACTTCTAAATGAAGGTTACACCTTGTACATAGACAATTTTTATACGTGCTACAATCTGGTATTATAGTTTCTTCATCAAAAAACTCATATTGCTAATATGTTACGAGCCAGTAAAACATTTATGCCTAAAGAAGTCATGTATTCAAAGCTAAATAAAGGGGAGATGATCGCCAAGGAAGAAAAAAATGGAATTATTGTTCTAAAGTGGTGAGATGCTCGAGATGTGAGACTACTGACAACAAAGCATGCCCCAGAAATGGTTGAAGGACCCTCCAGCAGTAAAGGAAAATGAAAAGAAGCCAAACAAAAACCACTTCCTACTCTAGCATAAAATAAAGGAAAAGCAGGCATTGATCTGTCAGACCAAATGGGTTCATATGCCACAATGCTAAGAAAGGGGATAAAGTGGTACTGCAAAGTAATGATAGAATATATACTTGGTATATCACTTATCAATGCCTACATGGTGTACAAGAGTGCCACGCAAAAAAATATAAATATAAGAAGCTTTCGGGAAGAAATAGTTACAGATAACTATTTCTTCCCGAAAGCCAAAATGTGGTAATACTCATATAGTAACTACAAAATTCGATGCAAACAACAAGAAAGTTAGAAGAATGTGCGTTTTTCTGTTATGCAAAATTGAAAGAGTCTGAATGAAGGAAGATCAGTTGCTAGCAGAAAGAGGAAAAGAGTTTATACTCATTGCCCAGACTATACTTGTCAGCCTTTCATGTGTTTAGAGTGTTTTGGACAACATAATTTTGTAATTATAAAATTCGTATAATAAAGAATTTTTAAATGATGAGCAGTTACTCACTTATTTTTTCTCATAGCGGCATGCAAATTTCATCACATGTATCACCAGAGGCCACGCTTTTCAAAAATAATGTAAATTTCCAACAATCGTCAGTGTTATACAGCTGACTCAGCTCCCACTGAAATAGAGGGCATCAGTAATATATGTATGACACTGCAGTCAACGTGTTAAGCTTGATATACCTTCATCAATATCATTGATAAATATACAAAACAGCAATTTTCTCTGTCTTCTCCCATTCAACCATCCTTTTGTCCATTGTAGCAATTTGCCCTTAATGCCATACTGCTCCAATTTGCTCACAGTTATTACAAAATCATTTAACTCACTGTTAAAGTTTGATAAACGTCTGGCCTTTCCCCCTCTCTAAATAACTCCTCATGTGTGAATGTAGATGCAAAATATTCATTTAGTTTGGCAGCTATCCGAGCAGGATCATCTACAATCAAACCATTGATATCAAGTGAACCAATCTGATTCATCCCCTTCCTTTAAGAGTTTTACATAAGTAAAGAAATCTTTGCTGTTTTTCTTTGCACCCTTTGCCAAAGATTTCTCATAATCTGCTTTTGCTTGCCTACCCTCCTTTGTGACTTGATTACAGACTACCTTATATCTACCACAGGCTTTTGGATCGCATGATAATTTATATGCATCCCATGCATTTTTCTTCTCTGCCACGAGTCTATGAAGTATATGAATGAACTTCATACAATGTAACTTCATTGTACAAAGGGTACTAGGAAAGTTTTGCAATATGACGCAACAATGAATCACAGGAAGCTGCTTGTTGCTGCATCTTGAGACATGTTCATACGTGCATAGTAGCCGCCGCGCCAAGTCGATGGGCTCAGTTATTCATTAGTAGTGAGAGTGTAAAGTGCTTGCGATGGCATCGTGGTCACGAAATGAGATAAGGACAGTTTTGCGGTATAATTTCGTGTGTGGTTTAACCATAGACCAGTGCTTAGAAGAAATGACTCTTGCACTAGATGATGATTGTCCACATCGTACAACGATATTCAGGTGGTATAGAGAATTCCAAAGGGGAAATTTCACTCTGGAGGATTCTGAGAGGCCGGGAAGGCCACGAACGTCAGTTACGGAGGAAAACGTTACTGCTGTGAGGAAAATGCTTGACGAAAACAGGCGAGTGACCTACCAACAGATAGAGGATACTTTGGGCCTAAATGCACCAGCAATTCGTTCGATTCTGCAAGATCATTTGCACGTGAAGAAACTTTGTTCTCTCTGGGTGCTGCATCAACTGACTGAAGAGCAGATGACACGACGTGTGACTTGGTGCCGGGAGATGTTAAAAAAGTCTGATAAGGGACAATCTCGGTATGTGAACAACATCGTGACAGGTGACGAGACTTGGCTGTACTATTACGATCTGCCGACCAAGGCTCAAAACAAAGTTTGGGTCTTTGATGATGACGACACACCCGTAATTGTCAGAAAATCCCGATCTGTAAAGAAGAAAATGATAGCTGCATTTTTCAAATCGAGTGGAATTGTGGAACGTGTCATTTTGGACACGCAGAAGACAGTCACAGCTAAGTGGTATACTGAACAATGCCTGCCTAAAGTCATTGGATCTATGAAGAACCTGCGGCCAAAGTCAAGAATGGACACCTGGCACCTCCATCACGATAATGCTGCAGCTCACCGCGCCAAAGCCTGCACCGAATATTTGACCACGACAGGACTGAAACTTCTCGAGCACCCTCCCTACAGTCCAGACCTTGCTCCCTGCGACTTTGCACTGTTCCCGCATGTGAAAATGAAGCTAAAAGGGAGGTGGTTTTCCAGTGATGAGGACCTTCTACGGGCCTGGGACAACGAGTGTGCTTTACTCCCTAGTGAAACTTGGCAGAACTGGTTTAAAGATTGGTTTCGGAGGATGGAGAGGTGTATTGAATGTAGATGAAATTACTTTGAAAAAATTAAATAAACAAAGCTGTATTGCAAAACGTTCCTAGTACCCTTTGTATTAGCACATTGTATGAATACATTGTAACCTCTTATACAATGTACTACAGTCGATTCCGGTTATTTGGGACTAATACATTTTGGCCCGATTAAGCGGCTGCCCTAATTATCCGAAGTTTCATGTAAATAGTTAAAAATACAATGCCTCCCCCCCCCCCCTTTTACAATTGGTTCACTGTACAATCAAATCACATGATTTTATTACAATGGAGTCACCATTGTAAAGTACCCTTCACTATATGATGTGTAATAAGCGCCGGTCATTGTGATCATGTTTGTGAAATGAATTTTAATTCAATTAAACCACGATTCTAATTAGCAAAAATAGGAGGAATATTATCCACAGGCTATAAAAGTAAAGATATATTAAGTACAAATTTACCCTTTATTACCTTACCAATTAAAAAATTAAATGATATTCGGAAGAATATACGTGATAATCAGAAGAATTAATACGTACTGTTATATGTACATACTAACTAAACTAGTTGACATTTCTGTTCACTGTCATTTGTGGGTGGGAGTTAAAATTTAAAACAGTAAAAAGATAAGCAATCAATAACAAAGAACACGGCACACAAATTGCAAGTAACACGATACACGCAAGTGAGAATGGAGTAACAAATTACGAAGCTTTAAAAATAGGAATGAAGAGCAGATTCTGAAAATTATTTTTTTTATATGATTGAAGATTCCATAGAAGTGGAAACACATTTTACCATAATAACCCACAGAATTCCAGCTGTGGAATTCTGTGGGTTATTATGGTATTAGCCCAAATTCAATAAGATCGACTTTACTATCAGTTTATGATAGATTTCACTAACACAAAAACCCAATAAACAGGTGACTGCTAATTGTTTTTATTGTTTTATGGTTGTGACCTCCAGAAATCCAACCGAACTATGTGTACGGTCAGAGACAATCGTAGGGTAATCTTCAGTGCTGCGGTCTCCTGCCCCGATTAAACGGCATTTTGTTCCAATTAAGCGAAGTAAACCCTGGCTATTTTCTCGATTGGGTTCTGTTTTTTAAGATTTGCCCCAAATAAACGGCTGCCCCGATTAACTGGTGGCCCAAATAACTGGAATCCACTGTACTTAAAAATATATACAATATTAAAAAAATTAAAAAATATTAAAAAATAATACATACAATGTACTACTATGAAGAATGTTTTCTAAGAGCTGATAGCAACATTGCATGCAAGCAAAAATAGCATTTGGATGTTTTATAATTTTGAAGCTTTAACTTCGGTAACATCAGTTAAAGTCTCAAAATTATAAAATTTGCCAATGCTATTTGTTGCTTGCATGCAACATTGCTATCAGCTCTTAGTAAACATTCTTTCTGCAGCAATTATATTTATTTATTTTTTCTGGAATTTTTAGAGATTGTTTATTGAATATTATTATAAACATAGAAGTATTTTATGTTATACTTATGAGTAATGATTAATATTAATCTTACTTTACTTTCTAGTAAAGAACTATTAGTAAAGATTCACTTTTTCAGTTTTGAAATTTTGTCTTTTGTAGAGCAATCAAAATATAAATCTTTACATTCATTACAAAAGGTATATTTCCTTATGTAATAAATTTTTGTGGCTATTTCTCCGAATGAGCTCGGCTTTTTGGTAATACAAAATTGGGCTATTTAAATATTCATGCAACATAATTTCAACCAAATATCCTTTACTTGCAAGAATACTGACCATAAGGAGTTTGATTGGCTGGGCTTTCTTTTTATTTATTTATTTAATTTTCTGGTATCTTACCAACGGCATAGCTAGTTATAATCACTAAATTGACATGAAAAAAGGAAAGAGCATCTGGGGAATTATTGTGTATTGCTAAACATTCACTTGTGCTAGGGTGGCACTTCCTATTAGGAATTCCTACCATTTCCTGCTAGAAATGGCAATTCCTAACAGTAACTCCCCACCATTTTAAATTGTTAGTTCTACTTATTTCTTCACCCAATTTCATTTTTCCTACCTACCTAGTCACACAACAACATATAAGAAGTTTCAAAATATATTGTTACTTATTCTAGGATCAAAAATAAAAAATCATTAATGCATGTCTAATTCTGAATGCTTATGGACCTATGGATGTTTCAATTTTAAAAATGGTCATAAAATTGTAAAACTGGATTGCAAAAAATTATATAAAACTAAGTAAATATGTACTTAGTAAAAATGTTTAATCATACTAGTCTGCTTATTTTTATTTATGTTTTTATTACTTAATTATTTTTTACTATTCAAAATTCTACGTCCATTTTTTTTAAAAATCCAAACAGCTATAAATATAAATCTTCAGAATCAAACACATTTATATGACTTTTTTTTTTTTTTTTTGATACATGAACACAAAATAGGATTTTTGGCAAAGACTTTTGAAACAAAGAAACACAAATTTGGAAAAATTTAAAAATTCTTTACCTGGTGATGAAAATGGCTTTTTATATATCTCAAATGCTCCAGACTAAAAAAAAGAAAAAGAAAAAGATTTATTTAATTCACAGAGACATATGCAACTATCTTTATATTATACATATATGAAGATATGATTTTTTCCCCTTTTCGTCAAAATTTTTACCATATAACTACATATTTTTAATATGGAAAAATTTAATTTCAGAAAATAATAAAATTATTTTCTGAAATAATGAGTGATTACAAATTATAAGCATGCTTACGTGAGATCACCATTCCAGATAAAATATTAATTCTACATTTTTAAAATTTTTAAAAATTTTTTAACCTTTGCAAAAAGGATAGATGGAATCGGACAAGGGTATGTCTGCCAGGGGCAACAGTTGATGACGTAAAGCAGATATCATCTTTTAAAGGCACAATGGGTGATATTGTTGTAAAGGTTGGCACTAATTACATTAAGAGTAGGAGATCTTCAGACTTACTTAACAAGTACAGGTCAATGTTGAAAAAAAGTCGTGAGTTAGGGTTAAATTTGAAAGACATGATAGGAGGGAGTATATAATGAGAGCCTTGTCAATCAATTCGGCCCTGGAGAGATTGTGCAAGGCTCATGGGGTAAAATTTTTTTCAGTGTGGTCTGTGCTTGTTAACAGAAGAGAGTGTTTCTACAGGGATGGGACACACTTAAATAGAAAGGGTGCAAGAATATTTGCTGATGCCAATGAGGCAGTATTAGGTGGGTGGGAAAACTGCTAGTTTGGGGGGATTCACAGACTAACAGATTAACAGTAGCCAGAGGCAGAGGAGAAAGTGATTCTTGCATTGCTTCTATTGGAATGAGCAGCAGCCTGGATAGCAAGTTGTTGGGGATTTCCAGGACTGCTGGGAGTCATCATGGAACAAGTAAATACACGGGTTGCGTTAGGGTAAATAAGAGTAAGAATAGGTGTATGTATACTTGCATGTACACCAATGCTAGGAGTATAGTAAATAAATTGAATTAAATTGAAGTGCTGGTCACGACATCAAAAGTGGATATTGTTGGGATATCAGAGACATGGTGCCACACGGATGTAAGCAGTGCAGAATTGGAATTTGGGGAGTACAATGTGTACAGAAAGAAGAGACAGGATAGGAAGGAAGGAGAGGTTATGCTGTTAGTTAAGAAAAACATAAAATCTAAGGAAGTGCATCCAGTTGATATGGGTGGACAGTACAATGTTGAGTCAGTTTGGTGCGACATAAGCACTAGGAAAGCAAAAATAAGGGTAGAAGTATGTTATAGGCCTATTGACTCTGATGAGTATAATGAGCAATTATGCAGAGAAACAGAGGGGGGGGGGCAGTAAATCAGAATTTCTTAAAATGGGGGATTTTAACTTTCCAGACATTGACTGAAACTTGTGGAATGGTCACGCACACACTAGCAAGACTTTTGTGGATTTACTGGATGACTGTTTTCTACAGCAACATGTTTGAGAGGCAACCAGAGGGAGTAATACTCTTCATCTGATTATCAGCAGTGATTCTTCTTGCATTAAGAATTTGCAGATAAAGGAACCACTGTGAGTGAGAGTGATCACAATGTACTAATATGGGAATTACTTAAAGATGTAACTACCATCAGGGGTAAGTGAAAGGGTTTTTGCTTTTGTAAAGGTGAGTACAGTGGTCTCAGGCAGTTTTTAAATTCTATACAGTGGGATCAACTGATGATGTTACCAATGGTAAATTCTAAATGAGAAGCCTTCAGGGACTTAATCTTGGAGGCTACTAGGCATTTCATACCAACTAAGAAATACTGTTGGAGGTTTAGGTCTAAATGGATGTTAGATGAATTAATGAGGCTTGTGTCAGAGAAGAAAAATGCATGCGCCACATATAAATTATCAGGGGAAACAGAAGTCTATGGCAGATATAAGCTAGTCTGTAATCAAGTCACAAAGGAGGTTAGGCAAGCGAAGGCAGATTACGAGAAATCTTTGACAGAGGATATAAAGAAAAACAACAAAGACAACTTCTTCACTAATGTAAACTCTAGAAAAAAGGGGAGAATCAGATTGGTCCACTTGATATTTGTGGTTCAAATATTGATGATTGTGCTGAGATAGCCGACAAACTGACTGAGTATTTTGCATCAATATTCACACATGAGGAATTCTGAAGGGAAGTGGAGGACAGAAGCTTATTAAACTCTAACAGAGGGCTTAATGATTTTGTAATAACTGAGAGCAAAGTGAAGGAGAAATTATTGAAGTTAAACATAAGAAAGCACCTGGGTTCGATGCGGATCTATCCAGTTATATTAAAGGAGACAGCAAAGGAAATAAGCAAACTTTTAGCCATAATTATGAAAGTTTCCTTGGAATCAGAGGAGGTCCCCATGGACTGGAGCTGTGCAAATGTGTCTCCAATTCACAAAAAGGGATTAAAGGATGACACAGGTAATTACAGATCTGTTAGTATTACTTCTGTTCTAGGAAAAATAATGGAGTCACTGGTTAAGAAAGCAATGTGCAGGATCATCTAGACAAGACTGCAGTTATAGTTCAGACACAGCATGGGTTTGTTAAGGGGATGCCTTGTCTGACAAATATGATTGGATACTATGATGTGGTCACAAAAGAACTGGATGAAAAGAATAATTTTAATATCATATACTTGGATTTTAGGAAAGCTTTCGATACTGTTGCACATGGAAGACTACTGTACAAATTGGAGAGGTATGGCATTAAGGGTAAGTTGCTACAATGGATAAAAGGATGGTTGAGTGGGAGAAGACAGAGAATGGTTATGAATGGATACTGCTCTTCATGAACTAATGTTATTAGTGGTGTCCTCCAGGGTTCGGTGTTCGGCCCATTGTTGTTTTCGGTATTTATCAATGAAGGTATATGAGGACTAATGTCTAAGTTTGCAGACGATACAAGGGTTGGCAGGGTTGTTAATGACAGTAATGATAGTACACTACTGCAACAGGATCTGGAAAAGTGGAGCAGACCTCTTCACTGGCTCACATCTGGTGAGTATGGGCTTGGAACCCAGGGTCCTGAGCTGGATATCATCATTCTTCTCTTTTTTGCTTTCTTGGTGATTCCCTTTTACTTCTGATCTCTCTCTCTCAGGGTAACACAGGAATTTTTTTTTTTTGGCTGGTGCAGCATAAGCCTCAGGCTTTCTTGCACCATATTGGCTAATAAGAATAAGAATAAGATGGGCTAAGAGGTGGCAACTGAAGTTTAACATTGACAAATGTAAAGTACTGCATACGGGTAGCAGTAACCCCAGGGTAATGTATCAACTGGGTGGTACTACACTCAGGGTAGTGGAGAATGAAAATTACCTGGGGGTAATTGTGCAGTCAGATTTGAAGTTTTCTGAGCAAAGCAAAAAGGCTGCAAGAGTAGATCATGGTGTCTTGTTAATGATATACAGGAATTTTGCTAGCAGGGATAAGGGATTGTCCCCTTGTATAAGGGAATGGTCAGACCACACCTTGAGTACTGTATACAGGTCTGGAGGACTGATTTTAGGAAGGATGTTGAGCTGCTGGAATGAGTACAGAGAAGGACAATGAGATTGGTGAGTGGAACAAAGGGTTGGTGAAACCAAGAAAGGCTTAAATTCTGCAAATTGCAGCTTCTGGAGACTAGGCATCTGCGAGGTTAGTTAGTTATTTGGTTTTTAGGAGCATTAGCAACTAAGGCCATATTGCTCCGGGATATGCGGTGGTCATTCCCTGACCTTTCCACATCCTCCGTATTTGGTGGTGACGGGCTCGAACCCCGGTCTAATCAAGAAGCGTGTGCTACGCACCGCTGCTCCTTCCCACCTGGCTACGGAGGCGCCTATCTGCGAGGTGATGTAATTGAAGTGTACAAGGCCTTGAATGGATTGAGCAAGCTCAATGCTAATGGAATTCTTCCTCTTGCTCAGATTACTCACCTGAGGTGGGTTAAATTCAAACTGAGGAAAGACAATTGTAGAATTGATGCGCAGAAATTGGCCTTTAGCCAGCGAATGGTTGATAGTTGGAACAAACTTCCATCTTTTGTAGTGGAGGTCAGCAACTTTAATAAATTCAAGGCAGAACTAGACAAACATTTGGAGTGAATTGGATGGGTGAAATGGGAAGGGGCTTTATTTTATTTTATTATTTTTTGGATGATGTTATATAAGCTTGCTTTCTTGCATCATATGCCTGTACTAATGCTAACCTTTGAGCTCAAAAATACATTTAATTTCTTTTATGAACAAAAAGCTGTGGGCATGATGAAATGAGGGTAATGACTGATGGGAATATTGTTTTAGCAAAAAAAAAAAAAAAAAAGTACATACAGGGACCAATAGAGACCTCCAGGCTTTTCAACAAACGATAAACATTTTGGGTATCGGTATATTCAGATGGCAATATCATTCTCCTGACATGTTCATTGCAGTATGGCAGAGTGTGTTCTCCTAATGTCATTCATGATACAGGTCTTCCATCATTTCTGGTGACTATAGTGTGACACACCATGTCGTTAACATATTTCCACATGAAGAGTAAAGGGGCTATCTCAGGGGTCAGTGGGTGGGGCTTTCTTGCAGAATGACATTAAGTTGCATGAGCCAAATCTGAGGTATTGCATTAAGTTGAACCTCAGCATCTCAACAATGAATTTTTCGGAATATGAATTAGCAGAGATAGGCTAATTTCTTGGCCATCCTACTCTCTAGATATAAAACCCTCTTGATCTTCATGTGAGGATATGTTAAAGGACATGGTGTATCATATTACTGGCAACACAACTGATAAGAAGACCCATCTCTAGCAGTCTCTCTTCCTGTATATGCTTTGAAATATTGGCAAAGGTCCTCCTCCCACTGTGGGGAAGGGAACTTTCTTGTAGATTGACATGGTTGCAGGTGATGAATCTGAAGTATTGCATAAAGTTGAATCAGTATCTCAACGATGAACTTTCAGGAATATTGAAGTTAACTATCCGCACATAAAACACTTTGACTTCTTCACATGGAGATATATTATGTAACATTACAGTCACCACATTCAATGACTTGAAAACTCACACCAGAAATGATATTGTGAGATAGCTACTGCAACATAGCAGGAAATTTATTGCCAGTTGGATATACTCCATACCACTGGGGCACCCATATCAATGTATACTAAGGTAAGCAATGAAACTTTGAATGATTTGCTACAAATTATAGAAAATGTGTCTATAGTTGTATTTTTTTTTTATCTTCAACACTGAAGGAAAATACTTGTGAAAGTTTATGGACACCTTAATTAATATCATAATTAATATTTTATTGGATTTCCAAGGGAATATACGATAGACTAACACTGTCTAAACATGGATTGCACAAGATTTGTTAATGATTTTGGTGATATTTCAAGACAGAATATTCTAAATACTGCCTCCATCAATGTGCATTTTATATTAGGGTTTTTTTTCCATTAACCCTCCTTTTTTCACAGCTTTCACAGACAGACTGATTTTCTGTAGTGTGTTCCAATCCAGTGAATTACCATGCCAAGATAATGTTTTAACATATTTGCACCACAAAAATTTCTAAACTTTTGGTTGGTGACACAGGGCAGAATCATTTTGAGAATTAATTCTCTATTGTTGAACATTTTTCATTCTCAAGATATCATTATGACGGGTTGTTTGTGAGAAAAAGGTCAAGAATGTTGAGCGTGTGTGTAGTTGGGATTGTCTGGTATTCTGGTAAGTGAATGAACAAATCTCACCAATTGGCCAGCTGGGTCTATATGACTAGAAAACTAAACCCAGCTGCAATAGTAAAGGCTAAAATCACCAACAAAAATTACCTCACTGTTAGGAAATTTGCACTAAAGAAAACTGAGTTTCAGAGAAAGGAAGTTAAAAAAGTTCAGAGTGATTGGTGGAGCTGGGAGAAAGGAGTACAAAGATTTTAAGCCAAAAAAAATTGAAAAGAGGAGATTAGCATTAGATTAGCAAAAAAAAAAAAAAATCACTTCACATTTCACCCATCCATTCACTTCAAATGTTTGTCCAGTTCTCCCTTGAATTTATTTAAGCTATCAATTTCAAAAACAAGAGATGGAAGTTTGACCACCCACTGGCTAGCTAAAGGTGTCAAATTTCTGCACATCTATTCTACAACTATCCTTCCTCAATTTGAGTTTATGCCCCCTCAGGTTCATAATCTGAGCAAGCAGAAGAATCCCATCAGAACTGAGCCTGCTTAAACCAGTGAGGGCGTTACACCTCAATCAGATCAAATAGCATGTGCCTAATCTCCAGACCCTGCAATTTGCAGAACTTAAGCCTTTCTTGGTAAGAGCACTGCTTTGATCCCTTTACCATTCTTGTTGCCTACTCTAGCAACTCTACATCCTTCCTAAAATGAGGCCTCCAGACCTGTACACAGTACTCAAAGTGTGGCCTAACCATTGTCTTATACAAAGGGATAATCACCTCCTTATCTCTGCTAGCAAAATTCAGCATATCATTGACAAGACCCCATGATCTGTCCTGGCAGCCTATCTGCACTGCTTAGAAAACTTCATATCTGACTGCACAATTACCGCAAGGTCTTTCTCATTCTCCAATACTCTGGGTGCAGTATCACACAGTGGGTACATTTTTCTGAGGTTACTGCTGCCCATATACAGTACTTTGCATTTTCAATGTTAAACTTCACTTACCATTTCTAAGTCCATCTGCCCAATTTTTACAGATCCTGTTGCAGTAGCATGCTGTCAATACTGCCATTAACAACCCTACCAACCTTCATGTCATCTGCAAACTTGGACATTAAACCTGATAAGCCTTCATCAATATTACTGATAAATGCAGAAAACAACAATGAGCCCAACACAGACACCTGAGGAACTCTACTAATAACATTAGTCCACGAAGAGCAGTCAAGTGATAACTACTCTCTGTGTTCTCCCACTCAACCATCCTTTTTTACATTGTAGCAACTTACCCTTAATGCCGTACTGCTCCAATTTCTACAGTGCAACAGAATCAAAAGCTTTCCAGAAATCCAAGTATATCATATCAAAATTATTTTTTGCATCCAGTTTATTTGTGACCTTATGATAGAATAGTATCCAATCAAATTGGTTTGATTAGAATAGTATCCAATCAAATAATTCAGTCACACCCATGCTGTGACTGAATTATTACTGCAGTCTCGTCTAGACGATTCTACAATGCTTCTTTAAGCAGTGACACCATTATTTTCTCAGGAACATAAGTTAAACTAACAGGTCTATAATTACTTGTGTCACCCTTTGATCTCCCCTTTGTGAATTGGGGACACATTTACACATTTCCAGTTTGTGGGGACCTCTCCCAAGTCCATGGATGTTCTCTTCTACCCAGGGTCCTGAGCTGGATATCATCATTCTTCTCTTCCTTGGTGATGATTCCCTTTTATTTTTCTCTCTCTGGGTAGTTCAGAAATTTTTTTTTGGCTGGTGCAGCATAAGTTTCGGGCTTCATTGCACCATATGGCTAATAATAATTATGGCTACGGGTTTGCTTACTACATTTGCCACCTCCTTTAATATAACTGGATAGATCCCATCCACCCCAGGTGCATTTCTTATGTTTAATTTCAACAATTTCTCCTCCACTTTGCTCTCAGTTATTACAAAATCATTTAGCTCCCACTCAGAGTTTAATAATCTTCAGTCCTCCACTTCCCTACAGAATTCCTCATGTGTGAATGTAGATGCAAAATACTCATTCAGCTTGTCAGCTCTCTCTCTGAGCAGAATCATCAACAGTTGAACCACTGGTATCAAGTGGACCAATCTGATTCATGGTGATTCCCTTTTACTTCTCTCTCTCTCAGGGTAGTTCAGATTTTTTATTTATTTATTTTTTTTTTTTTGCCTGGTGCAGCATAAGCTTTAGGCTTCCTTGCACCATAAGGCTAATAATAATAATAATCCCCTTCCTTGTAGAGTTCATATTTTGTTTCATAGTATTTTGTTTTTTCTTTGCTTCGATGCTGTTTTTCTTTACATCCTCTGCCAAAGATTTCTTGCCTAACCTCCTTTGTGAATTGATTAGACTAGCTTATATCTAACACAGGCTTCTGTGTTGCCTGATAATCTATATACATCCCATGCATTTTTCTTCTCTGCCACAAGTCTCATTAGTTCATCTGACATCCATTTAGGCCAAAACCTTGAACAGTATTTCTTAGTTGGTATGAAATGCCTAGTAGCTTCCAAGATTAGTTCCTTGAATGCTTCCCATGTAGAATTTTCTGTTGGTAACTTCAGTTGGTCCTACTGTATAGAATGTAAAAACTGTCTGCGACCACTGTAGTCACCTTTATGAAAGCAAAAACCCTTCCCTTTACCCCTTACGGTAGTTACATCTTTAAATAAATCCCAGATCAGTACATTGTGATCACTGCCACCTAGTGGTGCTTTTATCTGCAAATTCTTAATGCATGAATAATGACTGCTGATAAGCAGATCAAGAGTATTACTCTCTCAATTACAATGATTCCATAAATCCACAAAAGTCTTGCTAGTGTGCAAGTGACCAACACACAAATTCCAGTCAATATCTGAGAACTTAAAATCCCCCATTATAAGACATTCTCATTTACTGGCCCACTCTATGTATAGTTGTTTGTTGTACTCGTCACAGTTATTAGGCCTATAATACCCTCCTACCCTCATTTTTGCTTTCCCAGTGCTTATGTCACATAGAAGTGACTCAACATTGCACTCTCCAGCAATTTCAACTAGATGGATTGGATTTTATGTGTTTTTTAACTAACAGCATAACCCTCCTCCCTTTCTACACTGTCTGTCCTTTCTGTACACACTGTATTCTCAAATTCCAATTCTGCACTGCTTATATCTGTGTGACACCATGTCTCTGATATATCAGTAAATATCCACCTTTGATGTCTTGACCAGCACTTCAGATTCAAAATTAATAAGTCTTTGACAGGAAGTATCACAATGGGGTATACACAAGTATCATCTTTGATCCAAAAACAACTGCACTACAAATAATTAGGACAACTGAGATGAACAATGGTTGAGGCAACTGATAGTTGGGATGTTATTTCTTTGGGCTTAATTGGCACAATGGCAAATAGGCCATAATGCACCTATACTGCGGTAAGAAGTGATATATATTTTCATCAAAGGTTTTGACTAATATTTAAAGTGTGTTATACCATTGAATCCATTCAAGATAGATAAATATTTTAGCTACATTTACTGTCTCTGCTAGTAGTTGGGATAACATGAGCTGTGTACTTCTGGTAAAAATCAAGCCAAAGGTAAAGGTAGCCTTGTCTCTGTTTTGTATGGGACAGTGTATAAGTAGATGTTGAACTGTGACCTTTGAATTACAGTTTGGACATTCTGGAGGATTGGTGGCTTTAAGTAGATGCAGATGACTCTGACTGCATATCACTGTAATATCACAACTGACAATCTGGTTAAGTGAGACTTTATTAAAATAAATAAAACACAATATACATAAATAAAGCACTTAAAACAGATAAAAAACAAGATAAAAGTTAAAATACAATAAAAGCAATAAAATTGTTAAAATACAATAAAAGCGTTAAAATTAAATAAAAAAAGAATAAAATAAATTTTCAAAAAATAATAATTTCATTATTTTTTTTTGAAAATTTGTGAGCCCATTGTTGAGACGATCATTTATTTTACAAATGACATCTTGGATGCAATTATTGAGTATCCAGAGCCGAAACTATGGTGGGGCGAGCGGGGCCCCATTCTCAGCATTTTAATGGTGCAATCAATCAGTTATGTAATTTAAAATTGCTTCATTTTTGATTTAATTACAGTTGGACCTCTGTTTAACCAACTTCTTTATACCGAATTTTTTAAAATTCCTTTTCCTCTTGGTAATTACATTTAAAATACAGTAGCTTCGTTGAACGAAAATAATTTCCATGTAATGAACAGATTAGGAGAGAACTTTTTATGCATTGTTCTCACCTCTGGCCTTTAGGTAATTAGAAAGCGCAAATTAAGGGTAAAAGGGATTACCATTTCACAATGTTAGTGGTGTTTGTGAAACCTATGCAGTCACATACCAAGAAGTTGTGCTAGTCAATATACTTTCCATAACCAGTCAGAGGATTAAGAAGATTCCCAACATGGATAATAGCCTCTGGTCAAGCTGTGTTGTGGTTCCTGTTTACTCTGACAAACGGGCATATATTTTTGGAAAAGTGAGTGATGAAAGCCTTCCATTAAATTTCTCTGTCTATGTTTACATGGTCACAGCAGCTGAATATCCATGTGATTCCAACATTTTGCACAATATTTGAAGAACTAGTGACAATAGCTGTGGGGGGGAGGGACTGAGGCAACTAAGATATTATATAAACTTTACGAAGATGAAATGTTGGCAGATTCTGAAATTTCTTCGAGGCTTTCACTGTGTAGAAAATGTTCTAAAATATAATGGCATACAGGCAATAATTAAAAAAAAAAAAAAAAAAAAAATATATATATATATATATATATATATATATATATATATATGCATTATATCATCATCATCATCAGCCATTTTCAATCCACTGCAGGATGAAGGCTTCTCCAGCAACTTTCCAGTTCCTTCTGTTTTGAGCACTGGCCATCCATTTACTACCCACAAACTCATAAATTTCATCTATCCATCTCCGCCTTTGTCTTTCAGGTTTTCTTCTAGCTTCTTTTGGGTACTATTCTGTTATTTTCTTAGTCCATCTGTCATCATGTCTTCGAGCTATGTGTCCTGCCCAAGACCACTTTTGTTCTTTAGTTTTGATAAGATAAGAATGTCCTTTACTTGAGTTTGATGCCTAATCCATGTGTTTCTCTTCTTATCTAACAGTCTGATTCCCAATATAATTCATTTCATTCTTCGCTGTGTAGTTCTCAGCTTCTCTTCCATTCTTTTGGTGAGTGCCCAAGTTTCACTTCCATAAGTCATGGTGGGGAGTATACATTGGTTCGTTATTTTATGTTTCAGACAAACTGGGATATTGCTCTTCAGTATGTGACTATATTTCCTGAATGCTATCCATCCAAAATTTATTCTTCTCATGACTTCCAGCCATTTATCATTATTACAGATAATAACTTGTCCCAGATAAGTATATCACTCCACCTTTTCAATTACTGCTCCTTCAATCATTATTTCCCTTTCTGTGGCATACTTGTTCATCATTACTTTTGTTTTAGCCATATTCATATTTAGTCCAAAATCCTTACTAACTGTGCATACCTGATTAAGATTTTCTTCTAATTCTTTGGGATCATGGCTTATGACCACAATATCATCTGCAAATCGTAAATGGTTTAGGTACTCTCCGTTCACATTGACTCCTTTCTGCGACCAGTCTAATCTTCTGAAAGCTTCCTCAAGGGCAGCAGTAAACAGCTTTGGAGATATTGCGTCTCCTTGTCGAACTCCTTTCTCGATTTTAAATTTCCTACTGTCTTTGTCTAGTCTAATAAAGGAGGTAGCACTCTCATATATTTTCTTCAAAATCATTATATGTGGGGTATCTATACCTTGTCTTTCCAGTGCCCGAAACATTGCCTTATGATGTATGGAGTCAAATGCCTTTTCATAATCCACAAATGCCAGGCATAATGGTGTTTTATATTCATTTGCTTTCTCCATTAGCTGTGATATTATGTGAAGGTGATCCATAGTTGAGAATCCTGTCCTAAAGCCAGCTTGCTCTTTCAGTTGATTCTCATCAAGTATTCTTTCTAATCTGTTAGTAATGGCCCTTGTGAACAACTTGTAGATGTGGGATAACAAGCTAATTGGTCTGTAATTTCCAATTTCTGATTTATCTCCTTTCTTATGCAGCAAAACTATGATTGCATTATTCCACTGCTTAGGCGTCACACCTTTTCTAATGCACTTTGTGAAGAGCCTTGCCAGTTTTTGTGTTGTCTCTTCCTCCCAATTTTAACAACTCTACAGTAACTTCATCTTCCCCAGGGGCTTTCCGATTCTTCATTTTCTTCAATGCATGTTCTACCTCATCAGGAAGAATATTGGGTGTGTCGTATATGTTGCTACTTTGCAATCCATCTTCCTCACTGCTGGCATCATTCCTTCGCTCCTTGTATAATTGTCAAATAGCAGAAGACTACTCTATAGTAGTCTTCTGCTATTTGAATTATGCCTTCTCTGCTGTTTATAAGTACACCATCGCTATTTTTCAGTTTCATTTGTCTTTCTGTATTACTGCTCATGGCTGCTGATTTAAATCCTTTATTTTCCTTTAATGCTTGTTCTACTTTTCTTGTGTTAAATCTTCTTATGTCCTCTCTGAGTCTCTTTCTAATGGCTTTGCATAACTCAATATACTCAATTTTTTCCTTGTCAGTGTTTATCTTGCTCTTCATTTTTCGCCTTAGGTTCATCATAACAAGTGTTTCTTGACTAATTTTTTCTTCTTTGGATTTCTTTTTCCATATAGGTTTCTTGGGCTTTATCGCTTTCAGAAAGTTGTAATATTCCTTGTCGATATCTTGGTCCTGAGCAGTCTGCAGAAGCACAAACTTGTTCTTAAGTTCCAGTACATACTGCTTTTTCTCCTCTTCTGTTATCTCAAAGACCTTTGTATTATTTACTCGAGTCAGTTTTTTCCTTTCCTTTCCTACATCTATATCAAGTGTACATCTTACCATTCTGTGATCACTTCCAACATTTACCTTATTCAGGATGGTAACATCATTTACAATATATCTTCTGTTAGTGAGGATGAAGTCGATTTAATTAGTTGTTAATCCATTTGGATTCTTCTATGTCCACTTTCTGTTCACCCTTTTCTTGAAAAAAAGTGTTCATTACTGACAATCCTTGAGATTCTGCAAATTCCACAAGTCTTTCACCTCTTTCATTTCTTCCATCAATTTCAAAATTTCCTATAGTTCCCCTTTCTGCGCTGTTTTGTCTTTTTCCAACCTTAGCATTGAAGTCCCCCATAATAATAGTGTAGTGAGTTTTCTGCTCATCTAGAAGACTCTCAATTTTGGTGTACATTTCTTCAACCTCTTCATCATCATGGCTTGATGTTGGTGCATAAATCATTATAACCTTTAGCTTGTACCTCTTAGAAATCTTGAGTATTAGTATTGACACCCTTGTTTATGTACCTTTGAATTCCAAAATGTTGTTTTTTAAATCTTTATGGACCAGAAACCCAACTCCACCTTCACTCCTTTCACTGTTTCCATTGGTTGTTGTTATTTGGTTTTTAGGAGCATTAGCAATTAAGACCATATTGCTCCAGGATATGGGGTGGTCATTCCCTGACCTTTCCGCATCCTCCGTATTTGGTGGTGACGGACCTTTTTCCATTGGTGTACAGCAGATTTCCACTTGATAAACTTATAAGTGATTCATTTCTTCTTCTTGTTTCAGCCAAACCGATGATATTCCAATTCATATTTTCTAATTCCTTTTCCAGCTCTAATATCCTGTCTTCACCGATGAGTGATCTTATGTTATAACAGGTCAAGTTCAGTTTCCGTGCATTGCAGCCTGGTCGTACCAAGAGATTCTTAGCACCCTCTGCTTCCACTCTGATCCTCTCGCTGCCGTAAGAGGGGAAGTGAAAGCTGCTGGGGATTGAGGGCCATTTGTTTTGTCATGCTGTGATATGCTGGTGGGTTTGGTCTTTTCCTCTTCATGCTGACCAGGTGTCTTGAAGAGAACCACTCTACACGTTTGTTGCCACCTAAGTGACGTAACAGGGCTTACCATCGAGAAGGTGTGCATGAGTGGATTTTAGGGAGGCAGGTCAACCAGACTTCTAAATCTTCTGTAATAGAGAGATATTGGATCCATCAGTGTTTTAGGCTGAGTGTCTGATAACACACAGGATACCTATTCCCCTCTAAGCATTGGTGCATTATATCACCAATCTCCAAAAAACCAGCATGAATTAAAGATGATTGCTAAAGAACTTGATGTGGAAACTATAAAGATCGGTCGTGTATTCAGGCTACGATGAGCAGCTTGTAGCTCGTGGATGGCAATTGCGGGTTAAGGGAATTATCCTGCATAGTGTAAACATTTTTAATCAGAAGTTAAATATTCCGGATTATTAAATTGGCTTTTCAATCTGGAATTTCTTAACCATTTAGCACTAATGATTGACATCCAGCAGGAGTTCTCTTACCTTTCAGAAGCTTCACAGAATCACTATGGTAAAAGCAGATAATTAATTATTCCAACTATCAATACTAATTTGAAAAATTCTGAAGGAAATTATGAAGCTAAAATTGAGAGCATGTTGAAGTGGAAAGAATTTGAAGGAATCAAAATCGAAAGTAAGAACAGTAAAATTACCTGGTGACGTTATTAAATGCATTGTTTTATCCTTAAAGGATAAGTTATTAATGCAACAAAGTGATTTTAAATTAAATAAAGAAAATAATGATACCATTGAAAGAAATTTTAAACATATGCTACTGGAAATCGTGGAATATGAAAAACTTTCATCTCAGTGGCAAGACTGTGAAAACTGAAAAAGAAATTTGTTTTCTGATAAAATATGAAATAAAAATTAATGATTTTAGAGATTTTGTCGAAGACAGTTTATCTTTAAAATAGAGTGAAATTCCCTTTTCAATTAAGAAAGCCAGAAATATCTTTGAAACCATTGCGATTAGCAGTTCTGAAGCTGAGTGAGCCTCCAGCATAACGAATAATATTGTGTGAATGAATGAATAATGTTGTCAAACGTTGCAGATTATGATAACCATACATATAAATGGAAAACCATTGCTTCAATTTGATCTGGTTTGTTATGTCAAATCATTCCTCCGTAATAGTAGCTCAGCTATTGAGCAAAGAAGATCGAAAACAAATATTAATAAAGAAATAAACTATATATTGCAATTTTTAGCATAGAATTTTCTTGAATATTTGTGCAATAATTTTTTTCATGTATTCTGTGATTTTGTGTACCTTTTCTAGAACAGTTTGTTTTTATATTCTAGAATGTTTTGTGATAATTTGTTATTTGTGATATGGGAAATATTTTCATGTTATTTTTTATTTGCATTATTAAAATTTTATCATGAAAAAAAATGTATCCATTATAGTTCCCTAGTTGTAAAAAAAAAAGAATAAAAAAGTCACGCATCTGCTGAGCACGGATGGTAGTGGTTTTATGTGAAACATCCTTTGTGTTTCTTTTAGATATTTTGATTATGAAATAAGAGCTTTTGTATTGTAAATATTTTATTGATCGTTCACAAATTTCCATAATTTCTGGAAGACAATATACAATGATAACTAAAGTAAGAGACGTATACTTGCTACTGCACCTAACAATGTATCTAAATGTAGGGGCACCTAACAATGGAATGTTAGGAGCTGCATATGCGAAAATGCGAGACAAAATAAATTGTTGACAAATCTTTGTATTGTTGCAGTCATATGACAAATACTTGCAATCATACTTACTGCAGTAGTAACTGCAGGAAGTATTATTGTGACATCATACTATTCAAAAATTCCAAAAAGTTAGAACTCGAGATATCGTACTGGTCACGAAAAATGCATCACGCACTCTAATCATACTACTAGTGAGTGCTCCACAGACTAGTGGTCTAAGGGAGGGGGAGTGCCTCTGGCAGATGCCTCGGATGACGTCGCTTCCGTGACCAATCAGATTTACTCTGTAGGTACCCCTCCCCAAAGGATGTTTCACATCAAAAAAGAAAAGTCTGCAAAAGTGTGAGCCCATTGTTAAAATATTCACAGCTCACCACTGGAGGTATCCCTTCATCAGCTAGTTAGTGTATGGTACGGTTACAGTATACTGAATATATATACACTGGTTAATATAACAGAAGAAGACTGAGCACAATAATAAAATCACAACTCCGGTGCTGGTGACGCGTGAATACCAGCAATCAACGCCCTGTAGAATGGCATACTCCACGATGGGGGGATATAAACTCCCCTATTTCTATTCATATTACGATTGCAGCTAGCAATGTAGAGTGCCACGGGTGTGGCAGTAATCACGTGAGTAGTTGATGGTTTCAATGTTGCAATGGGGATGAAGGTTACATTGCTCGATCCAATAATGCTCAGCAACAGCAGAACATTTAAAGTTAATGTTCTGCTGTTGTTTTGGTGCAGAGAGCCACTTCATTCTCTGAAACACAATCTTTTAACCTCCTAGCAGTCTCAACAACATAACACATCCCACAATCAGTACACATAATACAGTAAATGGAACTGTTCTGCAGAAAAGGAGGAATGGGTGTTTTCACTCTGGAAATGATAGAATGCAATTTCCAACTAGGGACTTGTACACGGCATATATGGTTATTGAGTATTACAGCTCTGATTCATACTATCTAATATGGTTAGAGCATAAAATTCCAGCAAGATGCTCAGATGTGCCTGGATAGTAGGGGATATAGGCAGTGGAGATAAACTCATTATCCCTCGGAAACCTCCCATTACTCAACTGGCTATGGGAGTGGAAGTTTCACTTGGTTGATTGCCCAAAGAGACTGCAAATGAATTTTGCTTTAGAACTGCTTCTCTATCCTACATGTTCGCCCTACTGTTACGAATCTCAAGCATTGCCAACAGGAAGCCCTTACTTCTTTATGCAAAGATGACAGCATTGTAATCTTACTCACTGATAATGGTCATGCAATGTTTCATTATATGTGCAGTGTGATGAATTAGCTATTCCCTGGTATGTCACTATTTCAGGACAATTCTTAATGGTTTCATAAGCTTCCAGTACATGATGTCTCAAATTGTCATGCGTGGTAATATGTGTAGAAAAAGGCATAGATTTCATGAGAATCCACACAAAGTAATCTCAAGGTCAAATGATTACAGTAATCATCCCAACCAATCCAGTGGTCATTGTATTCCATATTTAAAAAGTTCAAAACATCATAGGAAAAGTGGGTGTATTACATGATGTCATGGGAAAAATGGGTGTATTTCATGATGTCATGGAAAAAATGGGTGTATTGCACCCACTTTTCCCATGATGTCCCCTTTAATATCAGTTTAACAAATGCTATCCTAGATTGTATGTATAGCTTAGCTTAATTTTCAGCACTCATCTCATAGTAATCCGCTTAGCTGGTGGAGAGTTTTACCACATACATAATGGTTATAGGTTTCCAATAACTTCTAATAAATTTATATACCACATACATTTTACCACATACATTTATTAGGATTCTAATAAATGTATGTGGTAAAACTCTCCACCAGCTAAGCGGATTACTATGACGTGAGTGCTGAAAATTAAGCTAAGCTATACATACAATCTAGTTATTACATTGCAGCACATAGGGAATCCTTAAAAATCAGGAGTCAAATGCTATCCTGTAAACAATGAGGCAGTCACTGTGAAACTTAAAACTCAAATAAGAGACACATTGACACTACTAATACACAGCACTAAATAAAACAAAATTAAATTAAGCCACTAAAAAAAATGATGCCACTAGTTACTTTATGTAGTAGAACAATATCAGAAATCATGTTGTTATTGACATGCATGTTTTGTACTACTGAAAGCCTGTTTTACAGTGATATTTTTATGATACAAATTTTATGAAACTATTCCCATGATATTTCATCATTTTATGTCCAGAACACCGATAAACAATATCCTGTGATGATTTTCAAGGAAGGGAAACATCTTTCAATTGGTTCCACAAATTATTCTGCAGAAAATATAGATATGGCATTTCTGAAAGTCTTGATGGTAAAATTATATACCAAAAATTAAAGAAAACTTAATTAAAATTAAGTATGATAATAAGTATTGACAATTGTAAAAATAAGTTTCCATTGTCACAAGTGTATGAGTGTTTCAAAAGTTAAGAATTTCATTTCGTGTAAAACATGATTCATCTGCAACCAGAGCATGGCTGCAATCAATTGCTTTTTTTGCACAAGAGCGGTAAAATGAGCCACAAGAATATTTTTTTTTTTTTTTTTTTTATGTGAACCCCAAACACAAGAGGTATTAGAACCTATAGTACTTAGTACCGTGCTTGGGTTGGAGGTTGAGAAGACGAAAGAAGATATTTGTTGACATTGGACTTGAACTTCTGTAGATTGTAATTTTCAGGAAATACGTATGAAGGAAGGTTGTTCCAGAAAATGGCAGTTGAATGAATAAACGAGGAAGATGAAAAGTTGGTTCTGAGAGTTTCAAGTTGGACAGTAAATGGATGTTGGCTGGTGGCGGCGCATATTTGGACTGTTTTGAAAGAGAGAGGGCAGGAATTATAGAAGCCAATTCAGAAGAACAGTGCCCATGAAAGTATCTGTAGAAGAGGCATGCAGCAGAAACAGTACGTCTATGAGAAAGCGAGTGGAGAGACTCTGTTAGAGATGAATCATTAATTAACCTAACTGCCCTTTTCTGAATGGAATCAAGAAGCCTGAGAGAGGTTTTGGGGGCACCACCCCCAGTTGTGGGAACAATATTCCATCGCTGGGTGGATCTGCGATTTATAAAGAGTGAGCAGCTGTTTGGAAGAAAAGTAACGTAGAGAGCGAAAGAGAAAACCAAGTTTTTTAGATGCAGAGGAAGCAATTTGTGTCACTAAAGATAAGCATAGGAGCAGAAGAATCCTTTTTGTGAGAAATAAGACAAGACTGAGTTTTAGAAGGGTTGAAATCAACTAAGTTGTCTTTGCCCCACTGGAGAATTACCTGAAGATCGGCATTTAAGAAATTGGTAGCAGATTTTCGAGAAGTTGAAGCTGATTGAGCAGGACAAGGATTCTCAAAATGGAAAGTGGAATGCAATGTGCTATCATTGGCAAAACTATGGATAGGATTTCCAGTCAATGGAAGAAGGTCATTAATATACAAGAGGAAAAGAGTGGGGGAAAGAAGTGAACCTTGGGGGACACCGGCATTAGTGGAGAAGTTAGAAGATAGAGAGCCATCTACCATCACCCTCAGTGAGCGATCAGAGAGAAAACTGGATAACCAATTACTAAAAACAGTTGGCAAACCATAAGATGGAAGCTTGTTTAGAAGACCTTTATACCAAACATGATCAAAAGCCTTTGAGATGTCAAGAGGAACTACTTGTGTTTCACCGAACCTTTCCATTGAATTAGTCCATAAATGGGTAACATAAGCCAGAATATCACCAGTGGATCGACACTGATGGAATCCATACTGGCGATCGTTTATCAGATGGAAGGTTTCTAGGTAGTTTAAGAGTTGGCAGTTAATTGATTTCTCCATTACTATAGAAAGAGTAGAAGTATTAGTAACGGCTGCATGGTGCAAGAAAGCCTATGGCTTATGCTGCACCAGCCAAAAAAAAAAAAAAAAAAAAAATCCGAACAAAACAATGATAAAAACAAAGAAAAAAAAAAAAAATAACTAAATAATAATAATTAATAAATAAAAAAAAAAAGTAATTGCAATGGGACGATAATTGGATGGGAGGGATTTTTCACCCTTTTTAGGAACTGGCTGGCTGGATATGAGCAAATTTCCAAGCAGAAGGAAAAACACCTTTGGAATAAGAAAGTGAAAAAAGTCGGCAAAGAATAGGAGTAAGTTCAGGAGCAAAGGTTTTGAGAACAAGTGAAGAAATACCATTGGGACCTGGAGCTTTCTTAGCATCAAGATTCATCAAAATCCTTCTGATATCCTTTTTACAGAAGACCACAGGAGGCATTGAATGGAGCGTGTTGGGAATGGTGGGAGGTGTTTTACCAAGATCATTAATACATGAGTTGGAAGAAAAATGGGATGCTAGCAGGTCAGCTTTACCCTTGGCTGAAGTGACAACAGAACCATCTGGTTTGGACAGAGGTGGGAGCAGAGATGGGCAAAAGTTGCGGCCAATAGCTTTGGCAAAAGACCAGAATGCTTGGCTACCATTAGGGCAAGAAGCAAGTTTTCGAAGCCTGTTCAAACTCTAGTTTGGACTGATTAATAACTGCTTTACAATTGTTGCGAGCTTTGGTGTAGGCAGAAAATGAAACTGAAGAATTAGAAACAAGGCAATTACGATATGCAACATTCTTCTCTTGATCAGCCTTAGCACATTTACTGGAAAACCAAGGTTTAGATAAAGGACGAGATTTTAAAGTGGAGTGTGGGATAAAGGATTCCATTCCTGCAAGAATAATTTCACTGACATGATCTGAGCAAATGTTGACATCAGAAGTTTTGAAACAGTAATCCGACCAAGGAAAAGAAGAAAATAAGTCTCGCAGGTCATCCCATTTCGCATTCTTGTAATGCCAAACAACGCGAGGTTGGGAATAGCCATGAGATAAAGGTTCCATTGGAGAAGAGACAATCACCAAGTTGTGATCTGAAGTGCCTAAAGGACCTCTCACTTTGACTGTGTACTTAGAAGGGTTGTTTGTGAGAAAAAGATCAAGCGTATTGGCTGTATGATTAGGATTGTCCGGTATTCTTGTAGGTAAATGAACAATCTGTGCTAGGTCATTAGTAATTGCAAAAGCCTCAGCATCTCGACCTGCTGGGTCGGTGTGACTAGAAAACGGAAGCCAGCTGGAGTTGTGAACATTAAAATCACCAAGGAAAATTACCTCACTGTTAGGAAAGTTGGACTGGAGAAAGTCAAGTTGCAAAGAGAGGAAATCAAAGAGCTCCAAGCGATTAGTGGAGTTGGGAGAATGGTAGAGACAACAGATGAATTTGGCGCAATGAGGTAGAGAGATTTTAAGCCAGAGAAGATCAAAGAGAGGAGATTCCAAATTGCCAAGTCTCTGACAGGGAATATCAGAACACACATATGCACAATTCCTTTGAGGCGAAAGGAATCATACAGCGAATAATTTGAGCATCTGAGATGAGCAGTAGTTGAATCAACCGATAACTGAGATTCTGTCAGAAAAAGTACATGGGGTTTGGCAGACTGCAAGTGGAAATGGACATCGTTGAGATTAGAAATGAGACCACGCATATTTGTGAAATGAATTAGGAAGTGCTTGGGAGGTTTAGATCTTTTTGCAGATAAGCTTGCTCTATTAGTTTGAAAATTCATGGTGTATTCAATAGTAAGAAAAAGTGAGTGGGACATGCTGTACTGATAATGTCCCCTGAGTGAGACATTTACTGATAATGAAGTAATGAAATTTTTGGATATGGCATACATATGGTAAGAATATACCCAGATCCTTGACATAACGTGGCCTCAACAATGCTCCCCGCATACACACTACTCGGACTCCCTCCAGTCACTATCTGGCAGAGTAGAGGTAGCAAGATTATACACTAGCTGATCCGGAAGCCTCCTAGAGAGTAACCCCTGGCTTTTAGCCGTGAAGGGTATTGTGTACGGCATGTGCGTTTTGTATGCAATAAAGAGTTCTTCTTCTTCTTCTTCTTCTTCTTCTTCTTCTTACTAACTAGCGGCCGGCCTACGAACACCGTTTTAGAGCTGTACCCTCGAAATGTAAGGAATATTGGATCTCGCCACAATGTTCATCATAACCTCAAAAGTCATCAATCATACTGCATGATGGAACAGATAGGGAAGAGTTGACCGGAACTTAGCTCTAGAGACTAAACATGGATTCCACCACTTCAAGCCTCCAATATGCAAATTGGTGGTATTTCACCGGTTGATGAGAGTCATCTACCACCAAGAATTGGCAACAATTCTTGTACAAGCTTACTCAGAAATGGATACAACCCCTGAAATTGATACTTCACATAATGTCCTCCATAAGGTTGTAGATGAAATATTTATGTAACCCAACAATATTCTGATACTTGTAGTATGAGATATTTGTACAGAATGAAGTATCTGCTCTTGAACATTTGCTGTTCATTGAATTCACCCTACCAGCATTTACTGATAATGAGGTTTACCATACTTATTTCTCCAAATCGCCTCTCCAAAGTTGCTTCCTGGCAAAGCAATAAATGTTTTAAATTTGGTATTCATCAAGATGGCATTTTTATGAACCTCACTATGAAATGAAATTACAGTATATCAGTTAACTTGTCAAAAGTAAAAACATTTTTGGCATCTCCTTTAATATCAGTTTACCAAATGCAATCTTGTAAAAAATGAGGCAGTCATTTTGGAACTTAAAACTGAAGTAACAGATACACTGCCACTACTAATAAAAGTAAAGTGCAGCCATTATCAACCCACTGCAGGGTGGAAGCCTCCTCAACAATTCATGCTGAGGGAAATGGACCATAATCTGCCACGCTGGTCCAGTGCGGGTTGGCCGTATCGACCGTATTCAGCAGGCAGGGGCTTGAACCCCAGTCTACTCAAAGAGCATGTGCTACTGCACTCCCGCTCCTGCCCATTCGGCTACGGAGGCCGTCGCCACTACTAATACACAGCACTAAATAAAAAAAAGTTAAATTAAGTCACTAAATAAAGTGATGTTATACTGGTTACTTATGTAGTAGAACAACACTGGAAATTATGGTGTTGTTATTGATACACGTTTTGTACTGTTTAAATCCTGTTTTATAGTGATATTTTTGATACAAATTTGAACATAAAAATGTTTGCCATTTTTCATGGTTTTGTAATTTATGATTAATGTTATTCTCAGAAATAAGACTTCTGAGACCTATGTTTACAGGAACTTTTTTTCCTTATTTAAATGTAGAATATTCTCATACAAGTACATTTGTTCTGTGCAATTTTGAAACATATATATTTACAAAAATAACTTTAATTTAACCTGTTTATATGTAATGTTAGGAGGAGTAAACAATGTGCCTTCCTGGCAAATTGCTTGCCAGGAAGGGACATTGTATCTCATGAATGATTTTCTAGATCTCTGGAAAATCATTCATTAAAAGAAGGTATAGTTCTGTTATACAGGGTCATTCTGAATTGCATGTCAAAATTCTGCAATGTGGTCCTGACAACAAATGGAACTGAAACTTCTCAGGAGTCTTTGCAAAAATGATCTAGTTTTAAGAAAATGAAGTTAAGATTTTATGATGTCAATTCCAGTAACAGAGAGCAGATGCAAAAACAGAATTATACTGAAATACAGTAAATAACATAAAACACACATGACATATTGCTATGAATTCCAGAAATTAAATTTATTAAAAAAATTAAATGCCCATTGATTTGCAGGGTACTGCTTATAACTTTAGTTAGTAGGGAGGTTGCATATGTCTGTTTAGAGTCAAAAGTATTACACAATTGAATATAACAAGGCACTTTTATTTCGTGGAATGGCATACTTATGCAGCAAGAGAAATTGTGTTAACATAATTACAAAGAGTGCTTAAGGGTAGAATTAAGATTTGGAGGTGTGACTGTTGACTTTAACCATTAGAGGTTGGATTTTTCTCAAGAAAACATTCAAAGATTGTGAGTTTTTTTTTTATTCTACTTTCTAAAACCTGTGTGCCTGTGCCCAACCTTAATAACATTTTTATAGTCCAAATTAACCAAACTAAAAAAAAAAACAAAAAAAAAAACAGAAAATCAAATTACCCATGCATACCACAGGATTCTTGAATACTAAAATGGGTGTGTTTAAATTTTTAACCTCCATCTTGAAGCAAGATGGCCACCACTTGACATAAGCACCACCAATTTAGAATTCATGTCAATCCCAAATAAAATTACAGTACTATCTGGGGAATGGGTACTTCTGTTTCGAACTGTCATCTTTAAACAAGGTTGCCAGTGAAATTATAAGAATTTGTTTGTTTGTTTGTTTGGATTTTTTTTGGCGCATTAGCAACTACGGCTATAATGCGCCAAGACTAGGTAATATTTAAAAATTTTAAATTCTTGGTGACCTAATTAGTAAGGCCACCATGTCCAGATATATAATAACAAAGATATAAAAAATAAATCAATAAAGACGTACCAATAGCATAAATTAAATACAATTAAAAACTTTTATTAATTTAAAATAGCTAAAAACAGCAGACACGTTGTCATTGTCGGATAAAATCTGACTGAGTGTATACGGCTCAGTCAGATGGTTAAAAGTGGTAAAACGGATATTGCTAAAATCTGGACAGTCAATTAAAAGGTGTCTAATCGTTAAAATTGTGCCACATGACACACACATAGGAGGGTCATCAGCCCTCAGCAAAAACGAATGGGTTAAATGACTGTGTCCTATGCGAGTCCGGGCAAGAACAACTTCCTCCTTACGATTCCTGCGCAGACTAGACTGCCACGGTTCAATTACAGGCTTTATACGATATAATTTATTCGCAGTCTGTCTATTCCACGAATCCTGCCATTGGGAATATATCTTCTCGTGTATTATTTGCCTGTAGTCTGTATAGGGGACTGAAAGGCAGGGGTTATTATTGGGAATTGCTGATTTGGCTGCGGCGTCAGCCAAATCATTTCCCCTAATCCCAATATGGCTGGGAATTCAGCAGAAGCGTATATCATATTCACGTCCATGGAGGAAGTGAATCTTCTGCTGAATACTAGACAGAACTGGATGAGGATTATATCTCACAGATATTAAAGCCTGTAACACGCTGAGAGAGTCGGAATATAAAATGAACCGTTGGTATTGGCATTCACTAATGTGATCCAAGGCTAACTCAATAGCGTGCAGCTCTGCAGTAAATATGCTGCATTCAGAGGGAATCTGCTCCGATATAGAGCTGTCTGTAAAGACAGCAGCAGATCCCACATATGAGTCTGACTTCGAACCATCTGTGTAGACTGGCGCAAAGTCGGAATATTCAGTTCGGTGTGCTGAATGAAGCTGCAGGTAGACAGATGATGGAGTGTCCGACTTTCCCCAATTACTAAGAGACAAGTCACATTTCGGGACACGAGCTTGCCAGGGTGGAAAGGGTTGTTTTGGTGTTTCGGCAACCTTGTCTACCTTGATATTAATTTCTTTGAGTAGCTCTTGGAGATGAATACCAAAAGGACGATTGGCAGTCTTACGGGTATTATATAAATTTTCCCATCGTGGTTCAAAAACGAAGGGCCACATAGGATGGTCTGGCAGGGATTTCAGTTTTAAAGCGTACTTTAAAGACAACTGCTTACGTTGAAGCGATATCGGTGGTTCGTATGCTTCGACGTATAAGCTCTGGACAGGAGATGTGCGATATGTTCCAGTAGCGATACGTAGGGCTTGATGATGGACGGGGTCCAGCCATCGAAGGGCACTGTCTCTGGCTGAGGAATATACCTGGGACCCATAATCTAATTTGGATCGCACAAGTGCACGGTAAAGCTGTAGAAGGGTGCATCGGTCTGCACCCCAAGATAAAGAGGAAAGCGAGCAGAGCATATTAAGCCCACGTGTGCACTTTGTGCGGAGTTGACGAATATGATCCAAAAAGGTCAGTTTTTTATCGAATATGAGTCCCAAGAATTTTGTGTTCGCTGCTACTGGAATAGCATTTTGTCCGAGCCTTAATTCAGGTTCAGGATGAAGATTACGCTTGCGACAAAAGTGTACGCAAACGGTCTTCTCCGGCGAGAACCTGAAGCCATTAGCAAGTGCCCAGGAATTCAGACTATCAATGGCTTTTTGCAGTTGTCTTTCAATAACCCTCATGTTGCACGACTGACAAAAAATGCTAAAGTCATCAACATAGAGGGCACTGTTTACAGTTGGAGGAAGTTGTTCTGTGATGGAATTTATTTTGATGGCAAAAAGTGTGACACTTAATACTGATCCTTGTGGTACTCCCTCCTCTTGACTAAAGGAGCGAGAGAGTGAGGATCCCACACGAACTTGGAAAGTTCGATTGGCTAAAAGTTTTGAATAAAAAAGGGGAGATGCCCCCTAAGGCCTAGGCTATGTAAATCTTTTAAAATGCCAAATCTCCAAGTTGTGTCATACGCTTTTTCCATGTCAAAGAACACCGACACCAAGTGTTCGCGTTTTAGGAAAGCATCCCGGATGGATGTTTCCAGTCTAATAAGATGGTCCAAAGTGGACCGGTTCCTTCGGAAGCCGCACTGGATGTTGGAGAGAAGGTTTGATTCTAAGTACCATATTAAACGAGAATTAACCATTCTCTCCAGGATTTTGCACAGACAGCTAGTCAGAGCAATAGGACGATAATTGGTGGTGACTTTTGGATCCTTTCCTGGCTTAGGAAAGGCAAGAACGATTGCCTTTCGCCAGGAGTCCGGAAACTGCCCTTCAGTAAAGATTCTGTTATACAGAAGGAGCAGACAATCCATAGATTTTGGTGAAAGATGTTTAATCATTTCTTAATGGATGCCATCTGGTCCAACGGCACTTGCTTTGGAAAGAGCAAGGGCTCTTTTCAGTTCCTGAATAGTGAAATCCCCGTTGTAGGGATAAATGCCCTTAGATTTAAAGTTAAGTGCCTGTTTTTCGATTTTATATTTCAGGACCAGGAACTCTGGGGAATACGAAGATGTTGCAGAGATGTTAGAGAATGTTCCCCCAAGAGAATTGGCTATTGCAGTTGGATCTGCTATAGCGCATCCATTATAATCTAGGATTGAAGAAGGGTGGGATGTATATTTTCCCTTCATTTTCCGGATTTTATCCCAGACTACCTTAGAGTTGGTAGACTGGTTAATAGATGATGTAAAACGGATCCACGATTCCTTTTGACTCTGACGGCGGATATATCGTGCTTTGGCTCGTGCACGTTTAAAGGCTATAAGGTTGGTCGTGGTAGGATATCGGCGGAATATCCCCCACGCTTTGTTTTGAGCCTTTTTGGCTGCTGTGCATTGTGAATTCCACCAAGGTTTGGGAAATGGTGGAAACCGGGCAGATGTTTTTGGAACAGCAGCTGCTTGGACAATATTTTCTGTGATGTACTTAACTGCATCATTGATAGGCTCCTGACTGACTGAGCTAAGATCAAAATTTGCCTGATGTTGGAAGGCAGTCCAGTCAGCCTGATCAATCTTCCACCGTGGTAACCTGAAGGGAAGACATGGTCTCTCACTGTGTAACGAGGTTACCACAGGGAAGTGATCACTTCCGTATGGATTCTCCTCCACTTCCCAAGTGAGTGAAAGGAGTAGAGAAGGGGAGAAGATAGAGAGATCAATGGCAGAAAAAGTACGGGTAGGCATGTGGAAGAAGGTGTTTGTTCCAGTATTTAGAAGGGAAAGGTCATTGTCATTGAGCATACGCTCTATGACTCGTCCCCTTCCGTTGATGTTAGCACTACCCCACAGGGTGTTATGTCCATTCATATCCCCGAGAAGTAAGTAAGGGGGAGGCAACTGCGTTAGAAGATCATCAAGGTCTTCCTGGGAGATGTCAGTCCCAGGTGGCAAATAGATAGAGCAGACCGTTAATAAAAATCCCACCGCAAGGCGAATTGCAACAGCTTCTATGCTAGTTGTAATTAGCAAGGGCTGCACTGGGGTCTGGTTACCCACAAGGATAGCTACTCCCCCATGGGCAGAGCCATCCGCAATTCTATCCTTTCGAAAAATTGTGATGTTGTGCATGGTGGGATCATCATTTGCCTTTAGATATGTCTCCTGCAAGCAAAAGCAAACTGGCTCGTGCTTTTGCAGGAGAGCCTTGATGTCATCAATATTTCGCCGGAATCCACGACAATTCCATTGTAGGAATTTAGCCATTATTTTGGCTTGGTGAGTCCATCAGGCGGCTTCCGAGTTGCTGAGGGCTTACTTTTATCAGTCTTGGGTTTATCTTTTTTGGGGAAGAATGGACGCTGTCCCGTGTCCATTTCTTTCTCCGCAAAGAGTTCCAAGACTGAATCTTCAGGTACCTCCTTCTGCTCGACATCCATGTTTTCTTGGGTTCTAGGGGAGACTTCCCCTTTCTTATTCTTTTCTTTCACAATTTTCTTTGTTGCTTGTGGAGCATTAGGAGGTACCGATATAGGAGTGGCAGCTGATTGGTTTTTCTATGCAGGTTTTTGAGAACTTAGGAGATAACGTGTGATGGGAGTGAAAGACTCCTTTGGAGGAATGGTCATGTCCGTCTGAGTTCCGACGGAACATCTCCCTGCTACCTTCTGGTCGTAGGTAGGTCTGTTGATATTCAGGGGTTTCACCGATTTCCTTGCCTCCTGGTATGATATATTTAGCTCTGCCTTCAGCCGTTGGATTTCTTTTTCTTCTTTCCACCTCTGGCATGCCCGTGAGTAGGCTGGGTGTTCGCCTTCACAGTTAATACAGGTGGGTTTTGCGGCTGAACATGCTGTTGTTTCGTGGTCCTTTGCACCGCATCGAGCGCATGCAAGGACTCCATGGCAGGCCATTTGAGAATGTCCATACTTCTGACATTTAAAACACCGTAAAGGGTTCGGAACGTATGGACGCACTGAACAGTTGATGTATCCAGCTTTAATCTCATCAGGAGGTTTAGGAGAGTTAAAAGTCAGGATAACGCTCCTGGTTTTAACAATTTTTCCATCCCTTCGCGCAGTAATTCTCTTGACGGCAATGACTCCCTGTGGTTTTAATTCGGAGCAGATTTCCTCCTCGGTTACGTCGAGAAGGTCCCACTCTGAAATGACACCTCTCGATGAATTGAGTGTTCTGTGTGGTGTCACTGTTATAGGGATTCCTCCGATTGATGTTGTTCGGAGTAGATGTTCAGATTGCCTGTCATTTTTAGTTTCAATTAAAAGGTCTCCAAAACGAAGCCTCTTAACCGATTTGGGTGAACCTGCTAACCCGTCTAACCCTTTTTGAATAAAAAAGGGCGACATTTTACCAATCAGTGTTTCATTGGTAGAATGCATGATTAAGAACCTTGGGAGAGGCCCTGATGGTAATTCGGTTCGCTGCCTCTTTTTAGCAATAATGCTATCTGCCTCTCTGTCTAAATTTTCAGATAGGGACTGGGTTGGGGCCCCTGAAAGATTAAGTTTATCAGGATTCATATAGTTTTTTAAATTGTTCAGTGCCCGGGCTCCCCACCCACCATGGAGCCCAAAGGGACGCCCACTACCCGGCATGCAATAAATGCGCTCGGGAGTGGAATGCCAGGGCTACCCAGACACTATACCCGCACCACCGCCAGCCTGAATCCTGTCCCTCGGACCATGAGGGACAGGATTCAGGGCGTGGTATTGACACGGTTGACCCTCGCAGGCGAGCCTACTAGCCGATTGATCCTAGCTGGGCCTTCCAGGACCACCCGTCTTGTCGAAGCAGGGGCCAAAGTGGTGTATTGAAGCTGGGCCCCCTCAACCACCAGGATCCCCCTTTCCGAATTTCCACGGGTTGCAGCGCACGGCAAACACGCCGGATTCCATTGATGTAAGCCTGGAACCTGGGCTGTGGGCGTTGGATCCCAGTGATGCTAGTCTGGAAGTCCAGCAGCGTCACTGGGAGGTCCCCTCACCACGTACAGGTGCCCACGTCGAGGGGAAATTATAAGAATAACACATGTCTGTTTGGAACTCTTTTGATTACAATCTGATTGAGTGCCTCCACAATATATGATCTCATATTGTGGAGGCACTCTACCACTTCTCTAAATTAAATGTACTGTAATTGTTGTTATTACGGTTTAATGGTGCAAGGGCTGCAGTGGCCATATTGCACCTGTTCATTATATACTGCTAGAAACTTTCTCTGTTGTAGAGTATATTGATTATTTAAAGTGGTTGCCACAACCAAGACTCGAGTTGTAATCTTATTTGGGATCTCATCAGTGGGAAGGTAGGTGATGTGAAGACTTGAACAATCAGTGATGGGAAATATGGGAAGAGCTTCTTCTGAGTGACCTAGATAGACTTCAGGGATGGTCAGGAAAGTGGCAACTATGCTTTAATTCAGCAAAATGCAAGACCTTACACCTGGGGAATAGTAACGCCAAAATAACTTATACACTTGGTAGAGTTGAACTAAAGTCAGTAGTGGAAGAAAGGGACTTGGGAGTTATGATACAGTCAGATATGAAGTTCTCTGAGCATTGTAAACAGGTTGTAAGAAAGAACCATGGTATCCTAGCGATGAATTATTGAATGTTTGTTAGTAGAGATAAGGATGTCATAATCCCATTATATACGGCTATTGTTAGACAACACTTGGAGAGTACTGTGTTCAAGCATGGAGACTGCATCTAAAAAAAAAACATTGAGCTTCTCAAAATGGTCCAAAGATGGGTGACTTGTGGTGAGATCAGCAAAAGGGTGACCATATGAGGAAAGACTTTGAATATCTAGGTTGCACAACTTGGAAACTAGGCACCTTACAGGAGACTTGATTGAGGCGCTTAAAGCTCTGAGAAACAAAAGTAAAATGAATGAGGATGAAATTTTCAGTTATAAATAATTCTAGAACTAGGGGCCATAAATTCAAGTTATGGGGGGAGAAGTTTAGACTGGATTGCAGAAAGTTTTATTTTAGCCAGCGAGTTATAAATTACTGGAATAAGTTACCTACATGGGCGGTTGAGGCTGACAGTTTTGGGAAATTCAAAGATCAGCTGGATACCTGCCAGAGGACGGAAATGCATAGGTTGCCTATTTCCTTTTCTTTTATTATTTTTTTATTTAATTTTAATTATTATTTTACTCTTTTGTTTTTTTTCTTTTCTTTTTTTTTTTTAAGCTGGTGCAGCATAAGCCTTAGGCTTCCTTGCACTATTTGGCCATTATTAATATCTACGATATGAGAGATGCAAGAAGGGACTAAATAAAATAAAGTTAAATGAGCATATGGCATATGCTACAAGAGCTTTTTAACATCATTATATGTAGTATTTCATAGCATAAGGCTTTTCTCACAAGTTTATTTGACTTCATTCAATTTACTGAAAATTCTCACAACTCATATATTGTGGATATTTTCTGTCATGGGTTGCTCAGGTCTTCACATCACTTATCAATGGCATCCTCAAAATAGTATAGAAGCTCGAGTAGGGGTAGTGACAAACACTTAAATAATTAAACAGTAGAATAAGTCTCTACTGGAGTAGTGAGTTTTATTTAGAATAGTGCAATACCAAGGTACCACGTGTATGCTTCCATGATATGACAACAATGCATTAAGTAGCACACCTAGATTACTCAATGCCGTGAATGAGGCTATGCTCTTTGTGTACAATGATGGTATATAGCTTTCGTAGCATAAGGCTTTTGCCATAAAGTCATTTGATTTTATATCTTAAACATCAACTTACTTAACATTTTTCTGTCTGGATTGTCTGTTAGATATCAACTGATTACCACTACCTTCAAGAGAGAGATACTGTAGCAGACTGTATATCTTCAAAAATGTTGAATCAAAGTTTTGTTTATAACAATGACACTGCTCTTCATACTTGGCTGTCAAGAGCATTTTCAAAACTGCACCAGAATGAGATCTGAATTCATTTTTTTTTTCGTTTGGCTGAATATTCTCTGGTACTCTGGTAAAATGCCAAGAGTGACATAGAATAACTTGTTATAGTTCATGCTTCCATGTACACTTGTCAATTCTCTGACCAAGTATGTATGCCAATGCTTTCTTTGATGATAGATGTGGTAAGTTTTCTCATTGAAATTTACAGAGGTGATCTGCAAAATATCTATTTCTTTACCTTCCATGATCAGAAATACTGAACGGATTTTTTTTTTTTTTTAATTCATTTCTTTCAATTTGGTTAAAAAAACTCGGGAAAAAGTTTTTGAATAGTATTATTGGATGGGATAATGAATCAGTTCTACAAATACATTATCATTAAATTAAAGTTAAATAATATTTAACTTAACATTTCTGATAGTCCAGTTTGGGCACTTGCTATGTATGAATTCTGTTCGGAGCTAACAGCCTTTTGACTGCCATAAGGAAACACATTTTGGTCTTATCAATTTTTGATAGAGAGCCAGCTGGCTGTCAAACAAATCTGGCAATCTACCAAATTTATTCTTAAAGGCATAGTGTCTGCTATGGGTATATTAAATATTTGAAGTTGCAGCTTCACTGGATTGTGCTGGCATACAAATCACCTTGACAATAAAATGTGTAAACTTGCAATAATACTTTTTTTTTTTTTACTGTATGTATAAAACAGGTGACAGTAAAGTTTTACTGTTTCAGCTGTTTTGATATTTAACGTCTTTTATAATTGTGATTGACAAGGAAGATGGCTTTATTGATAATGAAAGGCAGTGAAGTTAGAAGTTGAAAATGTACAATTTATTTTCTTTGAAAATAAATCGTTTTCAGTCAAAAATACACATTTTTCATCATAAATCTGGAGAGATGGCTGCTATAAGCGTCCCATGGCAAATCTTCCTTTTAATGGAAGTCTCAAATAATCAGGATATGTTACTGATTTAACTGCACAGCACTTGGTGGGTTTACTACATAGCCTGCTACTAGTACTGCTAAAAATAAATAAAGGTAGGTGAGGGGGGAAGTATGACAATAAAAACTTTCATAACATACATTTCATAATGCTTTGTTTCACTGCAGGTGCTTGTTCAGTTCAGTTTTTATTTTCCCACTCCCAGTAAGCATGAATAGTAAAATTATATTACAATAAAAAGAAAATTCTTTCATTATGGAAAGGAAATTCTTCTCATATTGTAATATAATTTTACTGTTCATGCTTAATGGAAAATAAAAACTGAGCTGAACAAGCAATTCAAATGAAACAAAGCATTACAGGACAAATACTTTTCAACCATTATGCTCAACAGAAATGGCCTGGCTGCAAATTAAACAGAGGTATACCAGTTATATTTTCTAGTGTACTGAAAAATGATAGAAATAATAAGACCTTTAAAAATTTAATGTGATCACTTTTTTTGCCCATTAATCTAGATGCTATTTCCACAAACAAAAATTCTAAAGAACTTTTGTTTATGGTCACATTTCTATACAAACATGCAGGCCTAAAATTCTTTTTTTTTTTTTTTTTTTATTTACTAAGAATGAATTTAGTTGTAATGTAGTGAAACTTAGTAGATTTTGTACTCTGTATTGCATCTATCCATTTTTAAGATTTCTGAACCCGAATAACATTCCTCAATAACCCAGACAATGCATCACCAAAATGCTGTGTTTTCTGGTCCAAGAGGACTTTGCAAATCATCTGGGGTTGATATCCATAAGATTAACGAAATTTTTCTGTCTAATATGAACTAATTTTTATATGAATGAAACAGATTATTTCATTAATATTGCATAGATATTCAATGTGTGAGAAATAAAATGCATTTTTACAAGTTTAGAGTGTATGTGTGCATCTAATCACATCAAGTACCAAATTAAATATTTTCTGTAATTTTAGATAAGGGGGGGAACCCCCTAATGGAAGTATATACCAGACTTCAACTAAAAATTAAATTCAGAATTTGTTTTTGAACAAATTATTCCAAACCTTTAACTGTGGGTGTGAAATACCAGAAGAACCAGAATCTTCAAAATGAGTAAAGTCAGCAAAGTCTACCTCATTACCATGGTTCCCATATGATTCATCTCCTTTCTGAGAACTAACTATCCTTTTAGGTGTAGCCTGAAAGAGATAACCAGTTTATTTAAAAATGCAAATAAAAGTTTTATAATTTTTAATATTGTTTTATATTAACTCGTTTACACCATGACAGCTCACCAATAAATTGCACAGTAACAAAGCTAGTTGCAAGGCCCAGTGCAACTATTTTTCTGTTACTCCTACCTATTTTGATCTTGCTAACTTATCAACTCGTTGCCCATCAGATATACAATATACATACTTTTGATAGTATGAACCAGAGCTGTAATGCTCAATATATTCTATGTTGATATCAATATTTGTAAAATAATTAGAGAAGTTTACCTCAATATAATACACAGAACACTTCTACATATTATATTGAGGTAAACTTCTCTTATTATTTTACAAATGATATACATGCATATTATTATTATTATTATTAGCCACATGGTGCAAGGAAGCCCGAGGCTTATGCTGCAACAGCCAAAAAAAATTTGAGTACCCTGAGAGAGAGAGAGAGAGAGAGAGAGAGAGAGAGAGAGAGAGAGAGAGAGAGAGAGAGAGAGAGAGAGAGAGAGAGAGAGAGAGAGAGAAGTAGGGGGAATCACCAAAAAGAGAAGAATGATGATATCCAGCTCAGGACCCTGGATGTGCCAAGCCCATATTCACCAGATGTGAGCCCCTGGTTATACGAGGTGAAAGCCAATATTTTCTGAACTGGGGCAATAAAATTAATTTACACTTATATTAGTTACATGTTGCCATACTCCCCTTTGAAGTCCCCTCCAAAGTTTATACATCAATCCCACTGCTTCCCCCACTGCTTGAAGCATCTCTGGAACTCTTATTTCATGATGCTGTCTAACACTTTCTGTGATTCAGCTTGAATCTCAGCAATATTTTTGAATCTTCATTCATTTAATCGGATTTTTATATTTATGTGAGAAATCTGTCAACACTACCTACATTATGCTAGTTTTGGTTAATTCCTTACTATAATATGAAAAATCTTTTGAAACCAGTAGTAAAAGTGAACTGCTCCTGGCTAGCTGAGGAAATCATGAATGGTGCTAAAAAAACACGTTTCATAATTAGTTTACAGTACTTTTTAACTAAACAAGCTACTTCTACAAGAATTTTAGTACAATAGAATGCTGATTATTTGAATTTCCAATTAACTGAATCACTGCAACCTTGGTCTGTGATGTAAGTCTACCCCTCCACTCACTGAGTCAGCCATGTAGTTGTTATTCCAGTCCATTCTAAGTCTGTTTCCAGCTGTCATCACAGTCATATGTCAGAGTTGTTTTGTCTGATTTTCAAACCCATTCTAATTTTCGTGGATGCTAAAAAATTTACAATGTGTTGTTCTGACAATGGCAGACAAAGTGAAAATAATTAATTTGTTAAAAAAAAACAAGGGGATCCGGTAAGAAAATCACCAAAAGATATGGTGTCGGGGTGGCCACAATTTCTAACATTAAAAAAAAATAGTATAGTGAGTCAGTTCATTTCTGTATTAGAAAGTGAAGATGACAGGTCTAGCAGAAAAACAATGAAAAAAGGCTGATAACGAAGTAGAAGAAGCAATATACAAAGAGTTTATGCAAAAAAAGATCAGCTGGACAGCCAATTTCAGGATCCATTTTATGTGAGAAAGCTCTAATGTTTAATAAAGAGTTAGGAGGCAATAGCAACCTTGACGCCAGCTCTGGATGGTTTTTATGTAATTTTAAATCTCAACATGGAATACAAGAGCTTGAAATACATGATAAGAAATTGTCTACTTACAAGGAAAATACTGAAGAGTTTAACAGATATTTATTTAAAGTATACCCAGTAAAATAAAATAAAATAAAATATTTCCAGAAGCTTCTGGAAATATTTTATTTTATTTTATTTTACTGGGTATACTTTAAATAAATATCTGTTAAACTATGGACCCCAGTACTCCAGGCCCATTTGTCACTACTGAAGAGTTCTTTGCTGAAATAGCCTCATTTATTGAAATTGAGAAGTATTACCTAACTTTATTTTAAAATGCTGATGAAATAGGTTTAAACTGGAAAGCACTGCCTCAAAAAAAACCTTAGCCTCAAAACATGAATCAACTGCTCCTGGCTACAAAACGAGTTTGTGCTAATTCAATTAGCAAAAACAGGTTAAATCTGCTTTAAACTGGCAAGTCAAACCAAGAGCTCTAAAGAATGTGAAAAATTTACCTGTGACATATGAATCAGATCAACAAATGGCTGACAGCTAATTTATTTGGGGAGTGGTAGCATAAGACATTTATTCCTGTAGTGAAAAAATACAGAAAATATTGGAAGTATCACTCACACCATCCCACCCTTGCAGTGAACTTTTGGAGTGTGAGGATGGAAAGTTTAAGTCATGTTCCTTCCTCCAAATGTAACACCTCTATTTCAATCTATGTATCAAGGGATTATTGAAACTAAAAAATCTGTAGAGGAAACAACTACTGAGAAGACTTTTACTGTGTGATTGTGATGAAAATGATGTGTTAAATTTTTATAAAATTTTAACTTGAAAGAGTGTGTTATGTACTTGCTGATTTGTGGAGCTCTATTAAAGCTGAAATATTGCACAAAGTCTGTGTTGAAGCTGTTTGGGGAAACTGCTGCAGTCACTGAAGAAACAGGTGGAACTAAACTCCCAGAAATAATTAACAATGTTCCTGGTTGTTTGAATTGTACAATCATAGAATGACAGAATGGATGTAAAGTGATGCAAACAATCATGGCTTCCAAATTTTGACAGATCAGCAAATTGTTGACAGTTTTCAAGAACAGGATAACTGTAGAGATAAGAAAGAAAAAGATGAACTGACTCCCTCTCAGGGTGAAGATGTAAACTGCCTTAAAATAGCAGTGAAGTGGTACTAAAAACAGGATGAATGAAATATTCCACAGCTTTTTACATTGAAATTCTTGCAAGACTTAGCAGCTAGGAAATGAGTTTCATCTGTTGAACAAATATTATTAGACTTTTCTAATAAAGTGTTTTGAAAATGTTAATTTATAAGTACTGTACATTTATTTATGGTTGAAGCATAAAAATTGAAAATATATCTTACTATACAGAAGAAGAGGTACAGAGGATTAATTAGACATATTTTATATCTATGTGGTAAATATTTAGGCTCTAAGATTAAAATAACAATTTAACGTTTAGCATGTTCGAAGAATACAGAAGACTATGCAACGGTTAATGCCATATGAAAGGAGTGTAAATTTGAAATACAGGAACGAATATTTTTAAATGTAAGAAATGCATTCATTGGGGGTTAAGACTATGCAAATCAGCATGTAAATATGTTTATGGTAAGGAAACATTGCATTCTTTGTGGTTTGGGAGAAAATTATTTAAAAATATATTCAACATAATTAATTAGAAATATTGGACATTAATTGGACATTGAAGAAGGAAGAAGAGGGATAATAGCATCATCTTATGAATAAATTCATTGACTGTGGATATAATAACTACTGGTGCGAATCTAATGAATAATATATATCCGTTTATATACATAGATGATCTCTGGAAACCAGGCAAAAGCCAGTTGTTATTGTTATTTGGTTTTTAGGAGCATTAGCAACTAAGGCCATATTGCTCCAGGATATGCGGTGGTCATTCCCTGACCTTTCCGCATCCTCCGTATTTGGTGGTGACGGGCTCGAACCCCGGTCTAATCAAGAAGAGTGTGCTACGCACTGCTGCTCCTTCCCACCTGGCTACGGAGTCGCCCTAAGCCAGTTGTAATCAGCCTTCTGTACTAAGTGGGGCTCTGTTGTAGTCACATTTCCTCTTCAAAGCATCTCATGGGATGCATGATGACTCTTCCTATGATTAAAGCCGGCCCCTTTCAAAATCGGCCATGTGGTAGGCAATGGCATACCACCATATTATCTGATGCCACAGAGACCATAACAAAACCAACTCCAAAAACTGTTGTTAAAGGAAGACCTGCAACTAGGTGGAAGGATGGGATCAGTGAACTTTTGGGCGCGATATTTTGTGATGCTGCTTGTATAGCATATGATCGATGCAGTTGGAGGATTTTGTTGGTGGCCACAACAGTTCCTCAGGGAACTATGTGACTGGAAGAAGAAGAAGAAGACATTTATTTAATAAGTTGTTTTTTGTTGATAAAAGTGTTTTTTTTTTAATCCAATTATCCACACCACCTTTGTCATGAATCAATTTGGATAATTGCTCTAATGCAGTAATGATAATATAGCTCATATATTAGCATGAAGTCCTCAGTCACTACTAAAAAATATTATTAAAAAAGTGATAGTACAAAATACTACAGGCAAAGCCAATTCAATTTTAATTTTACATCACACATCAAAGAGAATACTTGAAATGAACAGCATTAATGAGCACTCATACAGAACATTTAAAAACCACTTGCCACTTGTTAAAAGAACACTTATTCTAGATAGTGTTAAAATATTTACCGCACTAGGAGATATTCTTGGAGGAACTGCTGGTGGTACACCTAGGAAATGTGATGCTTTCCCTACAGAAACAAAAAAAAAAAAAAAAAAAATGTATGGATAATACAGAACTGTGGAATATTGAAAACAGTGCTTTTGTAAATCTTTGTTTGTTTATTATGTAATGTTTATTGTTTAATTATGTAATGAAATATTTACACAAAAGACTGTTTTCTTTTCATTGTATGAGGAAGTCTCTTATTTGACTTGCATAAATCTTGGTAAACATCATTAACCCTTTCATTAGCGAGTTTTGAGATGTGTGAGCTCACAGTAATGAGAGTTTCCCTAACTCCTACCAGCACAACAAACATATGCATTCTTATCCTAGTTGTTTTTGAAACATTTATTATTGTTTTGCAGAGTAAAGAGAATTATACTAAACCCAATATTCTCTCTGAACGGCCACCATACTGTGAGAAGCAAAATATGTAGTTTCAAATTTTGCATGCTATAGAGTGCGTAAAATTGAAAATAAATGTCGAAATAAACCTAGAAACAAGAGTAACTAATAGTATCAAAGATATAAAATATGCTTCTTTAAATTTGTTAATAATATTTATATACACAATAAGCAGAAATATACGCACATGTGCATGTTAGAAATTTTGTGCACTTAGTTTTTTAAACTAGAAAATGGAAAAGAATAAGAGAACGATGATTCTATTTTATGCCTAAAACATTTTTTTTCAAGTTTCAGCAAAATTAATATAAAGGTGTAAAAACATATAGCATGTTTAAAAATATTTAATATTTTCTTAAAACTTATAAAGTACATATAATAAGCACTGTACATACGAGGACTGGTAAAAAAGTAATGCCTTCTAATTTTTTGCTTTCAAATGTGGCCCCATAGACCATTTCATGTCACTGAGTGGTCACTAGAGGCCTCTAGTTTCACCACACTGTTTGTTTATAAGCTTTATGGTGCAAGGGCAACAAGGCTATAATGCGCCTAACTATGGTGATGTTAAATACATAGTTATATCTGTATAGATGTTATTCAAGTTTATGCTGCATTGTATAGTTTTATCTGTTTGAGGAATCTAAAAATTTTGGTAACATGTGGCATATCTGCTAGGACAGCGGTTACCAACTGGTGGCTCACAAACCCCTGGGGGTTCGTAAAAGTGTTCCATGGGGTTCGCACTAAAAATTCTGTAATAGCGTCTGCTTAGATTTACACAGGTATATTACTGTAAACTACCAAATATGACTAATAATAAACAATAAAGTAAAATAAAATTAAGTAAAAAGTAAAGAATGGCCAAAGAAAGAAACCACATCTCCCACAATTCCTTATAATTAGTTTACTATCTTAGAGTATATCATATTAAATGTTTTCCATATTTTTTTTTTCATTCTCAAGGACCATTGTTTTGTATAGGTACTTTTTTTTTTTAAACCTATAGTACTAAGTACCGTGCATGGGTTGAAGGTTGAAAAGATAAAAGAAGCTACTTGCTGACATTAGACTTGAATTTCTGTAGATTGTAATTTACAGGAAATATGTATGAAGGAAGGTTGTTCCAGACCACAGAAGTTGAATGAATAAATGAGGAAGAAGAAGTTGGTTCTGTGAGATTGAACTTGGACAGTAAAAGGATGTTCACTGGTTTTGGCACATGTTCAGACTGCTTTGAAAGAGAGAGTGAGAATTATAGAAGCCTTTTCTATAGATACTTGCCTGGGCACCATTCTTCTGAATGGTGCCCATGTAAGTATCTATAGAAAAGGCATGCAACAGAAACTGAAAGACATTGAGATAGACTCTGTTAGAGATGAGACATTAATTAACCTAACTGCCCTGTTTTGAATGGAATCTAGAAGCCTGAGAGGTTTCGGGAGCACCGCCCCAGATGTGGGAACAATATTCCATGGTAGGCCAGATTTGCAATTTCTACAGTCAACAACTGTTTGGAAGTAAAGTAATGGTGAGAGCGAAAGAGAAAACCCAGTTAATTAGATGCAGAGGAAGCAATATCTCTAATGTGCTTTATGCAAGAGAGATTAAAAGTCAAGGTAATCCCCAAGATCTTGCCTAGAAATTGGCAAGATCAATGATGATCAGCATCATCACTGATAAGCATAGGAGCAGGTCTTATATCTCTCTTTTTGCGAGATACAATATATGACTGAGTTTTAGAAGGATTGAAATTAAATGATCTTTGCCCCACTGGAGAATTACCTGGAGATCATCATTTAATGGTTTGGCAGTGGTTACTTGAGAAGTTGAAGCTGTTTGAGCAGAGCAAGGTTTCTCATACTGAAAGTGGAATGCAATGTGCTGTCGTCAGCAAAACTATGGATGGGATTTCTGGTCAATGGAAGAAAGTCATTAATATACAAGAGGAAAAGAATGGGAGAAAGAACTGAACTGAAGAAGTTAGAAGACACAGAGCCATCTATCATCACCCGCAGTGAGAGGCCAGAGAGAAAATTGGATACCCAGTTACAAAGAACATCTGGCAAACCATAGGATGGAAGCTTATTTAGAAGACATTTATACTAAACATGATCAAATGCCTTTGAAATGTCAAGCGCAATGGCTTGAGTTTCACCACACTTTTCCATAGATGGGTAACATAAGCCAGAATATCACTAGTGGAACGACACTGACGGAATCCATACTATCGATTGTTGATCAGATGAAAGATTTCCAGATAGTTTAAGAGTTGGCAGTTAATTAATTACTTTGGAAAGAGTAGAATTAATTGCAATGAGACGATTATTGGATAGAAGGGATTTGTCACCCTTTTTAGGAACTGGCTGGATTTGAGCAAATTTTCAAGCAGAAGGAAAAACACCTTTGGAATAAGAAAGTGAAAAAAGATGACACAAAACAGGAGTAAGTTTAGGGGCACAGCTTTTGAGAACAAGTGGAGAAATACCATCAGGACCTGGAGTTTTCTTAGCAGCAGATTCATCCAAATCCTTCTGACATCCTTTTGAGTGAAGACCACAGGAGGTATTGAATGGAGTGTACTGGGATTGGTTTGATTGTATTGATTTACCAAGATTATCAATACATGAGTTGGAAGAAAAATAAGATGTTAGCAGGTTAGCTTTATCTTTGGCTGATATGGCATCAGAGGTGGGAACACAGATGGGTCAATAGCTTTGGCAAGAGACCAGAATGCTCGGCTACCATTTCGACAAGAAGCAAGTTTTCTCCTCTTAGCCCGTTCAAAATCTAGTTTGGACTGATTAATAACTGGTTTACAAAGTATAAATAATAGTTAATAATAATTTTTATTATTATGCAATATCGCTTAGAAAAACATAGTACTGGAAATATTTTATTATAAAAATTCAGAAATATTATACGATTTCAGAGAATTATGTTGAAAGGGGTTTCTGATAAAAAATATTACGTTGAAAGGGGTTTCTGAAAAAAAATATTATGTTGAAAGGGGTTCCCGAGTCAAAAAAGGTTGGGAACCACTGTAAGTAGGTCAGAAATGCCGAAAGAGGTGTTAGTCCTGGAAAATGAGGTAAACATAGCTTGTTGCTCAGTATTGTATTTGGGGCAATCAATAAGTAGAAGTTGGACAGTGAGCTCAGTGTTGCACTTTGTGCATTGTGGTGGATCAATGGCTGCAAGCAGATAAAGATGTGTCAGGTGCATGTGGCCTATCCGTAATCGGGCTAATACGACTTCTTCATGTCAGTTCTCCCATATGCTAGATCTCCAAGGTTTTAGATCTTTTTTTATACCGAGTAGCTTATTGTTGCCTTGGCTCTGCCAGATGTGTTGTCATTGTTCAAGACATTCTTTGCTTATAATGTAATTGTAATCAGATGTAGGTGTAGTAAACAATTAGTCTATAGCAGGGGTTCTCAACCAAGGGGGAATTCCCTCTGGGGGGGTTTCAGGGGGGAAACTGGAATCACAGATTGACATACTCAAACTGTTGGAATATTGATCGTTCTGCAAACTACAATTCAACAGATTGTACATAATCTACGGGACAATACACTTTATTGGATGTCGCATATTAAATTACAAATAAAGATAAATATTTCACTTTTTTATCTTTTTGGAATGCACCTTTTGAGTCAGACCATCTTGGAAAGGGGAATGACATTCTGACATATGGTGAAAAGGTTGCATGGGGCAAAAAAGTTAGAGAACCACTGGTCTATAGGATCAGTAGCAGTTTTAGCAGCTAGGTCAGCCTGTTCGTTTCCAAAATTCCAGCATGACCAGGGATCCAACAAAAGAGAACTTGTTCCTTCTTCTGGTTTAACTTAGTCAGAGTATTCCAAATCTGTATGAGCAAGGGGTTATCATGATTTTTATTCTGCTGTATAGCTTGGATGGCACTAATGGAGTCAGAGTATATAACACTATGCAATATGACTGTTGAGAGTATGCAATTTAAGGCTATGAGGATAGCAGAGAGTTCTACAGTATAGCTGCTACATTTAGTGGGAAGCTTCTTGGATATGGCAATGTTAGGAAATAATGCTGATGCACTAACATGATTGTCAGGTTTAGACCCATCTGTGTAGATTGGTGTGTACTGGCCATGCTGGTTTCTCAGTGTGGCATGTATTTGTAGTATGTTCTGTTGGGACATGGTGTGTTTTCCACAGGCTGTGAATGAAAGGTCACACAGTGGTATGTGATACATCTAAGTTGGGATTGTATGAAAGGCAGTAGGCTGTATCTTACTAAGGTCAATTTGCCAGTCAGTCTGTAGTGAGCAAAGACGTATACCGGTTGATGGGTAAGCTCTATAAAGGTTTCCCCATTTAGGACAAAAAAGTCCATTTCAAATGGGATGATTTGAATACCCTCTGAATTTTGTTGCATAATTTAATAAAAGCATTTGTCTGCATAGCTGCAAGGTTGTTGCATGCACTTCAGTGTATAGGCTCTGAACTGGTGATGTGTGGTACACCCCCAAGTTCAAGATGAAGGGAACTGTGGTGTACAGGATCAAGCCAACATAAGGCATTTGGTCTAGCAGAGCTATAGGCTACAGAACTGTAGTCCAGACATGACCGTATTAATGCACAGTACAGATGTCTTAGTGTGTAATGGTCAGCTTTAGCTCCTCATGTTGTGCCAGATAGAACTCTTAAGATGTTAAGCTTTTTAAGACAGGAAATTCAGAGCAATTTTATATGTTCAAGGAAGGTGAGTTTTTGGTCAAATTATCTTTACAGTTAAGACAGTTTGGTGTTGCAGCTGTGCAGTGGAGCCACATTTGGCCCAGGCAGCTGCTCCTTTGCAGACTCTCTGTGACTGCCCAAACTTCTGGCACTTGTAGCAGCATAATGGGTTTGGGATGTAAGGTTTAACATGGCAGTTAAGGTAACCTGCTTTTATCATTGTTGGTGGTTTGGGATTGTCAATTGTGAGGATTATGTTCCAAGTAGGAACTAGTACATCGTCCTTCTTTGTTAGAATCTGCCTTACATTGATCACACCTTCATCTCGCAATTCTTGTTTCAGTTCTTCATCTGACAGATTGATGAGGTCCCATTTGGTGGTGACACCTCTTGACATGTTCAAGGAAATGTACAGTGAAACAGTGAGAGATTCAGCAGAAAATTTTTAGTTTTTGTAGTTGCTTGGACTGTCGACAGTGGCAACTTCAATCAGTAGGTCTCCTGATCTTAAACGACGAACTGTCTTGGGAGTACCTAATGTTCTTTCTAGGCATTCCTGCACTAGGAATGGAGATAGTTTTCCAATCGGTTGTTCTTGAGTGGAATGTATAATTAGGAATGTTGGAGTTCGGATTCTGTCTACGTCTTTTGATGTTTTGCTGCGATAGAACCAAAATCCTCGTGGTTGTCTTGTTGGGGTTTCTTTTGTGCACCTAGTGGTTTTCTGGGTTTTGTGCACTGGTTGCTTTTTTTTTGCCCTGGAAGGGAGATCTTTTCCCCTGGAGGTTATACTAAGTTATTGATTGCCAAGACTGTAGAAATGAAAATGCAAAAAAAAAAAAAAAAAACACTATTAATATTCGCCGGCCATTTCTCATATCTGATTTGTTGTCATTTGAATGCATGCGTACCAAAGACTAATCTTCTATTTATAAGATTCCGAACATGCATGTTTCATTAGTTTCATTCCACCCTGTGAACATGACACTAGTGAAAAAAAAAGTTTTAGTCCGCTTAACAGAGGAATTCTTTAATTTCATTCTTTTATCACATTCTAATAGTATTTTATTTGCATTCCAGTGAGGAATTCTTTAATTTCATTGTTTTATCATACTTTTATCTCATTTTAACAGTATTTTATTTGTATTCCAAATTCGCATTTATGACAAAATGTTTTCATTCACTAGAGGTTGCATGGTGGGTTTAATATTTCTGGGATTGGGTTGAGGTTCACCGCTATAATCCTGGGGTGTTGGACTGTCCGTGTGTCAATAGGGAGGAACACATTATGAGTTTTAAATTATTTTAAATTATGCAATTTTGTTTCAACATATCATTTCGTAATTTATTCACATAAGGAGATTTGGTAAAGAAGAAATCCTATTGATTGAATAAAAGGTAACTCCTTGTTTATTTCTAAAATATTAATGATTGAGGATTAATTGATGTAAAAGGCATAGTTGCAGTAATTAAATTTTCAGAGGGAAAAAACAGAAAGGCATTACTTTCGTAACACTCCTTTTACAATAAACCCATTAAGAAAAGATGAAATATGACACTGTTTAAACAATTAAAAAAAAACAAAAAAAAACAAAACATATTTAAAACATTAAAGACGGTACCATGCTTGCAACTTTAATGCAATTTCATCAAATTCGGTATCAGAACTCCTGAGAATTTCATTATTTTAAACCCAATTCAGATAACAGTGGCCATCAGGTGTGATCTTCCCTGATTTCAAAGGTTTCTCATGCTACTATCTATTAAACTGTCTACCATTAGATAGAAACACAATTAAGAGATAGCAGCATGTACTGGAAGATTTAGGAAAATGTAAATTCACACAGATACTCTGGAAAGGGTTAGCATTAGCATTAGTACAGGCATATGATGCAAGAAAGCAAGCTTATGCAGCATCAGCCAGAAAAAAAAAAAAAAAAACTTCCATTTCACCCCTCCGTTCATTCGAAATACCTGTCCAGCTGAGCCTTAAATTTATTTAGGCTATCAACTTCCACAACAAGGGATGGAAGTCTGTTCCACCAACCAACTACCCGCTGGCTAAAGACAAATTTCCGGTCATCTATCCTACATCTGTCTTTCCTCAATTTGAATTTATGTCCTCTCAGGTGATTAATCTGAGCAAGAGGCAGAATCCCATCAGCATTGAGCATGCTCAAACCATTCAAGGCTTTATACACCTCTATCACATCACCTCGCCGGTGCCTAGTCTCCAGACACTGTAATTTGAAAAACTTAAGCCTTTCTTCGTAAGAGCAACCCTTTGTTCCATTCATTAACCTTGTTGCCCTTCTCTGTACTTGTTCCAGCACCTCGACATCATTCTTAAAATGAGGAATCCAGATCTGTAAACAGTACTCAAGGTGTTGCCTGACCATTGCCTTATACAAGGGAATAATCACCTCCTTATCCCTGCTAGAAAAATTCCTGTATATCATTGATAAGACACCATGAGCTACTTGCAGCCCGTCTGCACTGTCAGAGAACTTCATATCTGCCTGCACAATTACCCCCAGGTCCTTTTCATTCTGTACCACTGTCAGTGTAGTACCACAGAGTTGATACGTTGCTCTGGAGTTGCTGTTTCCCATATGTAGTACTTTACATTTGTCAATGTTAAACTTCATTTGCCACCTCTCAGCCCATCTGCTCAACCCTTCCAGATCCTGTTGCAGCAGCATAGTGTCAGTAGCGTTCTTAACAATCATGCCAACTTTTGTATCGTCTGCAAACTTGGACATTAAGCTTGAAATACCATCATCAATATTATTTATAAATACAGAAAACAATAATGGACCCAACTCTGAACCCTGATGGACTCCATTAATAACATTAGTCCATGATGAGCAGTGTCCATTGATTACCACTGTCGGTCTTTCCCCTCAACCACCCCTTTATCCATAGCAGCAATTTGCTTCCAATGCCACACTGCTCCAATTTGTTCAGCAGTCTTCCCTGTGCAACAATATCAAAAGCCTTTCTAAGATCCAAATATATAATATCAAAGTTATTCCCTGCATCCAGTTCTTTTGTGACTGCATCAGAGTATCCAATCAAATTGGTCAGGCAAGACTTCCCCTTAACAAAACCATGCTGTGTTTGAACTATAACTGAAGTGCTTCCTTAACCAGTGCTTCCATTAATTTTCCTGGAAAGAGAAGTTAAACTCACAGGTCTATAATTACTTGTGTCAGCCTTTGATCCCCCTTTGTGAATTGGGGTCACATTTGCACACATCCAGTCTATGGGTACCTCCCCTGAGTCCAAGGAAGCTCTCATAATTATGGCTAAGGGTTTGCTTACTTCCTTTGCTGCCTCCTTTAATATAACTGGATAGATCCCATCCACCCCAGCTGCCTTTCTTGTGTTTATCTTCAACAATTTCTCCTCCACTTTACTCTCAGTTATTACAAGATTATCCAGCTTACTGCCAGAGTTGAATACACCTCTGGCATTCCCCTCGCTGAATAACTCCTCATGTGTGAATGTCGATGCAAATATTCATTTAGTTTGTGAGCTACCTGAGCAGGATCATGAACAGTTGAACCTTCGATATCAAGTGGACCAATCTGATTCATCCCCTTCCTTCTAGAGTTTACATAAGTAAAGAACTCCTTGCTGTTTTTCTTTGCATCCCTTGCCAAAGATTTCTCGTAATCTGCCTTCGCCTGCCTAACCTCCTTTGTAACTTGGTTACAGATCAACTTATATCTATCATAGGCTTCTGTGTCACGTGTTAATTTATATGTATCCCATGCATTTCTCTTCTCTGCCATATGTCTCATTAGTTCATCTGACATCCATTTAGGCCTAAACCTTGAACAATATTTCTTAGTTGGTACGTAAAGCCTAGTAGCTTCCAAGATAAGTTCTTTGAATGGTTCCCATTTTGAATTCGCTATTGGTAACATCATCAGACCAACTGATGATGTTACCAACATCTGTATTTAAATTCTGTATAGAATTTAAATACTGTCTCAGACCATCGTAGTCGCCTTTACGAAAGCAATAACCCTTCCCTTTACCCCTGATGGTAGGTACCTCCTTGAGTAAATCCCACTTCAGCACACTGTGATCACTGTCACCTAGTGGTTCCTTTATCTGCAGATTCTTGATGTATGAAGAATCACTACTGATAATCAAAATCAAGAGTATTGCTCCCTCTAGTTGCCTCCCAAACATGCTGATTTAGAAAACAATCATCCAATAAATCCACAAAAGCCTTGCTAGTGTGTGAGTGACCAACCCACAAATTCCAGTCAATATCTGGGAAATTAAAATCCCCCATTATAAGACTCTCTGATTTACTGGCCCACTCTATTTCCCTGTACAGTTTCTTATTATACTCATCAGAGTCATTAGGCCTATAGCACACTCCTACTCTCAATTTTGATCTCCCAATGCTTATGTCACACCAAACTGACTCGACACTGCACTGTCCAGCGATGTCGACTGGCTTCATTTCCTTGGATTTTATGTATTTCTTAACTAATAGCATAACCCCTCCTCCCTTCCTATCCTGTCTATCCTTTCCGTAGACATTGTACTCTCCAAATTCCATTTCTGCATTCCTTATATTTGTGTGACACCACGTCTCTGAAATCCCCACAATATCTGCCTTTGATGTTTTGAGCAATACCTCAAATTCATCAAATTTATTTACTAAACTCCTAGCATTGGTGTACACGCAAGTATACATGCGCCTGTTCTTTTTCTTAGCTACCCTAACACAACCCACGTGTTTATTTGTACCCCAATGATTCCCAGCAGTCTCTGAAATATCCTGCATCTTATTTTCCAGGCTGCAGCTCATTCCAATAGAAGCAGTGCAAGAATCACTTTCACCTCTGCCAGTGGCTACTGTTAATCTATTAATCCTTGTATCCCCCCAATCTAGCAGTTTTCCAACCCACCTAACACTGCCTTGATAGCATCAGCAAACATTCTTGCACCCTTTCTATTTAAAAATATTTTATATAAGTAAAGAAGTCTTTCTATTTTTCTTTGCAACCTTTGCCAAAGATTTCTTGTAATGTTTTCGGATTGTGTCCTGTAGTTCTGAGAGAGTCTGTAGTGGTTCCAAACATCACATTCATATGATCCAGTGGCAATGGTAGCACCTGGAAGTCACTTTCATGTTCAGCAAACCACCCTTGGGAAATACTGGCAATGTGACTGGTCACATTTTTCTGTGAGAACAAACCTGTGCCATCTGGTAAGAAGATCACCACAAAGGGGTGTACCTGATCAGCCGAAATGAATAGCTAGTTTTTATTATTCAGAGAGGTCGAGGGGTAAGAATGCTCCAAGAAATTCCTATGAAAACATCCCCTATACCAAGACACTGCTACCATCTGCCTGTTTCTGCTCGACCAGGACATCAGAGTGATTCTTCTCTGCAGTTTGTCACTGTAACCTCCACCCAAAAAAGGCACATGGCAGAATAACATGCTATATCATGTGGATTGCGGATGGCATTTTGAGACAACCACTCTTTTTTTTTTGATCCTTACAACTATAAAAAGCTCCGCTTGCAACATTCTAACGTTGCAAGCAGAATCAGTATGCTCATAGCCAAGCTGCTTAAGTCGATGTACTCATTTTAGTATTAGTAGTGGCAAATGGTGCAAGAAAAAGCTTATACATTATAGGCAAAAAAAAAAAAAAAAAAAAAAAACACACCCACCACTTCTCAGACCACATGTCCAAACCAATAACATTTCTAGTCCTTCCTTAAATTTTTTTCAAAGTACCCACTACCAGAACATCAGATGGAAGACTCATCCAACAATCAACTACACACTAGGTCAGTGGTTCCCAACTTATTTTAATCGTGGAACCCTTTTCACCTTGATAAAAAATTTTGGAAACCTGACAATTTTTACTGATTATAAATAAAACAACAAATCAAAAAATTAAAAATAATTTATTGACCATAGAAAAAAACAGATTAATAATGGAAAAGCAAATATTATTAATTCAAACTGGTGATTAATGTGAAGGATTAAACGTCTTCCTTTCTTTCAATATTCTCTCAGAATTTGGTTTAATTGTGAACAGCTGAATTCTAATATCAGGAGTGGTTCCAACTTAATTCTGTATTTCGTTTTTGCCGCAGTGTGGGCAAAAATCCGCTTTCACACAAATATGTGGTACTAAACGGCAACAAACGAATTGCCTTTTTGAATAAATTTGGATATTCTTTTAAGTCACACCAACACTCGTTTAATGAAACTTCATTAAATTTAACTTTTATTTGGCTGTTTGATGTCAGGTCAATGAGATTTTCGTATTCTGAAGTAGATAGTTCTGGTTTTTCTTTAATATTGAAAGGATTGAAAACCCAATAGTTATTGTCATCTTTTAGTAGAGGAAAGTATTCATTTAATGCCAGTTATTGATTTTAGATGAGAAATAATTTCTTTTCGAATTTCCTTGTCAATTTCACAGTTCAATTCCTGTAAAAAGTCATTGAAAGTTGGAAATGGATCCATTATTTTTTTCTACACCATGGTCCAGTATTGCAACTTTTGTAATAATGATTGTAATTTATCTTTTTGTTGAAAATACGGTGGATTCTGGTTATTTGGGCCACCTGTTAATCGGGGCAGCCGTTTATTTGGGACAAATCTTAAAAAAACAGAATCCAATCGAGAAAATAGCCAGGGTTTACTTCACTTAATTGGGACAGCATGCCGTTTAATCGGGGCAGGAGACCGCAGCACTGGAGATTACTGTACGATTGTCTCCGACGGTACCACGTGGTTCGGTCGAAATTCTGGAGGTCACAACAATAAAAACAATTAGCAGTCACCTGTTTATTGGGCTTTTCTGTTAGTGAAATCTATCAAAAACGGACAGTAAACTCGATCTTACTGAATTTGCGATTATACTGACAGGTGGAATTCTGTGGGTTATTATGGTGAAATGTGTTTACACTTCCATAAAATCTTCAATCATATAAAAAAATTAATTTTCAGATCTCTTCATTCCTATTTTTAAAGCTTTGTAACTTGTTACTAAGTTACACTAAACAACTACCAAAAAAAAAAAAAAAAGAGGCAAAATGATTATTGCACTGATTCTATTAGAATGAGCAGCAGCATGGAAAGAAAGACAATGGAGATTTCCAGCACTGTTGGAAGTCATAGTGGAACAAATAAATACATGGGCTGTGTTAGGGTAACTAAGTGTAGTTACCCTAACACAGCCCATGTATTTACTCCGTTCTCACTTGCGCGTATTATGTTACTTGCAATTTGTGTGTGCCGTGTTCTTTGTTATTGGTTGCTTATCGTTTTACTGTTTTAAATTTTAACCCCCACCCACAAATGTCAGTGAACAGAAATGTCAACTAGTTCATATGTACATATTACAGTATGTATTAATTATTCCAATTATCACATATATTCTTCTGATTTTCATGTATCATTTCATTTTTTAATTGGTAAGGTAATAAAGGGTAAATTTGTGCTTAATATATCTTTGCTTTTATAGCCTGTGGATAATATTCCTCCTATTTTCGCTAATTAGAATCGCTGTTTAATAGAATTAAAATTCAATTCACAAATGTGATCAGAATGACCGGCGCTTACTGCACATCGTATAATGAACGGTACTTTACTGTTGAGTTCGTTGTAACGTGATTTGATTGTACAGTGAACCAATTGTAAAGGGGGGGGTACATTGTATTTTTAACTATTTACGTGAAACTTCGGATAATTGGGGCAGCCATTTAATCGGGCCAAAATGCACTAGTCCCGATGTGTCCCAAATAACTGGAATGGATTGTATTTATACTTTTCCTTGAAGGGCGAGAGAGAAACATCATTCAATTTTGTGAATATATCCACCAGATAGGCAATTTGACTCAACTATGACACGTTTCTAAAGCGATCTGCTAATAGAAATTTGTCATTGTGTAAGAATATGGCGAGCTCTTCTAGTAATTCAAACAATCTGACAAGAACTTGGCCACATGACAGCCATCCAATTTCAGTATGTATCAGCAAAGATGTATGTTGGCTGCCCATATCTTCACATATAATTTGGAATAATCTTGTTTTTAACGGTCGTGTTTTCACAAAGTTAATAATTTTCATTGCTTCATCTAAAATACATTTTAAAGATAAAGGGCTATTTCGAGTAACCAGTGCATGTCTACGAAGAACACAGTGACTACTCGTACACGTCTTAGCAACATTTTTAATTTGTGTTACTGCCCCTTTCACTAGTCCTATTGCACCATCGCTACATACATTGACACATTTTTCTCAGTCTTCATAAAATCATTGATACATATAAATATCATTTCTCCTGTTGTATTGGTTTGTAAATTTTCACAGAGTAACATGTCTTCTTAAATAGAATTATTTTAGTAATAATGAACAAAAACTAATAAAATTGATAGGTTTGCAACATCCGTTGTCTCATCTAATTGTAAAGAGTACTCATCACATGACTGAAGTCTTAAAATAGGTTCCTGCTCACTATCCTCAGCTGTATCATGAATTCTGCATGAAACTGTATTATTTGAGAAAGAAATTTTATCAATTTGTTGACAGGATTTCTCATCAAACATACACCGAAAAACATCTTTGATACATGGTTTTATGAGTGTTTCAGAAATTATATTCACTTCACCTGCGAGCACTATATGGTAGCTTACTTTGTAGGAAGCCACTGTTGCTCTTTCATTATCTCACAACATTTTCAACATAAAATGTTTAGATTTGTCAAGAGACTCAAGTTTTCTTTCAAAAAATTTGGCATCTTTATTTTTATATTCTGAATGGTTCGTTTCAAAAGGTCTGTGCAATTTAGCTAGTGCTAATGAACCATTTCATAAGATCTTATTGCATAACGTACATAATGCATCAGGGGACTTGGGATTTCCTGTGATCGTGAATCCGAGTAATAAATAACTCGAGTTGTATTTACCTTTTTTATGACAGCGATGTTTTAGTATTGACAAACAACACTTACCTTTTCCTCGACTCAACTGCTATACAAGTAATGCTAGTGCCTTGATCTGTATTTTCATCAGTATCTGCTTTACCAGTCTCCTTGCCACTAAAATATGTGAACTGGTTACAACCCTTTTTTTAAAACTCCTTCTCTCAAACAACAATCCACGATATTTTAATTTTGGGTATACACAATCTTAATATTATAAATAAATATGATGCCCACTTTATTTTTATATGAAAAGTATATAAGACATCACAAAATGATTGCAGTGCAAAACACCACCGATCTATGACTGATACGCCCGCTCGTACGCTGTACCACTGCGCCCCACCTCACTACAGATGATTTCGTCAGGGGATATGACTCAACTAGTGGTGGGAGAATTGAATGCAAGTATATGATTCATTCATCCCCCATTAGACTAACCAGATTTTATTTTCCACAAATGCAAGCCACACAGAGTCTGTGCGCAGGCCCCCTCCCTATGGAATATTAATAATTTTTGAAACTTTATTTAAATAAAATTTTCATACATATTTTAAACTATTAATTAGAGCTCAAAAACTAATTTTATTGTGGAACCCCAAATGTTATTGGGGGAACCCTAGGGTTCAGCGGAAAACAAGTTGGGAACCCGTGCACTAGATGAAATAAATACACCCAATTAATGGATGCAATGCATGTTGTGCCTAATTCAACATTTTTCTTAATCTTCCAAATAACAACTGCATGATCACTACCAATGGTTGCTGTACTTTAAGGCCCGTGATATCATCTGATTCGTGAGTAATGATGAGCTCAGAAATATTGTTACCTTAAGTATTTTCTTTAACATGCTAGTACAAATAATAATCATATAGTTTATTTAAAAATTCTGCTCTCCATGGCGAGTTTCCCTCCAACTTATTCCGATCAATTAAGGGCAGACTGAAGTCACCCATAATAAGACATTCACACTTGCTTGCCCGTTCCATCTGTAAACAGAAACTCTCATCATACTCTTCACAAACTTCTGGTTTGTAGATTATACCTCCTCTCATTATACCTTTGCTTCCAACTATCTCCGGTTCAGGGGAAAACAATGAGTCACTGGTTAAAGGAGCATTGCAGGATCATCTTGACAAGGCTGCAGTTATAGGTCAGACACAGCATGGGTTTGTTAAGGGGAAGTCATGTCTGACCAATTTGACTGGATACTATGATGTGGTCACAAAGGAACTGGATGCAAAAAATAATTTTGATATCATATACCATTGTATCATGAAAATATTGTAATGTGAACCCAATAACATATTGTGTTTTTAATTCATTTCAAGACCTCAGAAGTTGAAATTTCTTCTTACTACGCTCCTTAGGAGCCATGCTATCAGTTTACATAATACAGTAAGCAATACAGTAAATTTATGTCAATTAAGTACAACAACACAAAAAATCACTTAAATGAGCTTACGATTATCTCTAACTGTGGTCCAGTCAGAGACAATCGTAAGTCCCCTTGAAAAGTAAAATAAGTGGGTGTCGGTTAACATGATCGCTGGTTAGTAGAATCAAATTTCTAAAAACTAATTCAAATCATTAAAATGCACTACAATTTCATCATTATCATATGTTCTGCTATAAGAATCAATTTTGAACACCTTTGTGATATTTTTCTAATGCCATAAAACAAAAAAATATGCAGTTTATGGTTTATTGGGCTTTCTGTTTTTGTTTCTTATTGCATTTGCAATAATACCAATAACTGGAAGTCTGTGGGTTTTTTGGGTATTATGGTGAAATTTTCCTCTTCACTGAAATCTTCAATTATATAATTTTTCAGAATCTTCTCTTCATTCCTGTTTTCTAAGCTTTGAAACTTGTTGCTCTGTATCTCACTTGAGTGTGTTGTGTTAGTTGCAATTTGCATGAGCTGTGTTCTTTGTTATCGATTGCTTATCTTTTTTACTGTTTTAAATTTCACCCCCCCAAATGTCAGTTAGTTACGTTAGCATCAATTCATTTTTATTTTGCTAACACGTGAAAAATATTCTTTCAATTTTCATGTATCATTTAATTTTGTTAATTGGTAAGGTAATAAAGCGTAAATTTGTGCTTTATATCTTTACTTTTATAGCCTTTGGATAATATTCCTCCAATTTTCGCTTATTATAATTGGCATTTAATAGAATTAAAATTAAATTTGCAAATGTGATTACAATGACTGGCACTTACTACATAGTGAATGGTCGTTGATTGGATTTAGATTTTATTGGCATAAAAGCGACTAAGGCTATGTACCACGACTGAACCATAAAAATACAAATGAATAAAAAATATACTGTAAACTTACAGAAAGGTTACAACAAAAATGGTAAATACATAAAATCGAGTAAAACACAGTGATCAAAAATAAATGCTCAATACTCTATATCGGTAAATATTAACAGTTTGTAAAAATTTAAAAACATCTGACACATGGTCATTGTCTGATAAAATCTGACTGAATGTATAAGGCTCAGTCAGATGGGTAAAAGCAGTAAAATAAGTATCATTAAAATCTGGGAATTCTATTAAAATATATTTCACGGATAAAACTGTGTCACAGGACTCACACATAGGAGGGTCATCAGCCCTCAGCAAATACGGATGTGTCAGATGAAAGTGTCCTATGAGGGTCCGGGCAAGAACAACTTCCTCTTTTTGATTCCTGCACAGACTAAACTGCCACGGTTCAATTACAGGCTTTATATCATGTGATTTGTTTGTAGTCTATCTATCCCATGAATCCTGCAACTGGGAGTGAATCTTTTGAAGTATTTTTTGCCTGTAGTTTGTATAGGGGACTGACAGTAAACAATTTGAGACAGAATTATTAGTTGAAATTGCTGATTTGGCTGCAGTGTCAGCCAAATAATTTTCTCTAATCCCAATGTGGCTGGGAATCCAGCAGAAGAGGATGTCGTATTCATGTTCATGGAGAGAATAGATCTGCTGAATTTGAGACAGAATTGGGTGAGGGTTGTATCTCATTGATAATACAGACTGTATGACACTCAAAGAATCAGAATGCTGTTAGTACTGGCATTTATTAATGTGATCCAAGGCTAACTCTATAGTGTGGAGCTATGCAGTAAATATGCTGTATTCAGGGAGAATCTGCTCTGATATGGTGGTGTCCGGAAAGACAGCAGCAGATCCTACATATGATTCCGACTTCAAGCCGTCTGTGTAAACTGCCACAAAGTCAAAATGTTCAGCTCGGTGTGCTGAATAGAGCTGCAGGTAGACAGACGATGGAGTATCTGACCTTCACCAGTTTTTAAGGGGAAAGTTGCATGTTAGAATGTGAGCATGCCAGGATAGAACAGGCTGCTTTGGTGTTTAGGCAACCTTGTCTACCTTAATTTCAAGTTCTCTGATAGCTCTTGGACACAAATACCAAAAGGATGATTGGCAGTCTGACGGGCGTTGAATAAACTTTCCTATTGTGGCTCAAAAATGGATGGCCATGTAGGATGGTCTGGCAGGAATTTCAGTTTTAAAGCATACTTTAGAGACAACTGCTTACATTGAAGCGATAATGGTAGTTCATGTGCTTCAATGTATAGGCTCTGGAGAAGAGACGTTCAATATGCTCCAGTAGCAATAGGGAGGGCCTGATGATGGACAGGATCCAGCCATTGGAGTACACTGTCCCTGGCTGAATTATATACCCGGTACCCACAATCTAGTCTGGCTTGTACAAGTGCATGATAAATGCAAAGTAGGGTGCACAGGTCTGCACCTCAAGATGTAGAGGACAGAGAGCAGAGAATATTAAGGCCTCTCGTGCACTTTGTAGGGAGTTGGTGGATATGTTCTAGAAAGGTCAACTTTTTATCGAAAACAAGTCCCAAGTATTTTGTGTCCGACACTACTGGAATAGCATTTTGTCCAAGCCTTTTCAGGTTCAGGATGAAGATTATATACTTATGACAAAAGTGTATGCAAACGGTCGTCTGCGGCAAGAACCTGAATCTATTAGCAAGTGCCCAGGAATTAAGGTGATTAATGGCTTGTTGCAGTATGCTAAAGTCATCAACATAGAGGGCACTGTTTACAGTTGGAGGAATTTGTTCTGTGATGGAATTTACTTTGATGGCAAAAAGTGTGACACTTAATACTGATCCTTGCGGTACTCCCTTCTCTTCGCAAAATGGATGAGGGAGTGTGGATCTTACACGAATTTGGAAGGCCTGCTTGGCTAGAAAGCTTTTAATAAAAACGGGGAGATGCCCTCTAAGACCAAGATCATACATATCTTTTAAGATGCCAAATCTCCAAGTTGTGTCATATGCTTTCTCCATGTAAAAGAATACGGACACAAGATGTTCCTGTTTTAGGAATGCATCTTGGATGGATGTTTCCAGTGCACCCCAAAGTCTGTATTCTGTGACATGGAGAAAGTATATGACAAACCGGTCCAGAGTGGACCGGTTTGTCATATATTTTCGCACCAAATGTTGGAGAGGTGGTTTGATTCTAAATAGCATATTAAACGAAAATTAATCATTCTCTCCAGGATTTTGCACAGACAGCTAGTCAGAGCAACAGGATGATAATTAATAGGGAATTCAGGATTCTTTCCTGGGTTCGCAAATGCAAGAACAATTACCATGTGCCAGGCATCTGGAAACTGCTCTTCAGTATAAATTTTGTTATATAAAAGGAGCAGGTGATCCATAGATGTTGATGAAAGGTGCTTAATCATTTCATAATGGATGCCATCTGGTCCAACAGCACTTGCTTTAGAAAGGGCGAGAGAGCTCTTTTTAATTCCTGCATAGTGACTAACTCATTGTAGGGACAAAGGCCCTTTAGTGTGAAATTCAGTGCCTGTTTTTCACTTTTATGTTTCAGGACCAGGAACTCTGAGGAATAGGAAGATATCTCAGAAATGTTTTAAAATGTTTCCCCAAGGGCACTGGCTATTGCAATTAGCTCTGCAATAGTGTATCCATTATAGTCTAGGATCGATAAGGGGGTGAGATGTATAGTTTCCCTTCATTTTCCAGATTTTATCCCAGGCCACTGTAGCGCTGGTAGACTGGGTAATATATGACATAAAACGGATTCATGATTCCTCTGACTCTGATGGCGAAGTGTAGTGTGCTTTGGCTCGTGCATGTTTAAAAGCTATAAGGTTGGCCATGTAGGATATCGGTGGAATATCCCCTAAGCTTTGTTTTGAGCCTTTTTTGCTGCTGTGCCCACATCCCCACATGAATAATAATGCTCTATTTATGCCTCTCAAAATCTGACAGTTGTTGGCAATATCATCAATTTCTGCTCCAGGCAAACACACTTGGTTCTGGTCCACCTATTTTTATTACAAAACACGTTACCCCGACAATACCCAATTTAGTATCCCAAGGAAACTAAATCTCCTTTAATCAGAGCAGTATGCGCTTGATTATTCTGTTCTGGAATCTGAATTTGGGGTTCATCACTTGCACCCCAAATTCAGAAATCAAGTGCACCCCAAATTCAGAACTCAAGCTTATCAGAACTCAAGTATTTTCTTGACTCAAGAAATACTTGAGTTCTGATGAGCTCCTCCTAGTTACATTTGTTTCTAGGGCAAGAACCCATTTCTTCACTAACTCAAATTCTTCTAGTAATGCAGCAAGTTTTAGTTTGAGACTGGTACACTCCTTACATCGGGTGCAAAGAAAAGAATCGTCAGTTGGGCTTCGTATATCTACTAGACTGATCTTAGAATACATGCCACAGGCTATACATATGATGAACTCATGACCAACACTAGAAAGGCCTGCAGGCATATTCACCTGGGTCATGACGTCTTTGGATTTTGTATTGAAAGTGGATCTTGAAACAACCATTATTTAGGTAAAATTTGAACTTAAGAGAGATTATAAAATTCAAATTTATAATATATCACAAAATTTAAAACAATAAAGTGTTACAGAAATTAAACTGTTATCAAAACTTTATCCACTAGTGAAGTTAAAATTAATCTACTGAAGTTACCAGAAAGAATTTAAGTTAGCAGAAGTATCTTGTAAAAGTTAAGGAATAATTTACAAAATATTGTAGAAATTAATTTCATTATCGAAATAAAATTTACAACGTTACTGAAAGAAGATTTAAAAATTACAGAAATTAAATTGAAACAAATTTTAAACAAAAATTTTTTCTACAAGACATCTGATGTTAATCCTCCTTCAGTTAAGCCACCAGAGTCAACTAAAAACATATCTATTCTCTTCAACTCACTACTACTAATTATTGGATGAAATGGTCACTGGAGAGTATCACTAGAGGCATTCCACTTTAGCATGGCGAGTATATGGTGAGACTTGGAGAGCACATGGCCAAATCAATTGCAGTACTGGTGCTTGATGGCAAGTGAACAGGTGATCCATCATTTAGGAGAATAAGACTGATTAAGATTCAATGTTTGCCCTGTAATATATGTAGTTCATTTCCCCACAGTGTGTAATGATGTGAATATCTCCTATGATACAATATGATGCAGGTAAATTATGTTTCTTGGAGGTGGACACATAATGGTATGTTACGAACTCTTTTTGATGCTGTTGTCTGTTTGGTTTTTAGGAGCATTAGCAACTAAGGCCATATTGCTCCGGGATATGCGGTGGTCATTCCCTGACCTTTCTGCATCCTCCGTATTTGGTGGTGACGGGCTCGAACCCCAGTCTAATCAAGAAGCGTGTGCTTCGCACTGCTGCTCCTTCCCACCTGACTATGGAGGCGCCTCTTTTTGATGTGTGGAGGGGGCACATCCCATGTTACAATAGCTTATGAGTAGAGGGAGCTTAGGTGTTCCTAATATTTTTCACCACAGGAGTAGTTATACGATTTTAGGCAATGTTGCCTCTGACTCCACCTTAATGTGTTTGTCTAGTGGTAAAAATAGGACTATAGTCTCTAAGGTACTCAGCACTCAGGCATGTTGTGATTAACATTAGAGATTTTTGCAGGTATGGTCGGTGGTTTTAAAGGTTTTAATAAGGTATATTAAAACCTTTAATATACCTTATTTCTACTTCTGATTTTTCTCTGGAGTGGATGAAGAGTTAGCAGAGAGAGAGACAATCAATTAGGAAAACAAAACATTTATTAAAGACCAATCATACACAATACATTTACAATTTAACATAAATAAAATAGCATAGTAAGTTTAAATGGTATTGTAGTTATACGCTAGTGAACATATTTCCCATCTTCCTCTACTTTAACTCTGCACACAAACTTATATATATATATTTTTTTTTTATGAAACCCCCAAACGTGACAGGTATTAAGAACCTATAGTACTTAGTACCGTGCATGGGATGGTGGTTGAGAAGATGAAAGAAGATATTTGTTGACTTTAGACTTGAACTTCTGTAGACTGTAATTTTCAGGAAATACGTATGAAGGAAGGTTGTTCCAGAAAATGGCAGTTGAATGAATAAAGGAGGAAGATGAAAAGTTGGTCCTGTGAGTTTGAAGTTGGACAGTGAATGGATGTTGGCTGGTGGTGGCACATGTTTGGACTATTTTGAAAGAGAGAGCAGTAATTATAGGAGCCAATTCAGAAGAACTGTTCCAATGGAAGTATCTGTAGATAAGGCATGCAGCAGACATACTGTTTCTGCTGCATGCCTTATCTGTAGATAAGGCATGCAGCAGAAACAGTATGTCTATGAGACAGAGAGTGGGGAGAGTCTGTCAGAGATGAGTCATTTATTAATCTAACTGCCCTCTTCTGAATGGAATCTAGAAGCCTGAGAGAGGTTTGGGAGCACCGTCCCAGATGGGGGAACAATATTTCATATTAGGGCAGATTTTGAATTTGTACATTTGTACAGAGTGAACAGCTATTTGGAAGAAAAGTAACGCTGAGAGCGAAAGAGAAAACCAAGTTTTTTAGATGCAGAGGAAGCAATATTTTTAATGTGCTTGTGCTAAGAGAGAGATTAGAAGTAAGGGTAATAACCAAAAGAGATATATCACCTTGCTTAGAAATCAGAGTATCACCAAAGATAAGCATAGGAGCAGAAGAATCCTTTTTGAGAGATATAAGGCAGGACTGAGTTTTAGAAGGATTGAAATCAACTAAGTTGTATTTGTCCTACTGTAGAATTACAGTAGGACAAATTCAACTAAGTTGTATTTGTCCTACTGTAGAGATGGGCATTTAAGGAATTGGTAGTGAATATTTGAGAAGTTGAAGCTGATTGAGCATGGCAAGGTTTTCCAAACCAGAAAGTGGAATGCAATGTGCTATCATCAGAAAAATTATGGATAGGATTTCCAGTCAATGGAAGGAAGTCATTAATATATAGGAGGAAAATAGTGGGGGAAAGAACTGAACCATGGGGGACACCAGCACTAGTGGAGAAGTTAGAAGACAGAGAACCATCTACCATCACCCTCAGTGAGCAATCAGAGAGAAAAGTAGATAACCAATTATGAAAAAACAGTTGAAACCATAAGATGGAGGCTTGTTTAGAAAACCTTTATGCCAAACACGATCGAAAGCCTTTGAGATGTCAAGAGCAACTGCTTGTGTTTCACAAACTTTCCCATTGAATTTGTCCATCACTTTATATTGAGTAAAATTTCTACAACAAATACGACTATTTTTTTTTTTGTTTAAACTCCGGCACAACAACACAACCAGGTCGGTAGAGTTTACAATGAATTGTCAATACAAATATTTATCGTATTTAGTAGTCACGGGTTTAAACCCTGGTCCACTCAAGGAACGCGTGCTATGCATTCTTGCTCCTGACCATTCTGCTTTGTCAGGCCTCCTATTGATTTCTCCATTGCTTTAAAGAGTAGAAGTAATTCTAATGGGATGATAAATGGATGGGAGGATTTGTCACCCTTTTTTTAGGAACTGGCTGGATATGAGAAAATTTCCAAGCAAAAGGAAAAACACCTTTGGAATAAGACAGTGAAAAAAGGCGTTAAAGAACAGAAAAAAGTTCAGAAGCGCAGGTTTTGAGAATAAGTGGAGAAATAGCACCAGGACCTGGAGCTTTCTTAGCATCAAGATTCGTCAAAATCCTTCTGACATCCTTTTGATGGAAGACCACAGGAGGCATTGAATGGAGCCTGTTGGGAATGGTGGGAGGTGTTTTACCAAAATCATTAATACATGAGTTGGAATAAAAATGGGATGCTAGTGTGTCAGCTTTATCCTTCGCTGAAGTGACAACAGAACCATCTGGGTTTGACTGAGGTGGGAGCAGAGATGGGCAAAAGTTGCTGCCAATAGCTTTGACAAGAGGCTAGAATGCTCGGCTACCATTAGGGCAAGAAGCAAGTTTTCTACAATTAGCCTGTTCAAAATCTAATTTGGACTGATCAATAACTGCTTTCCAATTGTTGTGAGCTCTGGTGTAGACAGAAAATGAAGCTCAAGAATTAGAAACAAGCCAATTACGATATGTAACCTTCTTCTCTTGAACAGCCTTAGCACATTTATTGAAAACCAAAGTTTAGATAAAGGACGAGATTTTAAGGTGGAATGTGGAAAATAATGATTCCATTCCTATAAGAATAATTTCACTGACACAATCTGAGTAAATGTCGACATCAGATGTTTTGAAACAGTAATCCAACCAAGGTAAAGAAGAAAAGAAATCTCGCAGGTCATCCCATTTTGCATTCTTGTAATGCCAAACAACATGAGGTTGGGAATAGCCATGAGAGAAAGGCTCCACTGGAGAAGAGACAATCACTAAGTTGTGATTTGAGGTGCCTTATGGACCACTCACTTTGACCATGTTCGTAGAAACAATCCTTCTAAGGGGACCAACCGTGAGAAGGGTTGTTTGTGCGAAAAAGATCAAGAAAGTTGGCTGTATGGTTAGGATTGTCCGGTATTCTGGCATGAAAATGAAGAATCTGTGCGAGGTCATTAGTAATTGCAAAAGCCTAGGCACCTCACTAGCTGGAGTTGTGAATATTAAAATCACCAAGGAAAATTACCTTACCATTAGGAAAGTTGGCCTGAAGAAAGTCAAGATGCAAAGAGAGGAAGTCAATGAGTTCCAAGTGGTTAGTGGAGTTGGGAGAACGGCAGAGAGAACAGATGAATTTGACAGTATGAGGTAAAGAGATTTTAAGCCAGAGAAGATCGAAAAGAGGAGATTCCAAATGACCAAGTCTCTGACAGGGAATATCAGAATGGACATATGCACAAGTACCACCTTTGAGGCGAAAGCACATAAGGTACATAATATACCAACACCAAATACTACGAAGAAATCATTTATCATTATCGAAAGTAATAATTTGGGCAACTGAGATGAACAGTGGTTTAATCAACCGATAACTGAGATTCTGTCAGAAAACATACATGGGGTTTGGCAGACTGTTAGTGTAAATGGACATCATTGAGATTAGAACTGAGACCACGTATATTTGTGAAATGAACTAGGGAAGTGTTTGGGAGGTTTAGATCTTTTTTACAGATAAGCTTGCTCAATTAGTTTGACAATTCATGGTGTATTCAACAGTAAGAATATACCCATATACTAAGAGTATTTAAATACTAAGATACATTAATAATTAAGACACATAATGTACATAATATACCTACACCAAATACTAGGAAGAAATCATTTATCATTATCGTTCCTCTTTGGTAGGAATTAACACTATTATTTCTATTCACTTATTGTTATCTCAGACACTCTCCTTCCATACTTATGGAATAATATTTGTAGAATAGCCATTTTCCATTTATCAAGCTTACTATTGTGTTGGGCATTGGCTGTCTTCCTAACAGGACCTGCTCTGTTTTTCGGCTTCATCACCGATGGCTCGGACTCTTTCCTTGAGAACAGCACAATCATAAAACCATCATGAAAATCATTCCCACACATTTTCGCACACTTCGGTCCAATTGCTCCCAACTACTCCTTTCCTCCTAGCTCTTTCGAGGGTCCATTTTTACAACCGAAGTTTCTCCCCAAGTTTACACAAACTTGGCTTCTCATTGGCATTGAAGTACTCATGTCCCATGCACTCGGATAACATGTAATGGGAAAAAGAGAAGCGCTGATCATATCATCCCCTCATCCCCCCCCAACGTGTGTCTGGCAGCTATCCGATGACTAACCCGAAAGTATGAGCAGAGACAGTACACATTTCCATTTTTGGTGCAATGCTCACAAACTGTTGTTACTTGATTTCCTTGTACACTACGTGTACAAGGAAATCAAGTTAATTATTCACTGCATGTCTCTTTAGGCCTGCATTGGCATTCCGAACTGCGTCATGAGAACTATTGTTGTCTCTTTGATCGGGTTAGTTTCATTGACCTGCCTTGGCCTTATAGCAGAGGTCGTTATTATTGTAGGTTATTTTAAGAAGCAGTTCAGTAAAACTTTATGGTTTAACAAATGGAGTTATTTTTCTGAAATGTACTCTCTCTCTTTATCAGCATTAATTAACAATTGCTCAAAATACATGGTTTTCATCAGTATTAGAACACTACACACAAATAAGGTCCTGTATAAATCATTAATAAGTGGGCATTGAAAGAGGGAATATGGAATTAATTTAATAAATAAGGATTAATTCATAGTAGGATAAATAAGGGAGGGTAGGAAAAATATAAAGGAAAAATTAACTCCATCGTTATTTCTTGCGGGGTCTGCAGGTTTTCTCTGAATGACTAAAACTCTGTGCTTGTCTATCCAAGCTCTACAATTATTTTGGAAAAACTCGTTTTTGGTGTATTGATTACTTGGTCGTGGTTTGGTTGAGAGAAGAGTAAATTTCAGACATGGTTTGAAAAGGGTTCATTTGGTGGTATAGCTAATCAGTTTGAGTTTCTGTTGTTGGTGCATCAGCAACTGTGGCTATAATGCACTGATTTCTGACTAGTATATCTTTCTTATTTGTTTTGATTCTGGTAAAAGTTCAGACAAGGTGATATTTATCAATCGATTTTAGAAAAACAAAAATGTCATCCATATCCTGATGATCCCTGGTACATTCTGTAGTGTTAATTGATTACAATTTTTGAAAAGTAATGAGAAAGCAGTTTTTCGTTTTCTTAGATATAGTGGGCATTCTATGACGATATGCTTTACAATGAGTGGGCACGAACAGTTACTGCATTGTAGGGCATCTTCCTTTCTTAACAGGTAACTGTGAGTGAGGTATGTATGACCAATGTACAGTCGCACTAGTACAGTTCTTCTTTTCTATTTCCTCTCAGACTGGACTGCCACTGTTTGGGTTCTCTCTTTATTTCAAAAAGTTTATTATTTGTTTCTTTTTCCCATATACGTTTCCACTGTTCTTTAGAAGTCTGTTGTATAATGGATTTATAGTCAAGTAAGGTGTCCTAAAATTGGGTGAGATCAGATTTGAAGCACTTTTGGCAGCTAAATCTGCCTGTTCATTTCCTGGGATTGGTATTTATGTGTAATTAGTGCTGGTCTGCTGACATTATTTGAAAGGATACTTCATTTAGCCTCTTGGCTTGCTCAACAAATCTTGGAGTATGCTGGGTGATCTTTATTACAGTTTGGGCATTTAATTCCTGATATACTGCGGTCTTGGCAGTTGAGATAAGCAGATCTGCATTTTGCACAATTGGAAACTCCTCTGCATGCTGTTAGGGCATGTTCAAACTTTAGATATCTATAACTGCACAATGGGTTTGGAATATGTGCTGCATGACAGATGTAGGATAGATGTGCGGAAATTTGCCTTTAGCCAGCGGGTAGTTGGTTGGTGGAACAGATTTCCATCCCTTGTTGTGGAAGTTGATAGCCTAAATAAATTTAAGGCTCAGCTGGAATGGTATTTTGAACGAACGGAGGGGTGAAATGGAAGTATTTATTTATTTATTTTTTTTTTTTTTGGCTGATGCTGCAGCTTGCTTTCTTGCATCATATGCCTCTACTAATGCTAATGCTAATGCTAATTTCAAATCTCCAGCTGTGATGGATATGGAATGGTGTGGTCAGGTTTCACATTGGGACGAGTCAACTTTTACTGGGATTCACTTAACTTCAATCAGCCCTTGTTTTAAGCATTTCTTCTTCCTATTCAGAATAGGAAATGCTTTGGGAATGTCAAGGAGGATCCCAAGGTGAAACGACCCCTTTTGACATATTAAGTGACGTGTTGGGGAGTTACCGCAAACCAATTGGTTTTTAATAGCTTCTCTGAGTGGTTTGGACTGGCAGTTTTAACGAATATATAACCTGATTTGAGACATTTGACATTCTTTGGGGGATCCAGCAAAATTCTCAAGTTCTTGTATTCCCGAAAGGCAATACATTATTCCACCAATTAATGCATAATTGGTGGAATGCATTATTAAGAAGGTCAGAGCTGGGTGTGTATCTAAGTCTTCTGTCTCTTAGCTGATCCAATAATTTTAAGATTAAGCAGCCCAGAGGCAGTATCATTAGTGCTGATTTGCACAGTTTGCTCCTTCTTGCCCCAAAGCAGGAGCAGTATGGCAAGAGATGTAATATTAATGCTAATCTTACACAATTGGTGTAAGATTAGCATTAGTAACTATCAGTAAAAAAAGAGAAAAATAAGAAATGTGGCTTTCCTATCTGGAGTTTGCTAAGACAAGAAGAAAAAACATTTAAAAATTATACAAAAACTGTAGTTTTGAGAAACAGTGGGAAAGCTTTTTGAATCACCTTAAGAATCACTTGGTCACAAGAATGCTTGGCACTGGGACCTCTAAGGCAGTGCACCCAACTGATGTAGGTAGAGAATGGATTGTTCAGTCAGTTTGGTGTGATATATGCAATGGGAAATCAATCAGACTGGTTATCAATCAAATAATTATGATAAGCATAATCAACAACAATAAAGACAGAGGGAGGGAAGTAAATCAGGTTGTCTTGATTATTTTGATGTTAATTTTCCAAATATTGACTAAAACATGTAGATGGATCATTCACAGAGTATCAGATGTACTTTGTATTTATAGTTGTTTTCTAAAGCAGCATGTTAAAGAGGCAATGAGATAGAGCAATATTCTTGAATTGATTTATGCAGCAACCAATGCTAGGTGCATAGTAAATAAATAAGTTAAATTTAAAGGGCTGGTCAAGTCATCAAATGCAGACATTGTGGGAATATCAGAGACGGGTGACACTCAGATATAAATGCTACAGAATTTGAATATGTGAAAGTAAAATGTATACACAGAGGACAGAGTTAAGAAACAAAATCTAAGGCAGTGCATTCAGTTGCCATGGGTGGACAACAGTGCAACACTGAGTCAGTTCGGTGTGACATAAGCACTGAGAAAGCAAAAGTAAGAGTAGGAATGTGTTATATCCCCTCTTAATAGATAACTATGAGTGATATTTGTGTGACCTATTCATAGGCGTGCAAATATTACTTCCTGTTGTTGAATTGAGCTGAAGCTTGAAAGCCATTTCTCAAGATTTGGCTTGATACTTCGAAGCATATTGTTATATTGATTTTTCCATGATAACTGCAATTGGTACATGCATTTTCCTGGATTACTGATTTATAGTCTTGATATGGGAATTCCAGGAAATAAATTAGCTGACAATGCTGCAAAATCGGCCGTCTTACCACCTGATGACAACTGGAAAGTCCCAGCATTGGAAAGCAGGGGGAAAGAGACAGCTGTTCCACTGTAAGCAACTAGGGCTAAGCCGGCTATTAGGATTGAAATGGAAAAGACTTTAACTAATTTTATTGAAGATAATGTCCAATACAGAATTCAGTTAAGTTAAATATTATAAAAAAAACAAAAAAAGAGAGAGAGAGATTAGCCAATATGATTATCTGAAGAAAACTCGCCTAAAAAAAAAAATGTGAAACCAGTTAAAACTGGTAAGGGCTGGTTGAATAGATTTAAAATCCAGGGAGAAGCCGCAAGTGCAGATCAAGGAGCTGAAACTTTCAAAAAAGAACTTGTTAAAATTATTAAAGAGGAGTATTATGTGTTATAATTCTCAACGAGTTTTTAACATAGATGAAGCAGGATTTTTGTGAAAATTAATGCCTAAAAGAAGTTTCATATTGAAAGAAGAAAAAAAAAAAAAAAAAAAAAATGCCAGGTTTCAAAGTGCCGAAGGATCGGTTGACTTTATTGTTGGGTGGTAACGCTTAATACCCCTTTTTTGGAAGAGGGCCAAAGTTGAACCCGAAATCGACACATTTTTCATGATTAAATTCATCAATTAAATTCATGATTTTAATTGGAATTTTAAGTTTAATTTTGATACGTAAGCAGTTACCACATATTATATACGTATGTAATGCAGAATATTTTATATGTACAAATATTTGATTATTAAATATTTTGACCGACATTTGTACATCTTTTCATTACCGTTTATTATTGATTAGGAAATATCCTATGGCACCGACTGCAACTTGGAAAAAAAGCCGTGAATTAGGGTTCAATTTGAAAGTGTCTGCAATTCTGCAAGGACACGATAGGAGGGAGTATATGATGAGAGCCTTGTCGATCAATTCGGCCCTGGAAAGATTGTGCAAGGCTCAAGGGTTAGAATTTTTTTTCAATCTGGTCTGTACTTGTTAACAGGAGAGACTACACTTAAATAGAAAGGGCACAAAAATATTTGCTGATGCTATCGAGGCAGTGTTAGATGGGTCAGAAAACTGCTAGCTTGGGGGAAATACAAGGACTAATAGATTAACAGTAGCCACTAGCAGAGGTGAAAGTGATTCTTGCACTGTTTCTATTGGAATGAGCAGCAGCCTGGAAAACAAGATGCAGGATATTTCAGAGACTGCTGGGAGTTATTGCAGTACAAGTAAACACATGGGCTTTGTTAGGGTAGCTACGAATAGGAACAGGTGCATGTATACTTGCATGTACACCAATGCTAGGAGTTTGGTAAATAAAATTGATGAATTTGAGGTATTGCTCACAACATCAAAGGCAGATGTTGTTGGGATTTCAAAGCCGTGGTGTCACACAGATATAAGGAATGCAGAACTGGAATTTGGGGAGTACAATGTCTACAGAAAGGATAGACAGAATAGGAAGGGAGGAGGGGTTATACTATTAGTTAAGAAACACATAAAATGTTAAGAAACACAAGGAAGTGAAGCCAGTCGACATCACTGGACAGTGCAGTGTTGAGTCAGTTTGGTGTGACATAAGTATTGGGAGATCAAAATTGAGAGTAGGAATGCGTTAAAGGCCTAATGACTCTGATGAGTATAATAAGAAATTGTACAAGGAAATAGAGTGAGCCAGTAAATCAGAGAGTCTTATAATGGGGGATTTTAATTTCCCAGATATAGACTTCAATTTGTGGGTTGGTCACTCACACACTAGCAAGGCTTTTGTGGATTTATTGGATGATTGTTTTTTACATCAGCATGTTCGGGAGGCAACTAGAGGGAGTAATACTCTTAATCTGATTATCAGTAGTGATTCTTCATGCATTAAGAATCTGCAGATAAAGGGAAGGGTTTTTGCTTTCATAAAGGTGACTACGATGGTCTGAGACAGTATTTAAATTCTATACAGTGGGACCAACTGATGATGTTACCAACAGCAAATTCAAGGGAAGCATTCAAAGAACTTATCTTGGAAGCTACTAGGTGTTACATACCAACTAAGAAATATTGTTCAAGGTTTAGGCCTAAATGGATGTCAGGTGAACTAATGAGACATGGCAGAGAAGAAAAATGGATGAGATACATATAAACTAACATGTGACACAGAAGCCTATGATAGATAAAAGCTGATCTGTAACGAAGTTACAAAGGAGGTTAGGTAGGCAAAGGCAGATTATGAGAAATCTTTGGCAAAGGATGCAAAGAAAAACAGCGAAGAGTTCTTTACTTATGTAAACTCTAGAAGGAAGGGGATGAATCAGATTGGTCCACTTGATTATTGATGGTTTTACTGTTGATGATCCTGCTCAGGTAGCTAACAAACTAAATGAATATTTTGCATCGACATTCACACATGAGAAGTTATTCAGCGAGGGGAATGGCGTAGATGAAGTAAACACTGGCAGTAAGCAAGATAATCTTGTAATAACTGAGATTAAAATGGAGGAAAAATTGTTAAAGATAAGGCATCTAGGGTGGATGGGATCTATCCAGTTATATTAAAGGAGGTAGCAAAGGAAGCAAGCAAACCGTTAGCCGTAATTATGAGAGCTTCCTTGGACTAAGGAGAGGTACCCATAGACTGGAGGTGTGCAAATGTGACCCCAATTCACAAAGGAGGATCAAAGGCTGACATAAGTAATTATAGACCTGTGAGTTTAACTTCTGTTCCGGAAAATTAATGGAGGCACTGGTTAAAGAAGCACTGCAGGACCATCTAGACAAGACTTCAGTTATAGCTCTGACACAGTATGGGAAAGGGAAAGTTTTGTTAAGGGAAAGTCTTGCCTGACCAATTTGATTGGATACTATGATGCAGTCACAAAAGAACTGGATGCAGGGAATAACTTTGATATTATATATTTGGATCTTAGAAAGGCTTTTGATACTGTTGCACATGGAAGACTGCTCCACAAATTGGAGCAGTGTGGCATTGGAGGCAAATTGCTGCTATGGATAGAGGGGTGGGTGAGGGGGAGAAGACAGAGAGTGGTAATCAATGGACACTGCTCATCGTGGACTAATGTTATTAGTGGAGTCCCTCAGGGTTCAGTATTGGGTCCTTTATTGTTTTCTGTATTTATAAATGATATTGATGATGGTATATCAAGCTTAATGTCCAAGTTTGCAGATGATACAATGGTTGGCAGGGTTGTTAAGGACACTACTGACACTATGCTGCTGCAACAGGATCTGGAAAGGTTGAGCAGATGGGCTGAGAGGTGGCAAATGAAGTTTAACATTGGCAAATGTAAAGTACTACATATGGGAAACAGCAACCCCAGAGCAACGTATCAACTTTGTGGTACTACACTGATAGTGGTAGAGAATGAAAAGGACCTGGGGATAATTGTGAAGGCAGATATGAAGTTCCCTGAGTAGTGCAGATGGGCTGCAAGAGTAGCTCATGGCGTCTTGTTAATGATATACAGGAATTTTTCTAGCAGGGATAAGGAGGTGATTATTCCCTTGTATAAGGCAATGGTCAGGCCTCACCTTGAGTACTGTATACAGGTCTGGAGGCCTCATTTCAAGAACGATGTAGAGATGCTGGAACAAGTACAGAGAAGGGCAACAAGATTAGTGAATGGAACAAACGGCTGCTCTTACGAAGAAAGGCTTAAGTTTTGCAAATTACAGTGTCTGGAGACTAGGCACCGGCGAGGTGATCTGATAGAGGTGTACAAAGCCTTGAATGGTTTGAGCATGCTCAATGCCGATGGGATTCTTCCTCTTGCTCAGAATAATCACCTGAGAGGGCATAAATTCAGATTGAGGAAAGACAGATGTAGGATAGATGTGCGGAAATTTGCCTTTAGCCAGTGGGTAGTTGGTTGGTGGAACAGACTTCCATCCCTTGTTGTGGAAGTTGATAGCCTAAATAAATTTAAGGCTCAGCTGGACAGGTATTTCAAATGAATGGAGGGGTGAAATGGAAGTGGTTTTTTTTTGGCTGATGCTGCATAAGCTTGCTTTCTTGCATCATATGCCTCTATTAATACTAATGCTAACTGACAAATACATATGTTACCTTATGGGAATGCGGCGCTCGCCTAACGCGGATTCACTTAACGCTCTGTTTTTCCGGAACAAATTATCAGCGTTAAGCGGGGGTTACCTGTAATGTTATTAATGGAGTCCCCCAGGGTTCGGTGCTGGGCTCATTTCTTTTTTCTGTATTTATCAATGAGATTGATGAAGGTACATCAGGGTTAACGTCTAAGTTTGTAAATTATATGAAGGTTGGCAGGGTTGTTAATGACAGTACAATACTGCAACAGGATCTGGGAAAGTTGAGCAGATGGGCTAAGCGGTGGCAACTGAAGTTTAACATTGACAAATGTAAATTACTGCATATGGGTAGCAGTAACCCCAGAGTAACATACTAACTAGGTGGTACTACACTCAGGGTAGTGGAGAATGAAAAAAAAAAGGGGGGGGGGATAATTTCACAGTCAGATCTCACAGTTTCTGAGCAGTGCAGATAGGTGCAAAGAGTAGCTCATGGTGCCTTGTCAATGATATACAGGAATGTTGCTAGCAGGTATAAGGAGGTATAAGCAGGTTATTGTCCCTTATATAACGATCTGGATTCCTTATTTTAGGAAAGATGGTGAGCTGCTGTTACAAGGAAGGCTTAAGTTCTGCAAATTTGAGCATCTAGAGACTAGGCACCTGCAAGGTGATTTAACTGAGGTGTATAAGGCTTTGCATGGTTTGAGCAAGCTCAATGCTGATGGGATTTTTCCTCTAGCTCAGATTACTCACCTGAGGGGGGCATAAATTCAAATTGAGGAAAGACAATTGTAGAACAGAAGAGAAGAAATTTGCCTTTACTCAGTGGGTGATTGATAGCTGGAACAAACTTCCATCTGTTGTAGTGGAAGTCGACTACTTAAATAAGTTCAAGGCAGAACTAGACAAACATTTGGAGTGAATGGATGGGTGAAATGGGAAGATTTTTTTTTGGCTGATGCTATGTAAGCTTGCTTTCTTGCATCATATGCCTCTACTAATGTTAATGTTAATATTTTTTTTCCTATATTTTTTGGCTGCATGCCCTTTGATTGCCTCTTCATGTAACAACAATTTTGAAATATCATTTTCTATAGAGAGAAAAGAAGGATAATTCAGTCTTTGCTCTAGAACAGTTGATCAAATTTTTTTTTTTTTTATTATTATTGATAGTTTAGAAAAGTTTCATTGAGCTTCACAACTCGTTATTGGTAATTTCATATAAATTTTTAGGATTGTTGTCAAATTTGGTAAAACTTCTATCAAGTTTCTTTCATATACATTGGCGGACAAAAAAACTTAAAAATCACCTTATCACCTTAAAAAAAGTAACATTTGTAGTGAAACATAAGATATTGTTTGATTGCAGTCAATTTGTTTGCTGCAAAGCAAAGGTATTGCATCAGACAGTAACTGCAAGGTATTACCTCAGCCATTTCTATAAATACAGCATTGTAAGGGTACGCACACTCATTAGTATTCTGTTTTGCGACGGTATAAGCATGGCTTCATATGTTCAGTTTACACCAAGAAAAAAATGTGTAGCTGTTGCTCTGTCCCAGGAATGGCTTTCTACATGTGCTATAGCTGATAAATCCGGTCAACAGTATCCCAGGTGCTGAAATTAAAGTGTGAAACTGGTGATGTGAAGAGAAGACCTGGATCAGGCCGTAAGGGAGTGACTACGCCTTCCCAAGATCGATATTTGAAATGGCCATGCCTTCGTAATCGCCATGCTAGTGCTCCTGATCTAAAACTGGACTTTGAGATGGCCTCTGTTGAAACAAAGTGCATGAACTATCCAAAGACTGCTTTCGGAATGTGGTCTCCATGCCTATCGGCCCAAGAAGAAGAAGAAGAAGAAGCCTTTGTTGACCCAATAAATGAGGAAGAAGCAACCTGCTTAGCCTAAAACACATGTTTCATGGACAAAAGAGCAATGGGACATCATCATCTTTTCTGACGAACCGAAATGTATGGCTCGGATGGGAAGCAATATGTCAGAAGACGAAAATTGGAGGCATACCATCCTGACTGCATAACACCGACTGTAAAGTTCCCCGCTGTCAGATGGTCTGGGGATTGATTTAACTTGCACTTCGGGTTGGAAGCTTCATCATTGTAATAAGTAAATAGGAATGCAGAGAAGATTCTGAAAATTTATTTGTTTTTTATATGATTGAAGACTTCAGTGAAGGGAAAACACATTTCACCATAATAACGTAAAAACCTATACAATTCCAGTTATCAGTATTATTGCAAATGCAATAAGATCGAGTTTACTACTCGTTTATAATAAAATACACTAACAGAAAAGACCAATAAACCAGAAAGTGCAAATTGTTTTTATTGTTTTATGGTCATGACCTACAGAAATGTGTTTTAGAAAAATATCACAAAGGTGTTCAAAATTGATTCTTATAACGGAACATATGATAACAATGAAAGTGTAGTGCATTCTCCAGCCAGACTGCATAGCCCTTCCTCTTAACCAATAGTAAATGAGTTTGTAAATGTGTTGGCTGCGTGTTTTATTTTCGCATCTTTTAGTTAAAAGTGATTTTTGTGTTGTGTTTATTTGACATAAATTTATATAAAACTAATACAATTTCCATTATAAAAATGACCTTTAAGAGAGATAAAGAGCTTTAGTTATATAGTGAAAATTTCAACTTCTGAGGGTCTCGGAATGAATTACCAAGGGAAAAAAAAAACAAAAAAACAATGTGTTATTGGGTTCACATTACAATATTTTCACAATACCTCCATTTATTCCTACAGGATGCAAAATATGTTTCCATATTTTTTTCGGTTTGCACCGGCCAGCAAAAACTTACATAAAGTTGAAGTTACGTAAGTCAAGTATTATAAGTCAGGAGTGCCTGTATTTCATTATGAAAGGCAGCAATGTGTATTTAAATATATTAGTGATTTTCCTGAGCAATGAACCAAATCCTAATGAATGGTGTATATTTACCGATATCACAAATTAAGTTTAAAAGCAGTTTTGCTACACAATGGAAATGCATTCCCATCATTTCTTCTACTTCATGCTGTTTTCATGAAAGTGTGTCCCACATCTGGAATGCAATAAAGTGCCATGACTTTGCCTAGAATGTCGGTGCTGATATTAAGGTACTGGATAACTTGCTAAAAGTCCAGTAGTTGGTCTAGAGCAATACTTCCCAAACTTTTTTCTTCATTACCCAAAACCACTTATCAGAAATTCCTTTTTATCCAACGTAGGTAAAACACTAACTGCACAGAAAACATATATGACAAGTGAAGAGAGATCGGTAAAAAATATGAAGCAATCAATATGTTTGATGCAATGTCTTTATTTTTAACATTTCTAAACATTTTAGCAGCCACAAAAAATTTGCTAATTATTCACCATGAATATTTCATTACCCACATCCCAGCTGAGTATAATGCCACTGCTCCATCTGATAGAGGTGTATAAAGCCTTGAATGGTTTGAGCATGCTCAATGCTGATGGGATTCTTCCTTTTGCTCAGAATAATCACCTGGGAGGGCATAACTTCAAATTGAGAAAAGACAGATGTAGGATAGATGTGAGGAAATTTGCCTTTAGCCAGCAGGTGGTTGGTTGGAGGAATAGACTTCCATCCCTTGTTGTGGAAGTTGATAGCCTAAATAAGTTTAAGGCTCAGCTGGACAGGTATTTCGAACGAACAGAGGGGTGAAGTGGAAGTGGTTATTTTTTATTTATTTATTTTTTTTGGCTGAAGCTGCATAAGCTTGCTTTCTTGCATCAAACGCCTCTACTAATGCTAATGCTAATCTTATTTACTAGGTCAGCAAAATTGAGAGGAATTGGAGACAGAACACAGCTCACATCGTATTTGGGGTTCAGCAAACAGTTTTGTTCTGTGCTCTTTATGAAGGCAAAGAGTAGAAAATCCTACTTCACACTTGTAGGTGCTTGGAAACGGCAATAATTGCATCTCAGCCTCCCCAGCTACCACAGGATATTCACTGTTAACTTTTAACCAGAAAGACTCCAAATGGTCCTTCTTTTCTTCAAATAAATTTTGCACTGACTGCTTGACCTAAGCTCTATCATTTGCTCTGCAAAACCATTAACACTATTGGGGATTTCAGTCAAGTCACACAGAAATGATATATAGACCTTTCTAGTTCAGGAAAGTATTCCTTGAAACGAAAAGATAGTTTTGTTAAGTTGGTGATTACATCATCCTTTATTTCACTGAAATCAACCCCATCAGTATCCTCCAAGAACAAAGAAAGGGTAGGGAGAGATGCAATTTTATGTTGCTCTGCTTTTTTAGCCAATACTCGAGCTTTTCTTGAAATGCTGTTATTTTTTCACTTGCAGAAATCCTATTTTATTTTTTTCCTTGAAGCTGCAGATTAAGTGCATTCATGTTGGAGAAAATATCGATTAAATAACTAAGCTGAGCTAACTACTTCATGTTGGAAATTCTTTCAATGAAAGCATGCTTATTTTCAACCAAAAACATCTCAATTTCAGTCCTCAGCTCCCAAAAACGAATCAGAACATTCCCTCTTGAGAGCCAACAGGTCTCCGCACAGAAAATAAGATTTTGAAGAGTCTCGTGTTTAAAGAACCTGCCTTAAGTTCACTATGGTAATGACATTTTTCATGACTTCCTCTAGTTCAAGAACAAGACCCTTTATGGGGTCTTGTTCTTGAACTAGAGGAAGCGGTGAATCATACCGCTTGAACCAGAGCTTGGCGGTGAATCATACAATGTGTGCATTGACAGAATTTTGGGGGTTGTTTTGCTTTGCATGAGCTATATAGCCTGAATGCTGACCCAACATTGAGGGAGCACCATCACTGTTAATCGCCACACAGGAAACCCACATTAAACCGTCTTCGCTAAAAAATGCATGAATAGCAACAGGAATCCCACATTAAACTTTTGCTAAAAAATGCATAAACAACAGTGACAGGAATCCCATGTTAAACCTTCGCTAAAAATGCATGAATATGTCAATTCCTTTACAGGTCATTTTCAAAGGCTTGCAGCAAAGAAGATCTTGTTTAATTGTGGTTTCAAACTTATAATGGACGTAGACCATCATCTATGAGTCGTTTGAGACATCCATGGTTTCGTCCACTTGAATAGCAAACTTACCACTCTGAATGATATGGTGGATAAGTTCTGCCTTTATGTCCCCAGCAATGATTTCAATTTGGCGACTAACAGTATTATTGGACAATGGTACTGCTGCCATTTTCGTGCTTAGTCAGACCCACACATTATTTTATTGATATGAATAGCAGCTGGCCAGATGAACATTTCCCCCATTGTGTGTGGCATCTTTGATTTTGCAATCAGGTAAGCCACTTCAAAGCTTGCTTTTGCCGCATCCTTTTGATTAATTGCTTTGGAATCCTTGTTAGTAAGTTGCTGCTTCTTTATAATCCCTTCTAAACGTTGAATGTATGATGGAGGCTTGGACAACAATGGTGGATGTTTTCGCTTCATATGGTCATGGAGCTTACTCTTTTTCAATGACTCACTGCATAGAACGGCAGGGCACAAAACACACTGTGGTTTCATGACTCCCTCGTCTTCGATATAGATGAAACCTAGCTCAATGAAGTCTGACACATAAGGATGTTTGGTAGCACTTACCTTTTCCAAATGTGTATGGTACGATTTATAAACACAGCCAGCACGATACATACCTTACACCGCCACAGCTAGCAACACACTGCACCTAAGGTTTAGACTAGATGACCAGACTCACTCACTTTAGTTTAGGGGGGCAGTACGTGTAGACGTATTTTGTCAATTCTGCACATGCATGCGAGGGTGGCAAAAATGATTGAATGTAATAACAAACGTCTGGCGTATTTATTAAATAGCAAATAAATACTTGTTAGACTGTGTTAGCGTATTGGTGCACACTGACTAATCACTTTCTTCAGAGTACTTCTTCTTCTACACTTTTATGGTAAATTTTAATGTGTTTTCCGAAGTGCGTCATTACCCAAAGCAAAACCACTTTTACCCAATTTTGGGTAATATACCCAGGTTTGGAAAGCACTGATCTAGAGGGAAGTTTCACAAAATATTCTTGTTTTCTATGTTGTGGAATAGCTGTTCAACAGAAAAACGTTATATTGTACAGCAGTTGGAAAATGGAAGAATTTTTACCAGTGAGAAGTAATTTTAAATATGTTCCACTGGCGGAACCAAAAAAGATTCTTCTTCAAATTTTGCATATAAATCTTGGATTAATGAAGAATACTTCTAATTCTCAGGATAAAGAAGAAAGTGGATTCTGTTACCTAAGAGAAATGTTTCCCAATATAACAGACAGAAAACTGAAGGATGGAATTTTCACTGGACCTCAAATAAAGAAAGAAACTCCTGAAAGATGAAGTATATGAAATAAAGCTATAGGATACCAAACAAGCTAGGTGATCATTTAAAGTAGTTGTGCATGAATTTCTTTGAAGATAAGAAGACAATTATGAAGCTCTGGTGTCAACTTTACTGCAATGTTATAAACACATTTGGCATTCGTTTTGAGGAAAATCAATTTTTCCTCAATTTGGGTGATTAGCATTAGCAAGTGCACATGATACAAGAAAGCAAGGTTATATAGCATCAGCCAAAACAAAACCAAAAAAAACCCCACCATCCTTCTCATTTCACCCAACCACTCACCCCAAATGTTTGCCTAGTTCTACCTTGAATCTGTTTAAGCTACCAACTACAACGACAGATGGAAGCTTGTTCCACCAATCAACCACCAACTGGCTAAAGGCAAATTTCCGCACATCTATCCTACAACTGTCTTTCTTCGATTTATGCCCTCTCAGGCGATTATTCTGAGCAAGAGGAAGAATCCCATTAGCACTGAGCATACACCATTCAAGGATTTATACACCTCAATCAGATCACCTCGCAGGTGCCTAGTCTCCAGACACTGTAATTTGCAAAACTTAAGCCTTTCTTCATAAGAGCAACCTTTTGTTCCATTCACAAATCTCGTTGCCCTTCTCTGTACTCGTTCCAACAGTTCTACATCCTTCTTAAAATGAGGCCCCCAGACCTGTATACATTACACTAGGTGTAGCCTAACCATTGCCTTATACAAGGGAATAATCACCTCTTTATCCCTGCTAGAAAAATTCCTGTATATCACTGGCATGACACCATGAGCTACTCTTGCAGATTGTCTGCACTGCTCAGAAAACTTCATATCTGCCTGCACCTGCACAATTATCCCCAAGTCCTTTTCACTCTCTACCACTGTCAGTGTAGTAAACCACACAGTTGATATGTTACTCTGGGGTTACAGCTTCCCATATGCAGCACTTTACATTTGTCAATGTTAAACTTCAGTTGCCACCTCTCAGCCCACCTGCTCAACTTTTCTAGATACTGTTGTAACGGCGTACTGTCATTAGTGTAATTTAAAACCCTGCCGACCTTCGTATCATCTGCAAACTTGGACATTAAGCCCGATAAATCATCATCAATGTCATTAATGAATACAAAACAACAATGGACCCAACACTGAACCATGGGAGACCACTAATAACATTAGTCCACGAAGAGCAGTGTCCACTGATTACCATTCTCTGCCTTTTCCCTCTCAACCATTCCTTTATCCATAGCAGCAATTTGTCTCCAATGCCACACTGCTCTAATTTGTGCAGCAGTCTTCCATGTGCAACAGTATCAAAAGCCTTTCTAAGATCCAAATATATGATATCAAAATTATTCTTTACATCCAGTTTCTTTCTGACAACATCTTAGTATCCAATCGAATTGGTCAGACAAGACTGCCCCTTAACAAACCCATGCTGTGTCCGAGCTATAACCGAAGTCTTGTCTAGATGATCCTGCAATGCTTCTTTAACCAGTGCCTCCATTAATTTCCCTGGAACAGAAGTTAAACTAACAGGTCTGTAATTATTTGTATCTCCTTTGATCCTCCTTTGTGGATTGGAGTCACATTTGCATATCTCCAGTCCATGGGCACCTCCCCTGAGTCCAAGGAGGCTCTCATAATTATGGCTAAGGGTTAGCTTACTTCCTTTGCTGCCTCCTTTAATATAACTATATAGATTCCATCCACCCCAGGTGCCTTTCTTATGTTTAACTTCAACAATTTCTTCTCCACTTTACTTTCAGTTATTACATGATTATCTAGTTTACTGCCAAAGTTTAATGCACCTCTAGCATTCCCTTCCTTAAATAAGAAAGGAGTGTGAGGAAATGAGGTGAGAACTCATCATTGTTATGGGCCTATATGAGAGCTTGAAGAGCAGGGTGGATGCCCTCGAAGAATCTAAATTGAGGGGCCCATCAAGCACCCAGCTGCCCACATCAACGCCAGAGCTTGCACTTAGTCATCACGCAACAAGACAGCGGCAACCCCCAAGGCAGAATGCGCTGGTCCCACAGGAACTAGTAGTTGTTGGTGACTCTATTGTCAGGGAAACGTGGGAACATGCTTTTTAAAAAGGATAGGTGGAACAGGACCAGGGTATGCCTGCCAGGGGCAAAGGTTGATGACGCTGTAGAACGGATATCATTTTTTAAGTGCACAAAAGGTGATATCGTTGTACACGTTGGCACTAATGATTTTACGAGTAGGAGACCGGCAGAATTACTTAACAAGAACAGGTCACTGTTGAAAAAAAGCCGAGAATTAGGGTTGAATTTGAAAGTGTCTGCAATTCTGCCCGGACACGATAGGAGGGAGCATATGATGAGAGCACTGTCGATCAATTTGGCCCTGGAAGGATTGTGAAAGGCTCAAGGGGTAGAATTTTTTTCAGCCTGGTCTGTGCTTGTTAACAGGAGAGACTGCTTCTACAGGGATGGGATACACTTAAATAGAAAGGGTGCATGAATATTTGCTGATGTTATCGAGGCAGTGTTAGGTGGGTTAGAAAACTGCTAGAATGGTGGGATACAAGGATTAATAGATTAACAGTAGCTGCTGACAGAGGTGAAAATGATTCTTGCACTGCTTCTATTGGAATGAGCATCAGCCCGGAAAGCAAGATGCAGGGTATTTCAGAGATTGCTGGGAGTCATTGCGGTACAAGTAAACACATGGGTTGTGTTAGGGTAGCTAAGAATAGAAACAGGTGCGTGTATACTTGCGTAAACAGCAATGCTAGGAATTGGTAAATAAATTTAATGAATTTGAGGTACTGCTCAAAATATTAAAGGAAGATATTGTTGAGATATTAGAGACGTGTCACACAGATATAAGGAATGCAGAACTGGAATTTGGGGAGTACAATGTGTACAGTAAGGATAGGAAGGGAGGAGGAGTTAAGAAACACATAAAATCCAAGGAAGTGAAACCAGTCGACATCGCTGGACAGTGCAGTGTCGAGTCAATCTGGTTTGACATAAGCATTGGGAGATCAAAATTGAGAGTAGGAGTGTGTTATAGGCCTAATGACTGATGAGTATAACAAGAAACTGTACAGGGAAATAGAGTGGGCCAGTAAATCAGAGAGTCTTATAATGGGGGATTTTAATTTCCCAGATATTTACTGGAAATTGTGGGTTGGTCACTCACACACTAGGAAGGCTTTTGTGGATTTATTGGATGATTGTTTTCTACATCAGCATGTTCAGGAGACAACTAGAGGGAGTAATACTCTTGATCTGATTATCAGTAGTGATTCTTCATAAGCATCTGGAGATAAAGGAACCACTAGGTGGAAGTGATCACAGTGTGCTGAAGTGGGATTTACTCAAAGAGGTAACTGCCATCAAGGGTAAAGGGAAAGGTTTTTTTTTTCATAAAGGCGGCTATGGTGATCTGAGATAGTATTTAAATTCTATACGGTGGGACTGACTGATGATGTTACCAACAGCAAATTCAAAATGGGAAGCATTCAAAGAATTAATCTTGCAAGCTACTAGGCTTTACATACCAACCGAGAAATGTTCAAGGTTTAGGCCTAAATGGATGTCAGATGAACTAATGAGACACATGGCATGTAAATGCCATATGTCTCATATGGGATACATATAAATTAATGGGTGACATGGAAGCTTATGATAGATATAAGCTGGTCTGTAACCAAATCACAAAGGAGATATGGCAGGCAAAGGCAGACAAAGGCAGATGAGAAATCTTTGGCAAAGGATGCAAAGAAAAACACCAAAGAGTTCTTTATCTATGTACACTTTAGAAGGAAAGGAATGAATCAGATTGGTCCACTGGATATTGATGGTTCAGCTGTTGATGATCCTGCTCAGGTGGCTAACAAACTAAACGAGTATTTTGCATCTACATTCACACATGAGGAGTTATTTAGGGAGGGGAATGCCAGAGATGAATTGAACTCTGGCAGTGAGTTAGATGGTTTTGTAATAACTGAGAGGAAAGTCGAGGAGAAATTGTTGAAGTTAAACATAAAAAAGGCACCGGTGGATGGTATCTATCCAGTTATATTAAAGGAGGCAGCAAAGGAAGTAAGCAAATCCTTAGCCATAATTATTAGAGCTTCTGTGCACTCAGGTGAGGTACTCATGGATTGGAGAAGTGCAAATGTGACCCCAATCCACAAAGGAGGATCAAAGGGAGACATAGGTAATTATAGACCTGTTAGTTTAACTTCTGTTCAGGGAAATTAATGAGACATTGGTTCAAGAAGCACTGCAGGATCATCTAGACAAGACTTCAGTTATAGCTCGGACACAGCATGGTTTTGTTAAGGGAAAGTCTTGGCTGACCAATTTGATTGGACATTATGATGTGGTCTGAAAGGAACTGGATGCAGGGAATAACTTTGATATCATATATTTGGAACTTAGAAAGGCTTTTGATACTGTTGCACATGAAACACTGCTGAACAAATTGGAGAAGTGTGGCATTGGAGGCAAATTGCTGCTTTGGATAAAGGGATGGTTGAGTGGGAGAAGACAGAGTGGTAATCAATGATCACTGCTCATATTAGTGGAGTCCCTCAGATTCAATGTTGGTTCCATTGTTGTTTTCTGTATTTATAAATGATACTGATGATGGTATATCAAGCTTAATGTCCAAGTTTGTAGTAACTCCAGAGTAACATATCAACTGTGTGGTACTACACTGACAGTGGTAGAGAACGAAAAGGATCTGGGTATAATTGTGTAGGCAGATATGAAGTTTTCTGACAGTGCAGACGGTCTGCAAGAGTAGCTCATGGTGTCATGTCAATGATATACAGGAATTTTCCTAGCAGGAATAAGGAGGTGATTATCCCCTTGTATAAGGTAATAGTCAGGCCACACCTTGAGTACTGTATAAAGGTCTAGAGGCCTCACTGTAAGAAGTATGTAGAGGTGTTGAAAAGAGTATAGAGAAGGGCAACAAGATTAGTGAATGGAACAAAGGGTTTCTCTTACGAAGAAAGACTAGGCACCTGCGAGGTTAACTGAGTGAGGTGTATTTGTGCATGCTCAATGCTGATGGGATTCTTCCTCTTGCTCAAAATAATCACCCGAGAGGGTGTAAATTCAAATTGAGGAAAGACAGATGTAGGATAGATGTGCGGAAGTTTGCCTTTAGCCAGCGGGCAGTTGGATGGTGGAACAGACTTCCATCCTTTGTTGTGAAAGTTGATAGCCTAAATAAATTTAAGGCTGAGCTGGACAGGTATTTGGATCGAATGGAGGGGTGAAATGGGAGCATTTTTTTTTTTTTTTTTTTTTTTTTTGACTGATGCTGCATAAGCGTCCTTGCTTGCATCATATGTCTCTACTAATGCTAATGCTAAGTGCTAAATTCCTCATATGTGAATGTAGATGTGAAATATTCATTTAGTTTGTTAGCTACGTGAGCAGGATCATCAAGAGTTGCACCATCAATATCAAGTGGACCAATCTGATTCATCCCCTTCATTCTAGAGTTTACATAAGAAAAGAACTCTTTGCTGTTTTTCTTTGTATTCTTTGATGTAAATGATGAGTGAAGTAAATGCTTACATAGGACATTTCCATGACGGAATAGTTGTACCAAGGTTTCCGGGATACTACTACAATGGGAAAAGCTGTTTCTTAAGAAGGGAAGCAAAATGGACTATAAGAAAAATGCCGTGGATAGCAAACATTTATAAGGAAATATCTTCCAAGAGATGTGACAGAGACATAACTTTAGTATTTTTGGAATTGACATGACCAATTTCCTTTAGAATCTGCAACTTTTGTTATTAGCCAATTTTTTTTTTTTTTCTTTTGTCGGCCAAGTGTTATTAGAGGGGATGAGTTGCATAGTTTTTTGGCTGATATTTTATAAGCTTGCTTCCATGCATAATTTTCCAGTACTAATAATAATTATTTAAAGAATACAATATTCTTGGAAGTTCCCGAACTCTTGTTCCTCTCTAAGAAATGTATGCAGGTGAAAAACATGTTCTTAAGCTTAGTAATATTCAAGTCTCAGATTGACTACCATAACTGAGATAAAATTTTAAAGTTTTGTGCCCCGCTTCCCACCCAATTTACTCATAACCCACTGTGCGGCAGTCATGACCCACATTTTGAGAACCTCTGACCTATGGGTCATCTATCATCTATGCAAAGATCAATTTATTTTTGAATTTTATAATGCATCCTGACTGTTATAGATTTCCAGTTAAAAGGGGACACACTGGTTTCATGAGTGAAAGAAGGTAAAATGCATAATTATTTGAGCATGTATTAGGAAAGAACTTTACCATAAATGTATTAAAATAAAGAAATAATAAAACAAAAGTAAATTTTCTATTTGTACTCTGGATGACCATACAGGACCACAGAAGCCAACAAGAATCACAATAAAATATGCATATGGCACATATCTGTAACTGTGAGAGAAGATTGTCGTATAACAGTAAGGCGAGTGGCAAATATGTTGAGAACATCAGTAGGAAGCATGCACAGTATTCTCCATGACCATTTGCATTTGACATGTCTTTGTTAATGCTGGGTTCCAAGACTAATCACACCAGCAACTGCAATGAATGGTTACTGAAGATGGTGCACAAGGTCATAAAGGCAGATGAGACATGGTTTCATGATTTTAACCTAGAGAGTAAGCAACAAATGAGACAGACTTTTGTTTGGAAGTCATTGCCAACACCAAAAAAAAAAAAAAAAAAAGTCGTGGCTTCTGCAGGAAAGGTTATGGTCATCTTTTTTTTTTTAACATTCAAGGAACAATGGTTTAACAGCATGCTGTGCCATGCCATATGAATGTTATGGGACCTTACTGCCCACTTGCTGGATTACATTCTTTGCAAATGACTATAACTGCATGTAGGTGGGTGGAATGGTTTGGTTTGGTAGTTGTTGGCGTGTCGGCTTCTGTGGCCATAGTGCACCTCCCAAGGTTTTTGCAGTACTTTGATCCAAGCCCGAGGCGGGAATCGAACCCGCGACCTTTGGGTTGCCAGGCAGGCACTTTACCCACCTGGCTAGCCCGGTCGGCTAGGTAGGTGGGTGGAAGCAATGTCAGTCATCAAGTATGACAGTATTATCAAATGTGTTCCTCATCTACCCTACAGCTCAGACCTTGCACCATGCGATTTTTTTTTATTTCCAGAGTTAGAGAATGGCACACCCAGGGTCCTGAGCTGGATATCATCGTTCTATTCTTTCATGGTGATTCCTTTCTACTTCTGACCTCTCTCTCTCTCTCTCTCTCTCTCTCTCACAGGGTTACCCAGGAATTTTTTTTGGCTGGTGCAGCATAAGCCTCAGGCTTCCTTGCACCATATGGCTAATAATAATAATGAGTTACAAGGAAAATGTTTCCATTCGTCATCAGAAGAAGTTGTAAAGACATCAGCGGCAATTCTCAAATGCATGTCAAAAAAAAAAACACCCCAGCTTCCACTATGTTTTTGAAGAATGGCAGAAATGTGGGAGTAAGTGCATTTCATCAAATGGGGAGATGAATTGATGTAAATGACACCATTTCCGTCTAGCATTTTCATTAACAATCAGTTTTACTTTAGTACGTAATAACGATGCAACGTTTTATGCTCACACCCACTACTTATTCCAATAAATCAACGTTAGCATTAGTAGAGGCATATGATGCAAGAAAACAAGCTTATGTAGCATCAGCCAAAAAAAAATAAATAATAAATAAATAAAACTTCCACTTTAATACTCCATTCGTTCGAAATACCTGTCCAGCTGAGCCTTAAATTTATATTAGCTATCAACTTCCACAACAAGGGATGGAAGTCTGTTCCACCAATTAACTACCCGCTGGCTAAAGGCAAATTTCCACACATCTATCCTACATCTGTCTTTCCTCATTCTGAATTTATGCTCTCTCAGTTGATTATTCTGAGCAAGAGGAAGAATCACATCGGCATTGAGCATGCTCAAACCATTCAAGGCTTTATACACCTCTATCAGATCACCTCGCCGGTGCCTAGTCTCCAGACACAGTGTAATTTGCAAACTTTATAAGCCTTTCTTCGTAAGAGCAACCCTTTGTTCCATTCACTAATCTTGTTGCCCTTCTCTGTACTCATTCCAGCAGCTCTACATCGTTCTTGAAATGAGGCCTCCAGACCTGTATACAGTACTCAAGGTGAGGCCTGACCATTGCCTTATACAAGGGAATAATCACCTCCTTATCCCTGCTAGAAAAAAAAATTCCTCTATATCATTGATAAGACACCATCAGCTACTCTTGCAGCTTGTCTGCACTGCTCAGAGAACTTTATATCTGCCTGCACAATTATCCCCAGGTCCTTTCCATTCTCTACCACTGTCAGTGTAGTACCACAGAGTTGACACGTTGCCCTTGGGATGCTGTTTTCATATGTAGTACTTTACATTTGTCAACGTTAAACTTCATTTGCCACTTCTCAGCCCATCTGCTCAACCTTTCCAGATCCTGTTGCAGCAGCATACCGTCAGTAGTGTACTTAACAACTCTGCCAACTTTTGTATCGTCTGCAAACTTGGACATCAAGCTTGATATACCATCATCAATATTATTTATAAATACAGAAAACAATAATGGACCCAACACTGAACCCTGAGGGACTCCACTAATAACATTAGTGTACGATGAGCTGTGTCCATTGATTACCACTCTCTGTCTTCTCTCCCTCAACCATCCCTTTATCTATAGCAGCAATTTGCTTCCAATGCCAGACTGCTCCAATTTGTGCAGCAGTCTTCCATGTGCAACATTATCAAAAGTCTTTCTAAGATCCAAATATATAATATCAAAGTTGTTCCCTGCATCCAGTTCTTTTGTGACTTCATCATAGTATCCAATCAAATTAGTCAGGCAAGACTTTCCCTTAACAAAACCATGCTGTGTCCGAGCTATAACTGAAGTCTTATCTAGATGATCCTGCAGTGCTTCTTTAACCAGTGCCTCCATAATTTTCCTGGAACAGAAGTTAAACTCACAGGTCTATAATTACTTGCGTCAGCCTTTGATCCTCCTTTGTGAATTGGGGTGACATTTGCACATCTCCAGTCTATGGGTACCTCCTCTGAGTGAAAGGAAGCTATCATAATTATGGCTAAGGGTTTGCTTACTTCCTTAGCTGCCTCCTTTAATATAACTGGATAGATCCCATCCACCCCAGGTGCCTTTTTTATGTTTATCCTCAACAATTTCCCCTCCACTTTCCTCTCAGTTATTACAAAATCATCTAGCTCATTGCCAGAGTTTACTTCACCTCTGGTATTCCCCTTCCTGAATAACTCCTCATGTGTTAATGTAGATGCAAAATACTCGTTTAGTTTGTTAGCCACGTGAGCAGGATGGACCAATCTGATTCATCCATTTCCTTCTAGAGTTTACATAGGTAAAGAACTCTTTCCTGTTATTCTTTGCATCCTTTGTTAAGGATTTCTCGTAATCCGCCTTTGCCTGCCTAATCTCTTTTGTAACTTGGTTACAGACCACCTTATATCTATCATAGGCTTCCATGTCACCCATTAATTTATACGTATCCCATGCATTTTTCTTCTGCCATATGTCTCATTAGTTCATCTGACATCCATTTAGGCCTAAACCTTGAACAATATTTCTTAGGTGGTATGTAAAGCCTAGTAGCTTCCAAGATAAGTTCTTTGAATGCTTCCCATTTTGAATTTGCTGTTGGTAACATCATCAGTTCGTCCCATTGTGTAGAATTTAAATACTGTCTCACACCATCGTAGTCACCTTTACGAAAGCAAAAACCCTTCCCTTTACCCCTGATGGTAGTTACCTCTTTGAGTAAATCCCACTTCAGCACACTGTGATCACTAGGTGACAGTGATCACTGCCATCTAGTGGTTCCTTTATCTGCAGATTCTTAATTCATGAAGAATCACTACTGATAATCAGATCAAGAGTATTACTTCCTCTAGTTGCCTCTCGAACATGCTGATGTAGAACACAATCATCCAATAAATCCACAAAAGCCTTGCTAGTGTGTGTGTGTGTGTGACCAACCCACAAATTGCAGTCTATATATGGGAAATTAAAATCCCCCATTATAAGACTCTCTGATTTTCTGACCCACTCTATTTCCCTGTACAGTTTCTTATTACACTCATCAGAGTCATTAGGCCTATAACATACTCCTACTCTCAATTTTGATCTCCCAATGCTTATGTCATTCCAAACTGACTCGACACTGCACTGCCAGCGATGTTGACTGGCTTCACTTCCTTGGATTTTGTGTTTCTTAACTAATAGCATAATCCGTCCTCCCTTAATATCCTGTTTATCCTTTCTGTACACATTGTACTCCTCAAATTCCAGTTCTGCATTCCTTATATCTGTGTGATTCCATGTGTCTGATATCCCAACAATATCTGCCTTTGATGTTTTGAGCAATACCTCAAAGTCATCAAATTTATTTACCAAACTCCTAGTATTGGTGTACACGCAAGTATAAATGCACCTGTTCTTATTCTTAGTTACCCTAACACAATCCATGTGTTTACTTGTACCGCAATTACTTCCAGCAGTCTCTGAAATATCCTGCATCTTGTTTTCCAGGTTGCTGCTCATTCAAATAGAAGCAGTGCAAGAATCACTTTCACCTCTGCCAGTGGCTACTGTTAATCTATTAGTCCCCGTATCCCGCCATTCTAGCAGTTTTTTGACCCACCTAACACTGCCTTGATAGCATCAGCAAATATTCTTGTACCCTTTCTATTTAAGTATATCCCATCTCTGTAGAAGCAGTCTCTCCTGTTAAGAAGTACACACCAGGCTGAAAAAATTCTACTCCTTGAGCCTTACACAATCTTTCCAGGGCCGAATTGATCGAGAAGGCTCTCATGATATACTCCCTCCTATTGTGTCTTGGCAGTATTGCAGACACTTTCAAATTCAACCCTAATTCACGGCTTTTTTTCAACAGTGACCTGTACTTGTTAAGTAATTGTGCCGGTTTCCTACTCTTAATGTCATTAGTGCCAACGTGTACAACTATATCACCTTTTGTGCCCTTAAAAGATGATATCCACTCTACAACGTTATCAACCTTTGCCCCTGGCAGACATACCCTGGTCCTGTTGCACCTATCATTTTTACAAAGCATGTTCCTCATTTCCCTGACAATAGAATCACCAACAACTAGTAGTTAGCGACTGCAATAGCATCATTTAGGAAGTAATGCAATTCGGATCATTTCCGTTTCACATTTTCACTAACAGGCCGAACACCGAATGTCGGAACGAAATTTAGTAGGTTCCACCAAAGATGTTTTCACATCAAGAATCAATGTTAGTGAATTAGTGTAATTTAATTACATCATTACTGGAAATTACATAATTTGTGTCATTTTTGCGTCACATTTTTGTGACCAATTGGTTTTACTTTAAGTCCGAAATTTAGTAGGTGTTGCCAAAGATGTTTTAACATCAAAATAATAAAAACTATGATCATTCTTTATTTGAACACCCCTGGTAATATTCACATTATTCAGAGAGTTTTAGGAGAATAAGATGTGTGAAAATGTATACCATAGGCTGAAAGCATATATACAAAACAAATGTAGAAAAACAACATAATTTAGTTCCCCCCCCCTGCAAAAAATCTCACCTAATTTGTTCAGATCTAATGAGGAACTCCGGGCATGATTGTGTTTTGGTCTAGGTGGTGGGGGTGGTGGTGGCTCTTTTTTTGGTCCTTGGGGTACTGAGAGAGATCCTTGTAAAGTGGCACTATTGCTGGGTCCTGAGAAGGAACTAAAGATGCAACATAAGATTAGGGATGAAATGAAGTTTGGAAACCTAATTAACATTATAAAAAATCAGAACAAAATGCTAAGAAAAAACAAAATAGAACAAACAAAAAATCAAAGTATCACTTTTATTTCTTGTGCAAATTTTTGATTCAGAACATGATTTCGCATTCAGCATTTAATATTCTAGTGAGCACCCTAATGTATTGGCTTCACCAAACAATTGAAATGCTTAAAAATTTTAAATAACCATTATAATTACTTGAATGTAAATTTCTACATTTGACTGCTATTTATAAATTCACCTGCATCATTAATTATTTTTTAATTCTTTACAAATTCAGACACACACACCATAATATGTGTATGAACTGTGCCACATGCTTGCTCCAATGTTAATTTTCTGTTGAGCTTTGGTTTTGCATTAGCTTGGCTTTATGTTGTTGAATGTTGGAAGTGAAGTGGGTAGTCAGGAAATAAGTTTTTTAGATAACAAGATTACTGTTTACCAAATATATAATTTCTTATTATTATATATATAGTGACAGAGAATCAGGATTTTAAATTGTTTTAACATTTTAAAATCTTGTATTTTATCAACTAATTCTTTGCCTTTATCCCAATCCTATTAAATGTATATTTAAACTGTGTGTGAATGCTAGAGGCTTAAAGAAGCAAATATATTTAGAAAAATAGGATAAAATTTTAGAGATCTCATATAGCCTTTAAAGTTAGTCATATCATACCAAATGATGTCATGATGGTGGAACTGCTGGAGGTGATTCTTCGGTGAGTTAAAGCCATTCTGCTTCACTTGTCATATACAGGGTGTCTCAAAAATATTGGTACAAACGTTTAAGGGAGGTAGGTAACATCTAAAGGAATGTGAATCGCATAGGAACCCATAACCGGAAACGTCAAGGGAAAGTAGTAGCAGAGGCACAAGAAGCAGAAATGACACAAGACAGTAATTAGTGGCAAACACTTATTTGACATAATATTAAAAATGGAGTACGACATGGATGCATTTCATGATATTACAACAGATGCTCAAAGGTTCCACCATGAGACGCGATGCAAGAGTGACACCGACGCAGCATGGATTGGCGGATACGGTCGAACACACCTGGAATTTCTTTGACAGTAGCAGCAACACAGACGAGTCTTGCCACGAGATCCATTTCCGTCTCCACAGGTGATTCATACACGACAGATTTGAGGACCCAAACAGAACGAAATCAAGGCTCGATAAATCAAGTGAGCGTGGGGGCCAGGCAACGGGTTCACCCTAGTCAATCCATCGACGCCCAAAACGTCTCTTCAAATGGTCATGAACACATCTTCCATAATGTGCAGGCGCCCCTTCATGTTGAAACCAAATGTTACATCTCACATTTGCTGGAAAATCGTCAAGTAACCCTGGTAGAACTTGTTCAAGAAAGATCTGATATTTAGCAGAATTCATGCGGGATGGTAACAGGTATGGGCCGACTAAGCAGTTACCGAACATACGCCGACTGGGCTAGTCAGGTGGGTAAAGTGCCTGCCTGACAACCCAAAGGTCGCAGGTGCGAATCCCGCCTCAGGCTTGGATCACAGTATAATGCAAAAACCTTGGGAGGTGCATTATGGCCACAGAAGCTGATGAGCCAACAACAAAAAAAAAAAAAAAAAAACCATCGAACATTTATTGCAAAGTGATGTTGTGCCGCATGGGAGCGTACACCGCTTGGACCCTCTGCTAATCCATACACTAGGTGCATGTCTGCCAGCTTACAGTTCGTATATCGATGCATGCTCTTCGTGCGGCAACTGCTTGAATGAGTACACCAGAAATTTTCCCTCTCGCGAACTGATAAACAGCGCCGTGTACCAACTTATGGTGACGTTTCCTATGCGACTCACATTCCTTTAGAGGTTACCTACCTCACCTAAACGCTTGTACCAATATTTTTGAGACACCCTGTATACATTAAAAATACCGATTAAGCCAACCCACCATCCAAGCTGTAATTTTTATGTGGTTTATGACTCATTTCAATTCTAACTTTAGCTGTGTTTAAAACATTTTAACAACTAAAAGAAATTTCAAAATTTTAACACAACTCAATTTTCGGAGAGCACTCATGCCAAATGGTAGTAGTCACGAGGAATTAGAATTTGGACAATCATTGCACATCCCATCCATCCCTGCCATTAGGAGGCAAGCTCTACTATCTAACTTCAATTGTGCTCTCCTTTTAACCAGAGAAACGACAAAATTGTTAAAGGAAGTAAATTTTCTAAGAACATGCTCCAGAGGAACTGTTGTTCCTATTCTCCTAAAGACAATTCTAGTTGACTCCTAATGTCAACATAGTTATTACATTGAAACATATGAGCTGATGTCTCCTTTTCTCCACAAGTACTATTTTCACTATCTACTAGGCCTAGCTGGAAAAACCTCTTTGTCAATCCCTGTTATTAGAAAGGCCGCATTTACCCTGAACTGCTGTCAGGGCTTCTTTCTCACCTCCAAGATGTCTACTTGGAGGTGAGAAAATTGTTGAAGTTAAACATAAGAGAGGCACCTGGGGTGGATGGGATCTATCCAGTTATATTACAGGAGGCAGCAAAGGAAGTAAGCAAACCCTTAGCTATAATTATGAGAGCATCCTTGGACTCAGGGGAGGTCCCCACGGACTGGAGATGTGCAAATGTATCCCCAATTCACAAAGGAGGATCAAAGGGAGACAGGTAATTACAGACTTGTTAGTTTAACTTCGGTTCCAGGAAAATTAATGGAGGCACTGGTTAAAGAAGCACTGCAGGATCATCTAGACAAGAATTCAGTTATAGCTCAGACACAGCATGGTTTTGTTAAAGGCAGGTCTTGTCTGACCAATTTGATTGGATATTATGATGTGGTTACAAAGGAACTGGATGCAAAAAATAATTTTGATATCATGTACTTGGATTTCAGGAAAGCTTTTGAGCACTGTTCACTATTGCACAAATTGGAGCAGAGTTGACTATTGTACAAATTGGAGCGTATCCTTAATGGTATTAAGGATAAGTTGCTACAATGGATAAAAGGATGGTTGAGTGGGAGAAGACAGAGGGTGGTAATCAATGGGTGCTGCTCTTCGTGGACTAATGTTATTATTGGAGACCCACAAGGTTCTGTCTTGGGTCCACTGTTGTTTTGTATATTTATCAATGATATTGATGAAGGTATATCAGGCTTAGTGTCGAAATTTGCAGATGATACAAAGGTTGGCAGGGTTGTTAATGACAGTAATGGCAGTGTGCTACTGCAACAGGATCTAGAAAATTTGGGCAGATGGGCTGAGAAGTGGCAACTAAGTTTAACCTTGACAAATGCAAAGTACTGCATATAGGTAGAAGTAACCCCAGAGAAACGTACCAACTGTGTGGTACTACACTTAAGGTGGTAGAAAATGAAAAAGACCTGGGAGTAATTGTGCAGTCAGATATGAAGTTTTCTGAGCAATGCAGACAGGCTGCCAGGGCAGGTCATGGGGTTTTGTCAATGATATATAGGAATTTTGCTAGCAGGGAAAAGGAGGTGATTGTGTCTCTCTGTATAAGGCAATGGTCAGGCCATGCCTTGAGTACTGCGTGGAGGTCTCATTTTAGGAAGGATGTAGATTTGCTTGAGCATGTACAGAAAAGGGCAACAAGATTGGTGAGGGGAATGAAGGGACCCTCTTACCAAGAGAGGCTTAAGTTTTGCAAATTGCAATGGCTGGAGATTAGGCACCTGCACGGTGATCTGATTGATGTGTATAAGACATTGAATGGTTGAGCATGCTGAATTCTGAAGGAATTCTTCCACTTGTTCAGATTACAAACCTAAGGGGGCATAAATTCAAATTAAGGAAAGACAGATGTAGAATAGATGTTTGGAAATTTGCCTTTAGCCAGTGGGTGGTTAATTGCTGGAACAAACTTCCATCTGTCGTTGTGGAAGTTGATAGGTTAAATCAATTTAAGGAGGAACTGGACAAACATTTAGAGGGAATGGTTGTGTGAATTTTTTTTTTTTTTTTTTTGGCTGATGCTGCATAAGCTCATACACTTGCTTTCTTGCACCACATGCCACTACTACTATTACTCGGGGTGAGAACAAGTACGTTACTCACCCCATCTCCAAGATCTCCCATCTCCTTTGCCAGACCTGTACCAATTCATTCAGAATTCTTTTCTTCTCTTTCTTGACATCTTGTCTTGTATACAGCCTTTCTTGATCTGGACATGAACTTACATTCAAAATTGACCTTCTCAAATTATTTCTAGCGCAATACAACAGTGCTGATAAAATTATTTGCAGATCTGCCCGAGAGTACTTGTAATTCATTTGTCGAAATTGTTCGGCACACTCTAGTAATGAATAAGAGAGCGAATCTTTGACCTTGCATAATATACTTTTTGACTACAGAATTTGTCATTCTGTGAAGCCAAGCTATAGAGGTATAGGAAATGATGGAGACATAGGCCATCAGACAGTAAATTCAATGCTTGGCTCTTTATACCCCAATTAATCCTTATCACTCTCTTAAACTTAGCATGTAGTGTCAGAATTTTTCCTTTTAGATACTTGGCATATGCTATTAAGTTGATTCACTCTCCTATACTCACACCTAGGTACGTGACAACAGCTTTATATCTTATGGACATTCCTAAAGCCCTCACTACTGGAGGCCTATTCCATACTTAAGTGCCCCTACAGCAATATTTGCACCGTCTTGATCTCTGAAATCTGTAATCTATGTACTTGAGCACATTCCAGCAAATCTACTAGTACTTGTGCAGCACAGTCTTCAATCTGTGATCGTGCATTGCCATAAACCAATATTAGCATGTCATCGGCATATGCTATCATATCAGCTCCAACACAATTTTGTTTCAAAAACTCATCTAGTGTAATGCACCAAGCATGAGGACCAATCAGATCCCCGAGGACAACCTCTAACTACATTTCTCACAATTTCTGTATACACCGTTCTAACAATAACTTTCATCTTACAAATATACTGCTTAAATACAGAAAACAGATCATTTGAGCATTCGGTAACCTTTATTCTGAATAGGATCCCCTCCCACCATAATCTGTCGAATGCACCATGAAAGTCAACAAATATACCTAGAACATACTGCCCCTCATACTCTTGCATATACTTAACCAGCTGGTAAATGGCATCCTCTGTGGACTTTCCCTTCTTAGAATCAAACTGGTTATCAGAGGACATATGTTTCTCCATATATGTAATTATTACACTGCTAATGCATAGCCATTCATGTCTTCTCCATTACTGACAGTAAAGCAATTGGATGGTTCACTTGGGTTCTTGTCAGGACTTTTGACAATCAATCTCAATAGTGCCGTTCTCCAAACCAGGGGAAAGGAACACTGTTCCAGACACTTATTATACATTTGTATTAGGACATCAGATCTCAACTGAAAAGCCCTCTTTATTACCTTAACCTCTATTAAGTCAAGGCCTGGCGATTGGTCTTCCGTTTCCTGTGCAATCATCTCTGAGACCTCAGTATATGAGAATGGTTGTTCTTCGTGCCGGGACTGATATGAAGCATTGCCTCTGACAATGCTTTACTGCACTTCACTATACAGGCAGTTCCCGCTTTATGAGTTTTTTTTTTTTTTCCCCCCTAGTATCAAGTATCAAAAATATGAACATTAATTGCAAAAAACGAATGTTAAACATCCATAAATATCGCATTTCAAACCACGCGTGCGCGTAGCTATACAATATAGTGTACCCGGCTTTATGATATTAATCCGTTTCAGAGACCCCATCGTATTGTGAAAATATCGTAATGTGAACCCAATAACACATTGTTTTTTGGGTTAGTCATTCCAAGACCTTGGAAGTTGAAATTTTCACTCTATAACTAAGCTATTTATCTCTCTATAAGGTCATTTTTATAATGTAAATTGTATTAGTTACCAATTCAAATCATTAAAACACACAACACTTTCATCGTTATCATATGTTCTATTATAAGAATCAATTTTGAACACCTTTGTGATATTTTTCTAAAGTACATTTCTCAAGGTCATTGCCATAAAACAATAAAAACAATTTACACTTTTCGGTTTATTGGGCTTTTCTGTTAGTCACTTAATGCAATCCATTATAAATGGGTAGTAAACTCGATGTTATTGCATTTGTGAAAATACCAATAGCTGGAATTGTGTGGGTTTTAACCTTATTATGGTGAAATGTGTTTCCTCTTCATTGCAATCTTCAATCATACAAAAAACATAAATAAATTTTCAGAATCTTCACTTCATTCCTTTTTCTTAAGCTCTGTAAACTTGTTACTCCGCACAAATCGTGTTAGTTGTAATCTCACTTGCACATATCATGTTAGTTAGTTGCAATTTGTGCGTGCAGTTAAAAAAATGCATATGCATCCTATTGTGAAATTTATAAAGAGAGGAGATTATCTTGTAAACCAATGGTTCTTGTAGCATTTCTAAAGAAGACGACTCCTTGTGCAACAAACCAACAACGAGTGATCAACGAGTGTGCATTTAGTCGATGATGAAGAATAAACATTCTTTAACATTTGTAAGTCATAAACAATTTCTTTAAATTATAATTTGCTTGATTTCAGGCTATGTTTTAATTTCTTTGGATAAATCAATCATTGTTTAAACATAAACTAATTTCATTGTTGAGAACGTAACCCCTGTTTTTAACATTGTCTATGGGACATAAATTCCCGCTTTACCAGTTTTCGCTAGGAATGAATTAACTCGTAAAGTTGGGAACTACCTGTACTCACTCATTTCAGAATTCGGAAACAGCTTACTCATGACTATGTGTGTAGATACATGCCAGTTTAATGTCTGAACATTTCTGTTACTCACAGGATAACAAACTTCATTAAAACTAACTTTATCAGTCACTAACTTAAAAATAGAACACCATGGGTCTCTCGATTCTTTTTCTTTGATATACTGCTTCCATGAGGCTACCTTTGGCACACAAATTGCTCTAACGAACTCTTTTCATAATCTCCAATACTCCGAACTATATACATCTCTCATTATTACATCACTGACATGACGATAAAACTGAAACTGTTTCCTAACAGTCCTCAATTCACATCTCTGTAAATTTAAACCATTACTCCACCAATATATAGGTCTTCTCCTAAATTTCTTCCTTTGTATAATACCCCTAGAGGCAGTGTACAAAATACTTGGAACTTTTTCTATATGTTGAACATCACTCAATGTTCACATTGAGTGATGGGCACAAAGGCCAAGTCAAATCTAACCCAATTTGCAGTCGATATTTCTCAACTAGTGATCCACTAGTTGAGAAATCCTCAACTAGTGATCACATTCATAGTAGGATAGAAAACCTTCCAGTTTCTTATCCTACTATGAATTGCAACTGTGCACATTGTAAAGTCAATAAAAGTCTCTCCATGCGTAGTGCAATATATAGGCTGATGTCCCTGCACATTCAACATTTCCAACCCTGAAGCAGAAAGGGAGTCTTCAAGAATTTCACCTCTGTCATTAGTCTCCCTACTGCCCCAATGCATGGAATTTGAATTAGAATCAAGAGCTATAATAATATTATTAGGCAACAACAATTTACTAATTCTTTCCAATTGATTCACATATGACTAGATTTCCTCTGAGGGGAGAAAATACATCGAGACAAAGTATACTTTCCCATCGCTACCTATTATTTCCCAACATACTCTATTCTCATTTGATAAATGAGTCAGCTTGGTAACCACCAAACTTATATTTCTTATCAGTATGGCTGCTTTCAGAAGTTCTCCATCAGAGACACTCCGATAACTTCTGGGATAACCTCTTATACTACCCGCTACCTGATAAGTTTCCTGAACCAAAGCCTAAATCAATATCTCGTCAGTCTTGTCAAATTGGTCAGTCTTGCCTGACCAATTTGATTGGATACAATGTTGCAGTCACAAAAGAACCGGATGCAGGGAATATCTTTGATATTATATACTTGGATCTTAGAAAAGTTTTTGATACTGTTGCACATGGAAGACTGCTGCACAAATTAGAGCAGTGTGGCATTGTAGGCAAATTGCTGCTATGGATAAAGGGGTGGTTGAGGGGGAGAAGACAGAGAGTGGTAATCAATGGACACTGCTCATCGTGGACTAATCTTATTAGTGGAGTTCCTCAGGGTTCAGTGTTGGGTCCATTATTGTTTTCTGTATTTATAAATAATATTGATGATGGTATATCAAGCTTAATGTCCAAGTTTGCAGATGATACAAAGGTTGTTAAGGACACTACTGACGCTATGCTGCTGCTGCAACAGGATCTGGAAAGGTTGAGCAATGGGCCGAGAAGTGGCAAATGAAGTTTAACATTGACAAATGTAAAGTACTACATATGGGAAACAGCAACCCCAGGGCAACGTAGCAACTCTGTGGTACTACACTGACAGTGGTAGAGAATGGAAAGGACCTGGGGATAATTGTGCAGGCAGATATGAAGTTCTCTGAGCAGTGCAGATGGGCTGCAAGAGTAGCTCATGGTATCTTATCAATGATATACAGGAATTTTTCTAGCAGGGATAAGGAGGTGATTTGATTATTCCTTTGTATAGGGTAATGGTCAGGCCACACCTTGAGTACTGTATACAGGTCTGGAGGCCTCATTTCAAGAAGGATGTAGAGCTGCTGGAACGAGTACAGAGAAGAGCAACAAGATTAGTGAATGGAACAAAGGGTTGCTCTTACGAAGAAAGTCTTAAGTTTTGAAAATTACAGTGTCTGGAGACTAGGCACCGGCGAGGTGATCTGAAAGAGGTGTACAAAGCCTTGAATGGTTTGAGCATGCTCAATGCTGATGGGATTCTGCCTCTTGCTCAGAATAATCACCTGGGAGGGCATAAATTCCAATTGAGGAAAGACAGATGTAGGATAGATGTGCGGAAATTTGCCTTTGGCCAGCGGGTAGTTGGTTGGTGGAACAGACTTCCATCCCTTGTTGTTGAAATGGATAGTCTAAATAAATTTAAGGCTCAGCTGGACAGATATTTCAAACGAACGGAGGGGTGAAGTGGAAGTTTTTTTTTTTTTTTTGGCTGATGCTGCATAAGCTTGCTTTCTTGCATCATATGCTTCTACTAATGCTAATCTCTTTGCTCCATTTCATATGCCACTCGCAAAACTACACCTTTCGCTCTTTGTGCATTTATCTGGACAATGGACAATTTTTCAGCCATAACTAATCTTTTGTTTATATAACTCTAGTGCTCTTATATATTCTTGACATTTTCTATCCACCACTGCATGGTTCATTGACTTATTCCTCAACTTATAATTATTGCAATTCGGATTTTAATTTTTATATGCAGTCTTTGTAGGAGTGTCCATAATTTAAGCATTTATAGCACTGCATTACTGAGTAGATTTCTCGAAACTTATCCATCCAAAAAGTGTAAAGTTTCTCCTTTTTTCTTATTACATCCCATACTTTTGACTTAATCTCCAGCACCCATTTCATCACATCACTATTCTTAGAGCTATTTATTGACACTACCTCAATATTCTCATTAAACACTTTTTTGAATACTTCATACTCTTTACAGTTTTTCACCCATAGTTGATTCAAGAATTCTTCCTACTGCGTGTCCTTTTCAATCTCATAGATCACAATCCTGGGATAAATTGTTCTTGGCATGCTAAACTATAGTAAAAACTGTTGAATATGGGTACAACCTCTAATCTTGTTAATGTCATCATTCACCTCCGCCTCCACCAGGACACTGTAATCCCTGATAGCCCTAATATTCTTCACTTTCACTTCCTTTAACAATGGTCTTACTTCTTTTAGGACTTCTCTCTTCACTAGTTTTAAACTTTTCATCAGCAGCTTTGATCAGGACAACCTTTGGACCCTTCTTCATTTCCTCAGGTTTTTCTTGCACTACATTGCACTGCACTAACATATGTAACTACATCTTGAGATTTTTCTTCCAATCTTTGCTTTAATAACAGATTTTTAACAGGTTTCTAACACATTCCACAAATCTAGGATTATCCGCATTGTGGCAGCTGGAACTTTGCTGTTTATATCGAATAAATATGCCTTCATCCTACTAATTTCCTTTATATGTTCAAATTCTTGGTACTTTGATCTTCCTTTGCTATGGTCAGTCCTTTTCCTTTTTATTGTTCCTTCTGAACTCTTGTTGCCAGATCGATCCTTCTTGGCACTATTTCTAGCTCTTGACTTTCGTTTCTTGGATTTAGAGGTTTACGAGCCCTCAGGCAGGACAGAGAGAGAGAGAGAGAGAGAGAGAGAGAGAGAGAGAGAGAGAGAGAGAGAGAGAGAGAGAGAGAGAGAGAGATGATAACCTAAGAACTTGAGGTGGATCTCTGCAAAGTTCTTCTGGAAAACACCTCAATTTCTGTTAAGTCACGTATCTCTGATAGAATCTCCCTGTTAATTTCCTCTCACTCGTCATCGTCGTTGGTGGCATCTGAGGTTGCTTCTCATAACTTATAGTTTCTTCAGGTTCTCTACTCACTGAACCTGCCATCTCCATATACAATATAAGTATAAATAAAACAATAAATACTTTATACAACTAAAAGCTGTATTCCAATACAATGGGGAAACAGCTAACTATTTACAAAATTTACAATACAGACACAAAGGATCGAGAGCCCTCCACAGCTTACTTTGAATGGACACTAAAATGTTTTGAAAATCTATCTGAAACCACTAACCCCCCCCCACTCAAGTTTAATGGGTGAGGGTCCCAGGAGCTAAAAACTTGAGGACATGGAAATTGGGTTAATGAATCTGATCCACTGCTCTCACTACTTCTCAGTACCCATTTAGCCAGTCACCCCTGACCGCCCACCCCAGACTACGAGGAAGTAAGGCAGCTAACCGTTCAGCCGATTAGTGCAAACTCGTGCAACAAAATTAGTAAGTGAAACAGAAATGTGAACAATCAACAATATCACACATCAAATTTTTGTCAATTCACTAACCAAAGATCAGCGCCACCCCAGATTAGCCCCTGGGGCTCACTTGTCATATACAGGCAGTTCTCACTTTACGAGCTTTCGCTTTATGAGTTCCCGGGTTTACGAGTTTTTTTCCCCCGAAGTGCCAAGTATCAACAAAATCAAAAATATGACATTAATTGCAAAAAATTAATGTTAAACATTCATAAATACCGCATTACAAATCACGTGCGTAGCCATACAATACAATACAATGTACCCCGCTTTATGATATTAATTAGTTCCAGAGACACCATTGGATCGTTAAAATATCTTACTGTGAACCCAATAACACATTGTTTTTTGGTAATTTGTTTCAAGATCTCGGAAGTTGAAATTTTCGCTGTATAACTAAGATATTTATCTCTCTAAAATGTAATTTTTAAAGTCACGAGCATCACCATAAGGCCAAATAAAAGGTTGTGAGCATGGTTTGTAAATTGTATTAGTTACCAATTGAAATCATTAAAATGCACTACACTTTTATTGTTATCATATGTTCTATTATAAGAATCAATTTTAAATGCCTTTGTGATATTTTTCTAAAGCACATTTCTGCAGGTCACGACCATAAAACAATAAAAACAATTTGCACTTCTGGTTTATTGGGCTTTTCTGTTACTTCAAGCAATTAAAATGGGTAGTAAACTCGATCTTCTTGCATTTGCGAAAATACCGATAGCTGGAATTTTTTTTTTTTTTTACGTTATTATGGTGAAATGTGTTTCCCCTTTTTTGAAATCTTCAATCATATAAAAAACATAAATAAATTTTCAGAATCTTGTCTTCATTTCTTTTTTTTAAGCTTTGTAAACTTGTTACTACACACGAATCGTGTTAGTTGCAATTTGTGTGTGCCGTTAAAAAATGCTTATGCATTGCAATCGTGAAATTTATAATTAAAAGAGAAGATTATCTTGGAAACAAATGCCTTGAAGCATTTCTGAAGAAGACGACTCCTTGTGCAACAAACCAACGAGTGCCGAGCCAATAATGAGTGATCAAAGAGTGTGCATTTAGTCAATGATGATGAAGAATAAACATTCTTTAACATCTGTAAGTCGTAAATAATTTCTCTATTATTATAATTTGCTTGATTTTACAGGCTAAGTTTTTATTTCAATGGATAAGTCAATCATTGTTTAAACATAAACTAATTAGCTAACTAATTTCATTATTGAGAACATAACCCCTATTTTTAACCTTAGGGTGGGAAATAAATTCCCACTTTACGAGTGCGCACTATGGACGAATTAACTGGTAAAGTCAAGAACTACCTATATATATGCCAAGCTTTCGATACCTGATTGAAAGTAATTTCTTTGTACAAGATGTTGGGAGTGTGAGGAACTAAATTCAAAATTTAGCTGTCAGTGATTGAGTCTCTGAGGAAGCAAGTTAATGTCCTGCAGCAAATTCAATTCAAGGTTTTTTCAGATACTGATGTTCTGAGGTTATGATGTTGGGTGACATTCTCCCTAATCTGCCTCAGGAAATGGATTAACCAGTACAAGATGCTTTGGTTCCACAGAAGATAGACATAACTGGGGACTGAATCATAAGAGAAATGGGGAACACATTCTGTAAGAAAGAGAGATGGTATGGAACCACAGTACTATGGAGCAAAAATTTATGATGTAGCAAACAATTTATCAGTAGTATTGGGATCAGTGGGTGCATGGTAACATGCAGGGACTAATAATTTAAAACTTAAATGAACTGATGAACTGTTTAAGAAATATAAGGTAATATTTAAAAAATGTTGTGAGATGGGGTAAAATGATCACATGTTTGCAAATATTTCCCAAAAACATGAGAGGACACACTTCATGATGAAAGTGTCATGGAATTATGCTAGTACTTACAGGAAACAATTGCAAGGCTTACGGGGTAAATTTTTTTCAGCATGGTTGTCTTTAGACTTTATTTTGCAAAGACAGTATTCATGTAAATAGAGGAGGTGCAAGGTTTTTTCCTAATATCACAGAGGAGGAATGAAGGGTTAAGGGGAACTGCTGGTTTGGGGAGGGGTTATGGAAGCTGCCACTCAAGTCAGGTCAACGGCATGGGGCAAAATTAAATTTGCTCCCCTCCATAAATCCACTAGCTATCTAGGACTACATGTAAAAACACTTTTAAGTGACTATAAGGGATGTATCACGGCAATCAAAAGTAATAAAATACAAAACTTAATCTGTCTATACAGTAACACAGTCACATGATGCTACTTAGCAGTACAAGATGTACGATTTTATTTCGGTAAATACCATGCATTCAGGAAAGACAGAGGGGGAAGGAGTAATAATGCTTCTCATCAAAAACTGCCTCAAGGTAGCAAGAATATTGGTTAAACATGACTGTCTCATTATGGGGAACTTCAATTTCCCTCTTATAGACTGGATTGGGAATGGGAAATAACTATATAGTAACAATTTTTTTTCAAAAAACTGGATGAGTGCTACTTTTCCCAAAATGTCCCAGAGTGAGAACAAGAGGCACTAATATCCTAGAACTGGTTCTCACTATGGAATACAACTGTATTAAAAACTTAATACAGTTGCATTAATTGTTATTGATTTCCCCACTTAACTGTGGGGAAATCAATAACAGGTAATGACTGCAATATCATAAAACTGGTTGTATTTAAAGAAATCCGTCACCACTAAATACGGAGGATGCGGAAAGGTCAGGGAATGACCACCGCATATTCCCGGAGCAATATGGCCTTAGTTGCTAATGCTCCTAAAAAAAACCAAATAACAAATAACAAAATAACAAATATTTAAAGAAACGTTATGTGGTCAAAGGTTTACGATGGTTTCTTTTGTGAATTATCACAAAACAAACCAGGTTTCGAAACCAGGACAAAAACATCAAAAAAACTATAAAAAAATTACAAAAATGTGCAACTATAAAAAAATTACAAAAATGTGCAACTATAAATACTGGATAAGATGTAAAGAAATAGCACAGTCAATCAGAGATGAGAGCTATCCCCCATCTACCATCTAAGCCAATCAGGGATGAAGTGGCCAGAGATAAGAGGGGAGGAACACTCAGTTCGCTTGTTGGTGTACTATTGTTGGGCCACTATTCTACAGTGTCAATTTGTGAGTTTTAATTAAAAATTTTTGATTGAATTGATAAATTAAGAGCTGATATGTTTAATAACAGAAGTGCAGTAACGCCAAGTGAATGTGAAAATGTCCCTAAAAAGTCACCGCTGGCAAAAAAGATGGAGGTAATTTGTAGAATGGAAGATGGTCAGACACATCCTAATGTGTGTACAGAATCTGAAATTGCCTCCACCAGCTGTGAGTACCGTAATGAAAAATGCAGATGAAATAAAACGGTCAATGCAACATGCTACGACAGTAAGCACAAGGCAAGTGAGTTACAGCAGAAGTAAACTTTTAGAAAAAATGGAGAAATTATTGTCATTGTGGGTGGATGATTTAAATCAAAAAAACATTCTGTTGACTCAAGCTGTTATTACTGATAAGGCAAAATCAATTTTTGAAGTCCATAAGAAAAATAGAGGGTGGTGATGAGAAAATTTTAGGTAGCAAGTGATGGTTCATGTGATTTAAATCTCGAAGTGCCACTGTGTGAAATTAAGTGGTGAGGCAGCTGCAGCATTTCCTGAAGAGTTTTAAGCCATTGCAGAGGAGGGTAATTATTCTACTGATTTATTATTCTCCTTTTAATGTTGACAAGACTGGGCTTTATTGGAAGAAATTGTCTTCATGGGCAACCTTCATTGCTTATGAAGGGCAGTCTGCACCAGGTTTCAAGGCTGCAAAAGACAGACTGATGTTTCTGCTGGGAGCAAATGTCTATGAAACTTTAAAATTAAAACCACTATTGGTGTACCAATCACAGACACCACGTGCCCTCAAGGGCCTAAAAAAAAAGCCATGTTGCCGGCCTACTGGAAATGGACAGGTGACACAAGAAATCTCCTTGCAGAAATCCTTCTACACAAATCCTTCAAGAAATCCTCCCCACAAACTATTTTTGCCCTACTGTGCTCTGTTTTTGTGAAGAGAATGTTACCAGCCAAGGCTCTTCTTCTTGAGGACAATGCCCCTGGCCATCCTGCACACCTTGCTGAAGTTGGAACATCTCAGATCGTCAATGTTGTTTACACACCACCATACACAACTTCAGTTTTGCAACCAACTGGCCAGGGGGTAACAGCAACCTTTAAAGCCTATTACTTCTGCCAAATGGTGAGAGTTCTGGATAGGTCACACAAAACTATAAAGGATTACTGGTGCTCATTCGACACTTTTAAGGGCATTAATAATATCAACACAGCTTGGGAGGAAATGTCAGTGAACTGTTTGGTGTGTGGCGCAAACTTCATCCAGAATTTATGCACGACTTCACAGGATTAAAGCCAGTAGAGAACATTGTTGAACACTTTAGCAGGCTGATGCAAGAGGTGGGATTGGAAAAGGTTGCATTTGAAGATGTAACAGAACTGTTGGATAGCCATGGACAGCGGCTTTCCAATGAAGACTTGGAAGAATTGGCTAAAGAACTGAGGAAAAAGAAAGAAAAAAAAAAAATGAAGAGCCTCCTCTAAAATTTATGAATATAAGCAATCTACAGCGCATCATTTCAGCCATCAAGCCTCTCACTAATGAGCTCTATGAGAACAACCATGGCTAAGAGCAAAGTGCAAAAGTGAAAAGGTGCGTAATTGTTTCCATTAGCCCTTATTCTGATATTCTCAAATAAAGAAAGAGGAAATCTCGACAGTTGACACTGCATGCTTTCTTCCAAAAAGGTGAAGATCATCAACCAGGGATTTTATCAGAGAAGTAAAATCACTACATTACGCCAATGTCTAAAAAGATCAATGTAGGGGCCTTACACTGGTGCTTACAAAAACTTTTGGTCTGGGTTTCGAACATATGAAAGTAAATGAACAAAATGTAATTTTTTTTATTTAATTAAATTTAGTTTGGTTATTTTAGTATTAGTTGAGGCATATGGTGCAAGTAAGCAAGCCTATACAGCATCAGTCCAAGTAAAAAACACGCTTCCCATTTCACCCATCCGGTCAGTCCAAATGTTTGTCTAGTTCGGCCTCAAATTTATTTAGCATTTTAGCATTAGTAGAGGAATTTGATGCAAGAAAGCAAGCTTATGCAGCATCAGCCAAAAAAAAAAAAAAAAAAAACTCACTTCCACTTCACCCCTCTGTTTGTTCAAAATACCTGTCCAGCTGAGCCTTAAACTTATTTAGGCTATCAACCTCCACCACAAGGGATGTAAGTCTGTTCCACCAACCAACCACCAACCAACCACCCGCTGGCTAAAGGCAAATTTTCGCACGTCTATCCTACATCTGTCTTTCCTCAATTTGAATTTATGCCCTCTCAGGTGATTATTCTGAGCTAGAGGAAGAATCCCATCAGCATTGAGCATGCTCAAACCATTCAAGGCTTTATACACCTCTATCAGATCACCTCGCTGGTGTCTAGTCTCCAGACACTGTAATTTGCAAAACTTGAGCCTTTCTTCGTAAGAGCATCCCTTTGTTCCATTCACTAATCTTGTTGCCCTTCTCTGTACTCATTCCAGCAGCTCTATATCCTTCTTGAAATGAGGCCTCCAGACCTGTATACAGTACTCTAGGTGTGGCCTGACCATTGCCTTATACAATGGAATAATCACCTCCTTATCCCTGCTGGAAAAATTCCTGTATATCATTGACAATACTCCATGAGCTACTCTTGCAGCCCGTCTGCACTGCTCAGAGAACTTCATATCTGCCTGCACAACCACCCCCAAGTCCCTTTCATTCTCTACCACTGTCAGGTAGTACCACGGAGTTAATACGTTGCTCTGGTGTTGCTGTTTCCCATGTGTAGTACTTTACATTTGTCAACGTTAAACTTCATTTGCCACCTCTCAGCCCATCTGCTCAACCTTTCCAGATCCTGTTGCAGCAGCATAGTGTCAGTAGTGTCCTTGACAACCCTGCCAACCTTTGTATCTTCTGCAAACTTGGACATTAAGCTTGATATACCATCATCAATATCATTCATAAATACAGAAAACAATAATGGACCCAACACTGAGCCCTGAGAGACTCCACTAATAACATTAGTCCACGATGAGCAGTGTCCATTGATTACCACTCTCTGTCTTCTCCCCCTCAACCACCCCTTTATCCATAGCAGCAATTTGCCTCCAATGTCACACTGCTCCAATTTGTGTAGCAGTCTTCCATGTGCAACAGTATCAAAAGCCTTTCTAAGATCCAAGTATATAATATCAAAGTTATTCCCTGCATCCAGTTCTTTTGTGACTGCATCATAGTATCCAATCAAGTTGGTCAGGCAAGACTTCCCCTTAACAAAACCATGCTGTGTCTGAGCTATAACTGAAGTCTTGTCTAAATGATCCTGCAGTGCTTCTTTAACCAGTGCCTCCATTAATTTTCCTGGAACAGAAGTTAAGCTCACAGGTCTATAATTACTTGTGTCAGCCTTTGATCCTCCTTTGTGAATTGGGGTCACATTTGCACATTTCCAGTCTATGGGTACCTCCCCTGAGTCCAAGGAAGCTCTCATAATTATGGCTAAGGGTTTACTTACTTCCTTTGCTGCCTCCTTAAATATAACTGGATAGATCCCATCCACCCCGGGTGCCTTTCTTGTGTTTATCTTCAACAGTTTCTCCTCCACTTTACTCCAAGTTATTTCAAGATTCTGTAGCTTACTGCTAGAGTTGAATACACCTCTGGCATTCCCCTTGCTGAATAACTCCTCATGTGTGAATGTCGATGCAAAATATTCATTTAGTTTGTTAGCTACCTGAGCAGGATCATCAACAGTTGACCCATCAATATCGAGTGGACCAATCTGATTCATCCCCTTCCTTCTAGAGTTTACATAAGTAAAGAACTCTTTGCTGTTTTTCTTTGCATCCCTTGCCAAGGATTTCTCGTAATCTGCTTTCGCCTGCCTAACCTCCTTTGTAACTTGGTTGCATATCAACTTGTATCTATCATAGGCTTCTGTGTCATGTGTTAATTTGTAAGTATCCCATACATTTTTCTTCTCTGCCATATGCCTCATTAGTTCATCTGACATCCATTTTGGCCTAAACCTTGAACAATATTTCTTAGTTGGTATGTAAAGCCTAGTAGCTTCCAAGATAAGTTCTTTGAATGCTTCCCATTTTGAATTTGCTGTTGGTAACATCATCAGTTGGTTCCACTGTACAGAATTTAAATACTGTCTCAGTCCATCGTAGTCGCCTTTACGGAAGCAATAACCCTTCCCTTTACCCCTAATGGTAGTTACCTCTTTGAGTAAATCCCACTTCAGCACACTGTGATCACTGCCACCTAGTGGTTCATTTATCTGCAGATTCTTAATGCATGAAGAATCACTGCTGATAATCAAATCAAGAGTATTATTCTCTCTAGTTGCCTCCCGAACATGCTGATGTAGAAAACAATCATCCAATAAATCCCTGCTAGTGTGTGAGTAACCAGCCCCCAAATTCCAGTCAATATCTGGGAAATTAAAATCTCCCATTATAAGACTCTCTGATTTACTGGCCCACTCTATTTCCCTGTACAGTTCCTTATTATACTCATCAGAGTCATTAGGCCTATAGCACACTCCTACTCTCAATTTTGATCTCCCAATGCTTATGTCACACCAAACTGACTCAACACTGCACTGTCCAGCGATGTCGACTGGCTTCACTTCCTTGGTTTTTATATGTTTCTTAACTAATAGCATAACCCCTCCCTCCTTCCTATCCTGTCTATCCTTTCTGTAGACGTTGTACTCCCCAAATTGAAGTTCTGCATCCCTTATATCTGTGTGACACCACCTCTCTGATATCCCAACAATATCTGCCTTTGATGTTTTGAGCAATACCTCAAATTCATCAAATTTATTTACTAAACTCCTAGCATTGGTGTACATGCAAGTATACCTGCACCTGTTTCTATTCTTAGCTACCCTAACACAACCCATGTGTTTACTTGTACCGCAATGGCTCCCAGCAGTCTCTGAAATACCATGCATCTTGTTTTTCAGGCTCCTGCTCATTCTAATAGAAGCAGTGCAAGAATCTCTTTCACCTCTGCCAGTGGCTACTGTCAATCTATTGGTTTAGATTGACAGTACAACAACAGATGGAAGCCCGTTCCAGCAATCCATTACCCACTGGCTAAACTTCTGCACATCTATTCTACAACTGCCTTTCCTCAATTTGAATCTAAGTCCCCTCAGGTTCTTAATCTGAGCAAGCGGAAGTATCCCATCAGCATTGAGCCTGCTCAAACCATTTAAGGCCTTATACAAAATGCTGCAACTTGCAGAACTTAGGCCCTTTCTTCCTCTCACCAAGCTTGTTGGCCTTCTCTGTACTTGTTTTAGCAACTCTACATCCTTCCTAAAATGAGGCCCCCAGACCTGTATTCAAGGGGTGGCCTGACCATTGCCTTTATACAAAGGGATAATCACCTCGTCTCTGCTAGCAAAATTCCTATATATCATTGACAAAACTTCATGACCTAATCAGGCAGCCCGTCTGCAATGCTCAGTGAACTTCATATCAAACTGCATAATTACCTCCAGGTATTTTTCATTCTCTACCTCTCTATCTCCTGAGTGTAGTGCCACACAGTTGTTATGTTTCTCTTGGGCTACTGCTACCCATATGGAGTACTTTGCATTTTTCAATGTTAAACTTCAGTTGCCCTTTCTCAGCCCATCTGCCTAACTTTTCTAGATCCTGTTGCAGTAGCATACTGTCTTTACTGTCATTAACAACCCTGTCAACCTTTGTATCATCTGCAAACTTGGACATTAAGCTTGATATATCTTCATCGATACCATTGATAAATACACAAAACAACAATGGGCTCAGCACCGAACCCTGGGGACTCCACTAATAACATTAGTCCACGTAGAGCAGTGTCCATTTAATACCACTCTCAGCCGTCTCCCACCGAACCATCCCCTTTATCCATTGCAGTAACATGCCCTTAATGCCATATCGCTCCAATTTGTACAGCAGTCTTCCATGTGCAACAGTATCAAAAGCTGTGCTGAAATTCAAGTATATGATATAAAAATTATTTTTTGCATCCAGTTCTTTTGTGACCACATCATAGTATCCAATCAAATTGGTCAGGCAAAACTTCCCCTTAATAAACACATGCTGTGTCTGAGCTATTAATGCTGTCTTGTCTAGATGATCCTTTATCACCTCTTCAAACAGTGACACCATTATTTTCATGAGAACAGAAGTTAAACTAACGGGTCTATAATTATTTTTGTCACCCTTTCAACCCACTTTGTGAATTTGGGATAAATTTGCACATCTCTAGTCCATGGGGACCTCTCCTGATTCTAAAGATGCTCTTATAATTATGGTTTGTTTCTTCCCTTGCTGCCTCCTTCATTATAACTGGATATATTCCATCTTCCCCAGGTGCCGTTTTTATGTTTAACTTCAACAGTTTCTCCTCCACTTTGCTCTCAGTTATTACAAAATCACTTAGTTCCCTGTAAGAGTTTGATAAAATTCTGGCATTCTCCTGCTTGAATAACTCCTCATGTGTGAATGTAGATGAAAAATACTCATTCAATTTATCAGCTACTTGAGCAGGATCATCACCATCATCACCATGTTGAACCACCAACATCAAGTGGACCAATCTGATTCATCCTCTTCTTCTATTGTTTACATAAGTAAAGAACTCTTTGCTGTTCTTCTCTGCGTCTTTTACCAAAGCGTTCTCATAATCTGCCTTCATCTGCCTAACCTCCTTTGTGACTTGATAACAGATTCCTTATATCTGCCATAGGCTTCTGTGTCACTTGTTTGTTATTTGGTTTTTTAGGAGCATTAGCAACTAAGGCCATATTGCTCCATGAATATGCGATGGTCATTCCCTGACCCCTCCGTATTTGGTGGTGACGGGCTCGAACCCCGGTCTAATCAAGAAGTGTGTGCTAAGCACTACTGCTCCTTTCCATCCAGCTACGGAGGCACCTTCTGTGTTACCTGATAGTTTATATGAGAAATGCATCCTGATAAATTATAAGAAAAATGCATCCCATGAATTTTTCTTCTCTGCCACGAGCCTCATTAACTGATCTGACATTTATTTAGGCTTGAACCCGGAACAGTATTTCTTAATTGGTATGAAAAGCCTAGTAGCTTTCAAGATTAAGTCCCTGAAGGTTTTCCATTTAGAATTCACCACTGGTAACATCATCAGTTGATCCTACTGTATAGAATTTAAAAACTGTATGAGACCACTGTAGTCACCTTCATGAAAACAAAACCCTTGCTTTTATCCTTAAATCAACACATCAGTACAGTGTGATCACTGCCACCTAGTGGTTCCTTTATCTGGAAATTCTTAATGCATGAATAGTCACCTCTGATAATCAGATCAAGGGAATTACCCCTCTGGTTGCCCCTCGAACATATTGCTGTAGAAAACAATCCTCAAATAAATCCACAAAAGTCTTGCTAGTGTGCGAGTGACCAACCCACAAGTTCCAGTCAATATTTGGAAAGTTAAAATTCCCCATTACAAGACATTCTGATTTACTGGCCCATTCTATTTCTCTGCACAACTGTTCATCGTACTCATCAGAGTCATTAGGCCTATAACATATTCCTACTCTTATTTTCCCTTTCCCAGTGTTTATGTCACACCAAACAAACTCAGAGTTGCAGTGTCCACCCATTTCAACTGATTGTACTTCCATCGGATTTTGTGTTTCTTAACTAACAGCATAACCCATGCTCCCTTCCTACCCTGTCTGTCCTTTCTGTACACATTGTACTCCCCCAATTTCAATTCTGCACTGCTTATATCTGTGTGACACTATTTCTCTGATATCCCAACAATACTTGCCTTTGATGTCTTGATCAGCACTTCAAATTCATCAATTTTATTTACTATACTTCTAGCATTAGTGTACATGCACTTGTTTTTACTCTTAGTTACCCTAACACAGCTCATGTATTTACTTGTTCCATGATGACTCACAGCAGCTCTTGAAGTCTCCAGCAACTTGCTCTCTAAGCTGCTGCTCATTACAATAGAAGCAGTGCAAGAACCACTTTCGCCTTTGCTGCAGCTACCGTTAATCTTTAAGTCTGTGAATCCTCCCCCCAAATCTAGCAGTTTTCTGACCCACCTAACACTGCCTCGATAGCATCAGCAAATATACCTGCACCCTTTCTGTTTAAGTGTATTCCATCCCTGTAGAAATAGTTTCTCCTGTTAGCACACGCACACCACGCTGAAAAAAATTTTACCCCATGAGCATTAACACAATTTCTCCAGGGCCAAATTGATTGTCAAGGCTCTCATCATATATTCCCTCCTATCGTGCCTGGACAGAATTGCAGACACTTTCAAATTTAATCCTAACTCGAGATTTTTTTTCCAGCACTGACTTGTACTTGTTAAGTAAATCTGCAGATCTCTTACTCTTAAGGCCATTAGTGCCAAAGTGTACAACAATAAAACCTTTTGTGCCCTTAAAAGATGATATCTGCTCTACAATATAATTTTATATTGTATTACATTAATTGATTTATATTCATAAAAATACGGTTTTTACATTCAGAGCTTTAAATATAATAATATTATATTACTTATGTCAATTTTGAGAGTGTCCTGGAATGCAACTCATTGACTTCTCATATTGACTTACATTATATAATTAGGTTCATTTTACAAATCCCCCCCCCACCAGTTCCTTCCGGAACGGAACCCTGTCGTAAACTAAGGGCTACCTGTATAAGAATGAGATATTTCTTGGAGTCAATTAACTGGAGAGAAGGCTGGCTGTATGATGCCAGATACAAATATTCTACAGGAAACATTCAAGGGATCTATGGTTCACAGTCCATGATGTAAACTAAAGGTTTAACTTAGCAAAAGAAAAAATAATGGGACAGTTGAAAGTAGAAGTGTGCTATATGCCTAATGTTGTGATGAATATATCAAACAGCTATAGAGAGAAATAGAGTGGGCCAGCAAATCAGAATGTCTCATAATAGGGGATTTTAATTTTCCAGACTTTGTTTAGAATTTGTGGGTTTGTCATTCATACGCTAACAAGACTTTTGTGGATTTCTTGGATGACTGTTTTCTACAGCAGAATGTTAGAGAGGCAAGAGAGGAAGCAATACACTTCATCTGGTTATCAGCAGTGATTCTTCATTCATTAAGAATCTGCAGGTAAAAGACCACTCGGTGGCAGTTATCACAGTGTACTAATTGTGGAATGTAATTAAAGACATAACTACTGTCAGGGGTAAAGGGAAAAGCTTTTCGTTCGTAAGGGTGACTACAGAGGTTTCAGACAGTTTTTAAATTGTGTACACTGGGACCAACTGATGATGTCGCCAATAGCAAATTCTAAATGGGAAGTATTCAGGGAAGTAGTTAAAGAAGCTACTAGTTTTTCATACCAACAAAGAAATACTGTTCAAGGCTCAGATCTAAATGGATGTCAAGTAAACTATTGAGATACGTGGCAGAGAAGAAAAGTAACATGGCATGCAAATAAATTATAAGGTGACACAAAAGCCTATGGTAGACTAAAGTAGTCTGTAATCAAGTCACAAAGGAGGTTAGATAAGCTAAGGCAGATTATGAGAAGTCTCTGGCAAAGAATGCAAAGTAAAAAACTTCTATGTTTATATTAACAGTAGAAGGAAAGGCCTGAATCACATTGGGCCATTTGATGTTTAAGGGTTAACTGTTGATGACACTGTTCACGTTGCAGTACAGGTCTGCACGGGCCTACATTTTTTATTTTTACCATGCCCGACCCAAAGTCTAGGTGGCCCGACCTGACCTGAGCCCGAATTTGTTTTTCAAATTTATATAAAAAATAAACTTTAAGATTCAAACTTCAATATTAATAATTATATAACAATAATAATTATCCAAAATAATTATCAATATTAATTATAAAAAGAGAAAAAAAAATTTTCAATTCGCCATATTTAATATAATTCCAAAACAAATATCGATATCCACCTCCACTAGCCACCTTCTCTTCATATGCTTTTTATTGCAAATTGTTGTGCAGAAATAAAATTGAGTCAATACTATTGCTACTTAAATTGGTTCGATGCTCCTGCACTGCTAATCCGGCTGCACTAAAATTTCTTTCAGAATTTGCACTGATGGCGGGAACACACAGTACATGCCTAGCCACTCTCGACAAGTATCTGAATTCACCTTCATGATTTTTCGATCACTCCAATAGGCCTTTGGGTTCAACATGGCCCATTACATCAATATGCATATACAGTAGACTCTCGATTTTCTGGAATAGATGGTAAAAAAATATTCCCGGATAATCAATTTCCTGTTTAATTCCAAAAATACAGTAAGTTCTCGACATACGTAAGAGGTATGTTCCAGGACTTTATTATTTTTATTATTAGCCATATGGTGCAAGGAAGCCTGAAGCTTATGCTGCACCAGCAAAAAAAAAAAAAATTAGAGTTACCCTCATTATTGTTGTTGTTGTTGTTTTGGTTTTTAGGAGCATTAGCAACTAAGGCCATATTGCTCCAGGAATATGCGGTGGTCATTCCCTGACCTTTCCGCATCCTCCGAATTTGGTGGTGACGGGCTCGAACCCCGGTCTAATCAAGAAGCATGTGCTACGCACTGTTGCTCCTTTCCACCTGGCTACGGAGGCGCTCCGTTACCCTGAGAGAGAGAGAGAGAGAGAGAGAGAGAGGGAGGCCCTGGGGTTCAATTTTTTTACGTAAGTTGAGATTTGCGTAACTCGGGAATGACTAATAATATATTGCTGCTATATCCCTGATATGCCAAAATTAGAAAAAAACACATAACGTCCTCAGAAGAATGAAGAAAAATAGTTATATATTTTTCAATTAATTAGTTATATATTAGTCATAAATATAGAACAATTATTTTTTTTAATTAGTTCAATTAAAAACTTTATCTGGGGACAGTGGTGAAGTAGCCGGAGTGGCACGTAAGAAAAGAAAACATAAAAGGAAGAGAAAAAACACATGTTATTATACCGTAAAAACTGATATGTATCTTGTAGCCTTGGTTATTACAGTTGACCTTCATTGGTGCCGACCGCTTCTCGTATTCTCTTTTTCTCCTTCATTGTGAAGGCGCCTCCGTAGCCAGGTGGGAAGGAGCAGCAGTGCGTAGCACACGCTTCTTGATTAGACCAGTGTTCGAGCCCGTCACCACCAAATATGGAGGATGCGGAAAGGTCAGGGAATGACCACCGCATATCCCGGAGCAATATGGCCTTAGTTGCTAATGCTCCTAAAAACCAAATAACAAACCTTTATTGTGTTCTCTGTTACCACTGACAAATCTGAATTCCATGCGATACTTATTAATGTTTGGCCATTTTCATACATCCTTATTATTTTAATTTTCTGATCCAACTCGATTGCTTTCCTTTTCTTGATAGATTTACTAGTACCGCTGTCACTTATTCTCTTAGCCGGCACCATGATAACGGTCAAAACAAAATTTTCTGAAAATTACTTCACAGGTTAAGGGAAAAACTCACTATTATCACCCCACACGAGCTCACATTTTACTAAAGCACATTTCTAGGGGTCACTGCCATAAAACAATAAAAAAAATTTGCATCTTCTGGGTTATTAGGCTTTTCTGTTAGTGCAAGCAATTATAAATGGGTAGTAAACTCTATCCTATTGCATTTGTGATAATCCGGATAGCTCGAATTCTGTGGGTTTTTGTGTTATTATGGTGAAATATATGTCTACTTCACTTGAAATCTTCAGTCATGTAAAAAATATATAAATAACATAATGTAAGTCCGAAGCTACATAAGCTGGGGACTTACTGCCCTATCGAAAAATGTTTAGCAATCTATGTAAAAAGTATGGCGATGGATAAAGAACTTACCATGCACTACTCCTGTGTCCAATATGACGCTTCTCTTTATTTTTTACGATGTCGATTTTAAATGGAATAGCTTACCATTATTTTCTACAAATGTCATGTATGGTTTGGTCACCAATGTTATGATGGTTCTTTACAGATTTAACGGATGCACCGTTTTCAAACTTTTGAATAATTTCAAGTTTTTGTTTAAATGAAAGCACAACTCTTGCGTTTGCCCATCATTTTCGCGATTTCTAATAAAAAAAAAAAAAAAAAAAAAAAAAAAAAAAAAGTTACTATATATAAAAAAAAAATCCGACATCTCTGACATGCATAACGAAACAAAATTTGTCCTTTTGCAGTGCGATGGAACACAACAATCGAGATTATGCACTTAAACAAACTAAACATTTTGGTCTCTTTTTTTTTTTTTTTTTTTTTTTTTTGAGCGGCGACTATGAAGACAGCGGGGGTTGCAAGATAATAGGTACACTAATCTAATGACGAATTATAACACCGCTTCTTGTCGCTTATTTACGACTTGCAAAACATCTGTTTATACCTATTCTAGTTATTACTTGAATTTTATGATTTCTGGTTGATTTTTTTTTAAATTTGGAATCTTGAAGTGTCCCAGTTAATCCAATCTCGGTAAATCGAGAGTCTGCTGTATTTATCAACTTAGTTATCTTCACTTATCGTTGCTTCAGATGTGTGAAGATTCTTGGAACATACTAAAGTCTAGGATTTTTGCTTTCTTTGTAACAGGTTCGTCGTTGTCATTACTAAACTAGTCTAAATCTATTGGTGTTGTTTTTGGCATTGTTATAATTGAGGAAAATGACTGTTTGTCACATTTATATTTTTCTTCTTCTATTAAATCTCATACGTTCTCTATTTTTTCTTGTTTTCCTTGATCTGACAACATTTTTAACTAGTGGAAATTTGGCCATAGGAGCAACACAATTCTATGTAATTTATGTATGACAAATTTTTCATTTAAAAGTTGACAAGCTTTATTTTTTAGTTAAATCAGATCATTAGGGTCATAAACCGAAATTGTCAAGTGATTCAACAGGCTAAATCTTATTGGCAAAACAAGCTGTATACACATCACCTTCATGTTGCACTGAAGCTTCTTTATATGGTGTCAGGGAACTAATCAGCATTTTAAGGCTGTCATGTTGGACATGGACCATTCTCTCTTCTTCCTGACGTTCAAAGAGATTATTTGTAATGTTGTCATAGTTGACATCAAAAGATTCATACATGTCAACTCTACTATTTCAGTGAGTACTCTACAAACGGTGGTTTTCAGGTGATGAATGAGAGCAGACTGCTTCAAATAGGTCACAATGTCTTAAATTCACCTGCAAAAAATGTAATGAGCAGTAGAACTTCTTTCAGGTAATTTTCTTTGAAAGTATTTCGTAGTATTGTGTTTATTATGTGACATTGCAATTCAGTCTGACAGACTGCTGAAGAGCACACACAATATTAGTTCCTTATTAAGTGATGAAAGTTAATTTATAGAGCACACCTGGCTTTTTTCCTAATTTTACAAGTCTGTGATTCAATTCATTTCTGATGTTATTAGCAGTTTTTTATTGTCAGGAAATTCACACGTGAATAATATTTTAGAACAAAGCTTCCAGTTTTCTTCAATATAGTGCAATGTCAACGTCGTGTACGATAAATGTTTATATTCATCTCTACACATGCCTGTAGATGTACAACATTGTTGGGAATTAATTAAAGGCTGAATGACAGTAAGCTAGATAATCTTGTATTAACTGAGAGTAAAGTGGAGGAGAAATTGTTGAAGATAAACACAAGAAAGGCAGCTGTGGGATGGATGGGATCTATTCAGTTATATTAAAGGAGGCAGCAAAGGAAGTAAGCAAAACCCTTAGCCATAATTATGAGAGCTTCCTTGGATGCAAGGGAGGTACCCATAGACTGGAGATGTGCAAATGTCACCCCAATTCACAAAGGAGGATCAAAGGCTGACACAAGTAATTATAGACTTGTGAGTTTAACTTCTGTTCCAGGAAAATTAATGGAGGCACTGATTAAAGAAGCACTGCACGATCATCTAGACAAGACTTCAGTTATAGCTCGGACACAGCATGGTTTTGTTAAGGGAAAGTCTTGCCTGACCAATTTGATTGGATAGTATGATGTAGTCACAAAAGAATTGGATGCAGGGAATAACTTTGATATTATATATTTGGATCTTAGAAAGGCTTTTGATACTGTTGCACATGGAAGACTGCTGCACAAATTGGAGCAGTGTGGCACTGGAGGCAAATTGCTGCTTGAATAAAGGGGTGGTTGAGGGGAAGAAGACAGAGAGTGGTAATCAATGGACACTGCTCATCGTGGACTAATGTTATTAGTGGAGTCTCTCAGGGTTCAGTGTTGGGTCCATTATTGTTTTCTGTATTTATAAATGATATTGATGATGGTATATCAAGCTTAATGTCCAAGTTTGCAGATGATACAAAGGTTGGCAGGGTTATTAAGGGCATTACTGATGCTATGCTGCTGCAACAGGATTTGGAAAGGTTGAGCAGATGGGCGCTGAGAGGTGGCAAATGAAGTTTAACATTGACAAATGTAAAGTACTACATATGGGAAACAGCAACCCCAGAGCAATGTATCAACTCTGTGGTACTACACTGACAGTGGTAGAGAATGAAAAGGACCTGGGGGTAGTTGTGCAGGCAGATATGAAGTTCTCTGAGCAGTGCAGACAGGCTGCAAGAGTAGCTCATGGTGTCTTGTCAATGATATACAGGAATTTTTCTAGCAGGGATAAGGAGGTGGTGATTATTCCCTTGTATAAGGCAATGGTCAGGCCACACCTAGAGTACTGTATACAGGTCTGGAGGCCTCATTTCAAGAAGGATGTAGAGCTGCTGGAACGAGTACAGAGAAAGGCAAGAAGATTAGTGAATGGAACAATGGGTTGCTCTTACGAAGAAAGGCTTAAAGGCTTAGGTTTTGCAAATTACAGTGTCTGGAGACGAGGCACTGGCGAGGTGATCTGATAGAGGTGTATAAAGTCTTGAATGGTTTGAGCATGCTCAATGCCGATGGGATTCTTCCCTTGCTCAGAATAATCACCTGAGAGGGCATAAATTCAGATTGAGGAAAGACAGATGTAGGATAGATGAGTAGAATTTGCCTTTAGCCAGCGGGTAGTTGGTTGGTGGAACAGACTTCCATCTCTTGTTGTGGAAGTTGATAGCTTAAATAAATTTAAGGCTCAGTTGGACAGGTATTTCGAATGAATGGAGGGAGGGGTGAAGTGGAAGTGTTTATTTTGGCTGATGCTGCATAAGCTTGCTTTCTTGCATCATATGCTTCTACTAATGCTAATAATAACGGGAATAAGAGCTGTTTGTAACTCTTCCGTGTGGAATGTGCAATAAATCCGTAATGTTTATATTTCGAGCTCCTATTTTCATTCAAGTCTGAGAACATTTTATGAAACCAGTACCACTTACAATGTGAAACGGTTCGACATCTTTGCAACACAATAAAACACACAATTTAGTTACCTCTTCTTTTATTTTTTGAGATAAATATGAAGATGACGGTTGTGGCTGCAAATGTTTCTTGATAGAACTCTGGCCAACACTGACTGAAAATTTGCAAGAATGCCGATTTAAATGGAACTCCCCATTTTTGTTGCAGCATAACTTAAAATTGATTGACATTTTATGCCCTGAACAGCGCTGATTTTTTTCATTTGTAGATGCATCTTGTACTTTAAATTTTTTCCATACACCACTTTTAGCATGCTTTCTTTCTACTAAAATATATTGTCTGCTTTTAAATTTTGCTTTGATTTGATCAACATTCATGATGAGAGCATGAGAGCTACGCCTAGTACTATTAATAATTAAATTTAAAAATTAAACTTGACTGTCACTTCTGTCATTGGCAATTCTCACTGTATGAATGAGTGTAGGCATTCAGCTTACCTGTATTTCTAAACTAGTGGTCAGTATTTAAAATAGCAAAGAAGCAGTTAGAAAATGTTCCAAGTGAATGTTCATACAACTGAAAGTAGGTCAACCCAAAATTTTGGATGTGGTAGAATAAGGCATTATTGGTATCAGACTTTCAAGAAATATTGTATACTGTTCACATACAACTAAAAAGGGGGCCCAGTGATTTGGGACATAATGCCCCATATCATGCTCTTGATGTAATGTAAATTACAACTCAATACCTGCTTAACAATAAAGGCTATTCTACTCAGCAAAAATATAGACCGGGTTATTTCCACAAAAGAGTACAAATTTTGGTGAATTTTGGAGATGTTGGCAAAGTGTGCCTTATTGGTCAATTAAAAGTTTCAATAGACAAATAATACACTTTTTCTAAAAAACATTTAAGAATTTAAATACATAAAATTTTATTATTTTTTAAAAGTATATGTAAGATACAGCCTTAAAAAGTCAGAAATAACAATTCATTATGATTATTTATACCCAACATAAGCCCGAACATCGTTCGTGTTACCCAAGGGTCAGGGCCCGTGCAGATCTCTAGGTTGCAGACAAATTGAATAGGTATTTTGCATCTACATTCACATATTCTTTATGGTAGGGGATGCCAAAAGTTTATCACACTCTAATGAGGAGCTAAATGATATGTGAATAAATGAACGACCTTATAATAACTAAAATAAAAGCAGAGAAATTGTTGAGGGTGGACATAAGAAAAGACACCTGGAGCAGATGGAACTATCCAATTATATTAAGTGAGGCAGCAAAGGAGGTAAGCAAATCCTTAGTCATAATTATGAGAGCATCCTTGGATTAAGGATGCCCACAGACTGGAGATGTGAGAATGCAGCCTCGATTCATAAAGGGGGATCAAATGGTGTTGTGAGTAACTACAAACCTGTTAGCTTAACGTCTGTTCCAGGGAAAATAATGGAATCACTTGTTAAAGAAATAATGCAGGACCATAAGGACAGGCATGCAATTATACTGTAATCACAGCATGAATAATATAATTTTGACATCATATACTCAGATTTCAGGAAAGCTTTTGATACTTTTGCACATAAAAGACTGCTGTACAAGCAGGAGCAATGGGGCATTAAGGGCGAGTTACTGCAATGGATAAAGGGATAGTTAAATGGAAGAAGATAGAGTGGTTATTAATGGGCACTGTTCTACTTGGAATAATGTTTTAGTCTGATTCCCCAGGGTTTCAGTGCTGAGTCCATTGGTTTCAATATTTATCAATGATACTGATCAAGGTATATCAGGCTTAATGTCTAAGTTTGCAGATGATACAAATGTTGGCAGGGTGGTTAACGATAATTGTCATGTTGAGCTGCTACAACAAGATCTGGGAAAATTGGGTTGTGAGCTAAGGTATAGCAAATGGAGTTTAACATTGTCAAATGCAAGGTACTGCACATGGGTAGCAGTAACCCCAGAGTAACTTATCAACTATGTGGTACTATACTTAAGAGTAGTGGAGAATGATAAAGACCTGGGGAAATGGTTAGGCTGGATCTTGAGTACTGTATACAGGTCTGGAGGCTTCACTTTAGGAAGGATGTAAATCTGCTGGAATAAGTGTAGAGAATGCAAACCAAATTGGTGAAGCGAAAAGGGCAAAAGGGTGCTCTTACCTAGAAAGGCTTCAGTTCTGCAGATTTCAATGTCTTTGGACCAGGCACCTGCAGGGAGATCTGATTGAGGTGTTATTATTATTATTATTATTATTAGCCATATGGTACAAGGAAGCATGAGGCTTATGCTGCACCAGCCAAAAAAATTCCCAAGTTACCCTGAGAGAGAGAGAGAGAGAGAGAGAGAGAGAGAGAGAGAGAGAGAGAGAGAGAGAGAGAAGCAGAAAGGAATCACCAAGAAAGAGAAGAATGATGATATCCAGCTCAGGACCCTGGGTGTGCCAAGCCCATACTCACCAGATGTGAGCCCCTGGGTGTTTAAAGCCTTGAATGGACTGAGTAAAATCTACAGATCTGCAAGTACAATGATGAGATTCATTGGAAAGATCCATTGCATTAGACCTACTAGGGGAGTTCTTAGAGGAGACCCCCTGTCTCCTCTTATATTTAATATGGTGATAGACATATTATTGTTAGATCTTTCTAGTTATGTTGGTTATCCTTTACAGGATGAAAATATCAATGCAGTGGCTTTTGCTGATGATCTCATCCTTTCAGCTGGCACCAAAACAGGCTTGCAGTTACTACTGGACAGAACATCTTCTTTTCTTCACAAACAAGGTGTTGAGATTAATTTAAAGAAATCACAGACATTAAGTTTAGTTGCTTCTGGACGGGAGAAGAAGGTCAAGGCCAGTAAGTTTCTTCTTGGTGATGAGGCGTTGTCTACAACTATTGTTTTGATGAAGTGGGGTGGAATTTTCACCAAAGCCCCATTAAAGCTGCAGCAACGGCTATTTATCTTTGAAGACATTCTTAATAACAAGAATGTATTATCAGCTGCTCCTTGGTCAAATAATGGCCAGAAAGTTAAATGAATTAGATTTGCAAATAAGAGCTGCAGTCAAGAATTGGTTACATCTCCTTAAGGATGTGGTGACTTAGCATCTTTATGAAGAAGTCTCAGCTGGGAGCTAGGAGTTCCCTCCCTTCGGTCGATAATCCCGGTCCTAAAGTGGAGATGCCTGGATAAGCTACATTATTCTACTTCGCCTCTCATCAGGCTTCTACTCCCTCCATAAAGAAAGAGATGATGGAAGCTAGAAAGTTACAAGATGGTCAAGATGTGGTTGATAATAAAATCAAAGTGAAAGATAGGTGACAGTTGCATTTGCATAGATCTTACGATAGTCGTGTTCTGCGGGAGTCACCCTCTGTCTCTGCTCAGCACCAGTGGGCAGTGAAGGGACCCAATTCTTGACAGGTCATATTTTATTGAATTTGTCAGGATCCGTATAAATGCTATCCCTACCCTCTGCAGAACGACTAGAGGGATATCATATGATCAATCCTGTAGAGGATGCAATGCATCAGAATCACTGGCTCATATTGCCTTGCACTGCTATCGGTCTCATGGCAAGCGGGTTAGACGGCATGATGCTGTTGTGGCTGTGGTGAACAACTGGCTATCTCAGAGGGGTTGGGTGACTCTTGTTGAGCCACACTTTAAACACCAGAGAAGGTGTTAGGAAACTGGATGTTGTCTGTGCTAAGGGTGATTGCTTCTATATTTTGGATGCTCAGATTGTTGGAGCCAGCCATGGTCTCGAAAACTCACATCAACTAAAGAGGCAAAAATATAATCTGAACTTAGACTTGAAAGGATTAGTTAGACAGAAATTTGGGGTTGATCTGATAGTATCCAAAATAACATTGAACTACAGAGGAGTCTGGTGCTGATCTTTGGCTAATTTATTGAAAACCCTTGGATTGACTAACTCAGACCTAAAGATCATTTCTGTCCAGGCACTGCAAGGCACACACAGCTGTTGAAGAGTTCATCTGCAAACGATCAGTATAAAGAGTCATCATGGTAGAGTGATGACTCTTCATACTGGAGTTGAAGCATACATTTGTATGGGCCTCATGACCTTTCTCATGATAAAAGTGTGTAAAAAAAAAAAGTGGAGAATGATAAAGACATGGGGGTAATGGTTATGCCAGATCTTGAGTACTGAATGGAGGCCTCACTTTAGGAAGGATGTAGATCTATTAGAATGGGTGCAGAGAAGGGCAACCAAATTGGTGAAGGGAACAAAAGGTGCTCTTACCAAGAAAGGCTTCAGTAGTTTTGCAGCTTTCAGCATCTTGAGACCAGGCACCTGCAGGGAGATCTGATTGAGGGGGTTTAAAGCCTTGAATGGATTGAGTAAGCTGAATGACAATGGTATTCTTCCATTTTCTCAGACTACACATATGCGAGGGCATAAATTCAAATTGAGGAAGGTTGACTGTTGGAATAGGTTGTTGTGAAAGTGGATAGGTTGAATGAATTCAAAGGAGAACTAGAAAAATTCTTGTAGGGTAGATGGGTGAAGTGTTTTTTTTGTTTGCCGATGCTATATAAGCTTGCTTTCTAGCATCATTTGCTTTTACTACTACTAATTATAGATAATCATGAGATTCTCATTTAGCATTAATTGGCATTGGATGCAAGAAAGCAAGCTTATATAGAAATAACCAAAAAAAAAAAAACCCTCTTTCCATTTGTTCAAAACTTTGTCTAATTCTTCCTTGAATTTATTTAAACTATCAACTTCTTCCACAACAATAGATGGAAGTTTGTTCCAGCAATCAACTACCCACTGGCTAAAGGCAAATTTCTGCACATCTATTCTACAACTGTCTTTATGCCCCCTCAGGTTCATGATCTGAGCAAGAGGAAGAATCTCGTCAGCATAATTGAGCCTGCTCAAACCATTCAAAACCTCATATACCTCAATCTGATCACCTCGTAGGTGCCTAGTCTCCAGATGCTGCAATTTACAGAATTTAAGAGTTTCTTCGTAAGAGGACCCCTTCGTTCCGCTCACCAACTTTGTTTCCCTTCCCTGTACTCATTCTAGCAAATCTACATCCTTCCTAAAATGAAGCCAAGTCCTCTATGCAGTGTGCTCAAGGCCTGACCATTGCTTATACAAATGGATAATCACCTTTTCCCTACTAACAAAATTCTTGCATATCTATGAAAAGACCCCATGACCTGGTCTGGTAGCCTGTTTGCACTGCCCAGAAAACTTCATATCAGACTGCAGAATTACCCCAAGGTTTTTTTCACTCTCCACTACTATGAGTGTGGTAACAGACAGTTGGTACATTTCTCTGGGGTTACTGCTCCCCACATACAGTACTTCACATTTGTCAATGTTAAACTTCACTTACCACTTCTAAGTTCATCTGCCCAAATTTTCTAGATCCTATTGCAGTAGCATTCTGTCATTACTGTTATTAACAACCCTACCAACCTTCATATCATCTGCAAACTTGGATATTAAGCCTGATATACTTTCATCGGTAAGGGTATCCAATCCACGTGCTGGACAAGATATTGCAGTTCTGGCGAACGCTAAGTTTTTAATTATATTTAGCCATTTTATTAACTTAATTGTTATATTAAATTATTTTCTATAGGGTGTCTGAAAAATATTGGTACAAACGTTTAGGGGAGGTAGGTAACATCTAAAGGAATGTGAATTGCATAGGAACCCATAACCGGAAATGTCACGGGAAAGTAGTAGCAGAGGCACAAGAAGCAGAAATGACACAAGACAGTAATTAGTGGCAAACATTTATTTGATATAATATTAACAATGGAGTACAAGATGGATGCATTTCATGATGTTACAGAGATGCTCGAAGGTTCCACCATGAGACGCGATGCATGTGTGACACCGACGCAGCATGGATTGGCGGACACGGTCGAACACATCTGGAGTTTCTTTGACAGCAGCAGCAGCGCAGACAAGTCTCGCCACGAGATCCATTTCCGTCTCCACAGGCGATTCATACACGATAGATTTGAGGGCCCCCCATATAAAGAAATCAAGGCTCGATAAATCAGGTGAGCGTGGGGGGGCCAGGCAACGGGTCTACCACGGTCAATCCATCGATGCCCAAAACACCTGTTCAAATGGTCACGAACACACCTTCCATAATGGGCAGGCACCCTGTCATGTTGAAACCAAATGTTGCATCTCACATTTGCTGGAACATTAGCATTAGCATTAGTAGAGGCATATGATGCAAGAAAGCAAGCTTATTCAGCATCAGCCAAAAAAAAAAAAAAAAACCCCACTCCCATTTCACCCCTCTGTTCGTTCGAAATACCTGTCCAGTTGAGCTTTAAATTTGTTCAGGCTATCAACTTCAACAACAAGTGATGGAAGTCGGTTCCACCAACCAACCACCCGCTGGCCAAAGGCAAATTTCCGCACATCTATCCGACATCCGTCCTTCCTCAATTTGAATTTATGCCCTCTGAGGTGATTATTCTGAGCAAGATGAAGAATCCCATTGGCATTGAGCATGCTCAAACCATTCAAAGCCTTATACACCTCTATCAGATCACCTCGCCGGTGCCTAGTCTCCAGACTCTGTAATTTGCAAAACTTAAGCCTTTCTTCGTAAGAGCAACCCTTTGTTCCATTCACTAATCTTGTTGCCCTTCTCTGTACCCGTTCCAGCAGTTCTACATCCTTCTTGAAATGAGGCCTCCAGACCTGAATACAGTACTCAAGATGTGGCCTAACCATTGCCTTATACAAGGGAATAATCACCTCCTTATCCCTGCTAGAAAAATTCCTGTATATCATTGACAAGACACCATGAGCTATTCTTGCAGCTCGTCTGCACTGCTCAGAGAACTTCATATCTGCCTGCACAATTACCCCCAGGTCCTTTTCATTCTCCACCACTGTCAGTGTAGTACCGCAGAGTTGATACGTTGATCTGGGGTTACTGTTTCCCATATGTAGTACTTGACATTTTTCAATGTTAAACTTCATTTGCCACCTCTCAGCCCATCTGTTCAACCTTTCCAGATCCTGTTGCAGCAGCATAGCATCAGTAGTGTCCTTAACGACCCTGCCAACCTTTGTATCATCTGCAAACTTGGACATTAAACTTGATATCCCATCATCAATATCATTCATAAACACCGAAAACAGCAACTGACCAAACACTGAACCTTGAGGAACTCCACTAATAACATTAGTCCACGTTGAGCAGTGTCCATTGATTACCACTCTCTGTCTTCTGCCACTCAACCATCCCCTTATCCATAGCAGCAATTTGCCTCCAATGCCACACTGCTCCAACTTGTGCAGCAGTCTTCCATGTGCAACAGTATCAAAAGCCTTTCTAAGATCCAAATATATAATATCAAAGTTATTCCCTGCATCCAGTTCTTTTGTGACTACATCATAGTATCCAATCAAATTGGTCAGGCAAGACCTGCCCTTAACAAAACCATGCTGTGTCTGAGCTATAACTGAATTCTTGTCTAGATGATCCTGCAGTGCTTCTTTAACCAGTGCCTCCATTAATTTACCTGGAACAGAAGTTAAACTAACAGGTCTATAATTACTTGTGTCAGCCTTTGATCCTCCTTTGTGAATTGGGGTTACATTTACACATCTCCAGTCTATGGGTACCTCCCCTGAGTCCAAAGAAGCTCTCATAATTATGGCTAGGGGTTTGCATACTTCCTTTGCTGCCTCCTTTAATATAACTGGATCGATCCCATCCACCCCAGGTGCTTTTTTATGTTTATCCTCAACAATCTCTCCTCCACTTTCCTCTCAGTTATTACAAAATCATCCAGCTCACTGCCAATGTTTACTTTACCTACATCATTCTCCTTCCTGAATAACTCCTCATGCGTGAATGTAGATGCAAAATACTCGTTTAGATTGTTAGCCACCTGAGCAGGATCCTCAACTGTTGAACCATCAATATCCAGTGGACCAATCTGATTCATCCCTTTCCTTCTCGAGTTCAAATATGTAAAGAACTCTTTTCTGTTTTTCTTTGCATCCTTTGCCAAGGATTTTTCGTAGTCTGCCTTTGCCTGCCTAATCTGCTTTGTGACTTGGTTACAGACCAACTTATATCTATCATAGGCTTCCATGTCACCCATTAATTTGTATGTATCCCATGCATTTTTCTTCTCTGCCACATGTCTCATTAATTCATCTGACAACCATTTAGGCCTAAACCTTGAACAATATTTCTTAGTTGGTATGTAAAGCCTGGTAGCCTCCAAGATTAGTTCCTTGAATGCTTCCCATTTTGAGTTTGCTGTTGGTAACATCATCAGTTGGTCCCACTGTATAGAATTTAAATACTGTCTCAGACCATCATAGTCGCCTTTACGAAAACAAACACCCTTCCCTTTACCTCTGATGGTAGTTACCTCCTTGAGTAAATCCCACTTCAACACACTGTGATCACTGCCAAGTAGTGGTTCATTTATCTGCAGATTCTTAATGCATGAAGAATCACTACTGATAATCAGATCAAGAGTATTGCTCCCTCTTGTTGCCTCACGAACATGCTGATGTAGAAAACAATCATCCAATAAATCCACAAAAGCGTTGCTAGTATGCGAGTGACCAACCCACAAATTCCAGTCAATATCTGGGAAATTAAAATCCCCCATTATAAGACTCTCTGATTTACTGGCCCACTCTATTTCCCTGTACAATATCTTATTATACTCATCAGAGTCATTAGGCCTATAGCACACTCCTACTCTCAATTTTGATTTCCCTATGCTTATGTCACACCAAACTGACTCGACACTGCCCTGGCCATCGATGTCGACTGGCTTCACTTCCTTGGACTTTATGTGTTTCTTAATTAATAGCATAACCCCTCCTCCCCTCCTGTCCTGTCTATCCTTTCTATACACATTGTATTCCCCAAATTCCAGTTCCGCATTACTTATATCTGTGTGACACCACGTCTCTGATATCCCAACAATATCTGCCTTTGATGTTTTGAGCAATACCTCAAATTCATCAAATTTATTTACCAAACTCCTAGCATTGGTGTACACGCAGGTATACATGCACCTGTTTCTATTCTTAGCTACCCTAACACAACCCATGTGTTTACTTGTACCGCAATGACTACCAGCAGTCTCTGAAATATCCTGCATCTTGTTTTCCAGGCTTCTGCTCATTTCAATAGAAGCAGTGCAAGAATCACTTCCACCTCTGCCAGTGGCTACTGTTAATCTATTAGTCCTTGTATCCCCCCCCAACTAGCAGTTTTCCGACCCACCTAACACTGCTTCGACAGCATCAGCAAAAATTCTTGCACCCTTTCTATTTAAGTGTATCCCATCCCTGTAGAAGCAATCTCTCCTGTTAACAAGTACAGTCCAGGCTGAAAAAAATTCTACCCCTTGAGCCTTGCACAATCCTTCCAGGGCCGAACTGATCGACAAGGCTCTCATCATATACTCCCTCCTATCGTGTCTGGGCAGAATTGCAGACACTTTCAAGTTCAACCCTAATTCACGGCTTTTTTTCAACAGTGACCTGTACTTGCTAAGTAATTCCGCCGGTCTCCTACTCTTAATATCATTAGTGCCAACGTGTACAACTATATCACCTTTTGTGCCCTTAAAAGATGATATCCGCTCTACATCATCAACCTTTGCCCCTGGCAGACATACCCTGGTCCTATTCCACCTATCCTTTTTACAAAGCATGTTCCCCGTTTCCCTGACAATAGAGTCACCAACAACTACTAGTTCCTGTGGGACCAGCGCATTCTGCCTAGGGGGCTGCCTCTGTGTTGCCTGATGACCAAGTACAAGCTCTGGCGTTGATGTGGGCAGCTGAGAGCTTGATGGGCCCCTCAATTTATTTCCTTCGAGGGCATCCACCCTGTCCTTCAAGCTCTCATAAAGGCCCATAACAACGCTGAGTTGTCGCCTGATTTCCTTGCACTCCTTACATCGTGCACACACAAAGACATCCCCCTTGGCAGTATCATGTCCCGTACCCGATTGCTCCGCAAACGTCAAGCAAACAGTACATTTTAAAAGACTGTGATTCAGAGGGCAACTGCCCCCCTCAGTTCTCCCCTGAACCACAGCACTCCCATTAGCTTGAGCCTTTTGCTTTGCTGCTCTGGTCAGAGTCATGATTCCGATTTAATTCAATAAAATTCAAAACAAAAATTAAATCCTTAAGTTATATCCCAAAACAGTTATGTTATATATATATTTTTTCGGTATCTAGTGTTTTCTACGAGTTCTCTTTATACAACTTCCGTATCACGTGTACCACTATAGTTATGTATTAATTATTTGTTACGATTAAGTTGTTATATATATATAGAGTTAAAAATACAATTTAATTGACAATAAAGTTTATCAAGATTAATAGATTTACTGATTAATTGACAATATTATATTATGCACTATACTACACTAAGCTTATGCTAGCGTGTAAAAATAGCGGGAATTCACGAACGGTATTTCTACGGACTCGTAAGTATTGATTAGCTTCCAAATCTCGCTATCTCAATTTAGAATAAACTAAGGATCATAACTAGGTCTATAATCTACTTATAGAAGATAATTTAATATAACAATTGGTTAATAAATCGACTAAATTTGGTTAAAAAAAAAAAAAAAAAGACCTCTCGTTCAATTTGTGACACGTGGATTTGATACCGTTACCGATACTAAGTAATATCTACAAAATCTCTGTCTAAGTTAAACTTTAAACTAAGTATCGTAACTAGGAATATAAGGCTACTCTAGAAAATAAGTTAATATGACAATTTAAACTAATAAAGCAGAAAATAAATCAGGAAAATCTTCTCTGTTTCAACATCGTCAAGTAACCCTGGTAGAACTTGTTCAGGAAAGATCCGATATTTAGCGGAGTTCATGTGAGATGGTAACAGGTATGGGCCAACTAAGCAGTCACCGACCATACCTGCCCACACATTTATTGCGAAGTGATGATGGGGGTGCACACCGTGTGGGCCCTCTGCTAATCCATACAGTAGGTGCATGTCTGCCAGCTCACAGTTCGTATATCGATGCATGCTCTTCGTGCGGCGACTATTGCTTGAATGAGTAAACCAGAAATTTTCCCTCTCGCGAACTGATGAACAGCGCCGTGTACCGACTTACGGTGACGTTTCCGGTTATGGGTTCCTATGTGATTCACATTCCTTTAGATGTTACCTACCTCCTCTAAACGTTTGTACCAATATTTTTGAGACACCCTGAATAAGTAGCTTATAGTCCTAGTCAAGCTCCTTGGTTTATGTTGAATTTAGATAGCGATTTTGAAAGTTAATACTTAGTGTCCATTGAATTACCGTTCATAACTTCCTGCCATTGTTATACAATACAATATATATCCCGAACTAGATAGCATAAGGCTTAATGTAAAATTAGATAGCGAAACACACAGCACTGTATTAGAAATACAGTGAAAGTTAGCTTAGTATAGTATAGTATTATCAATTAATCAGTAAAATTTATTAATCTTATTAAATTTCATTGCCAATTAAATTGTACTTAAACGGAATCATGACCGAGACTAGAGCAGCAAAGCAATGCCTCACAGATTAGCCAGAGCGCTGTGGCTCAGGGGAGAATCGAAGGGGGAAATTCTCGAATGCATCACAGTCTAACATAATGTGTGAAATGTTTGCGGAGCTGTCTAGAATAGGATATGCGGAGCTGTCTAGAATAGGATAGGATAGGATATGATCTAGCCAAGGAGGATGTCTTTGTGTGTGCTAGGTGCAGAGATTGTGAGGAAATTAGGTGCCAACTCAGCGTTCTGATGGGCATCTATGAGATTTTAAGGTGTAGGTGGATGCCCTCGAGGAAATTTATAAGGAGCCCATCAAGCTCTCAGCTGCCTAACTCAATGCCAGGGCTCACAGCAGCAATTTCCAAGGCAGAAGGTGCTGGTCCAACAGGAACTAGTTATTTTTGGTGACTCTATTTGTCAGGGAGATGGGGAATATATTATGCAAAAAAGATAGGTGGAACAGAGCCAGGGTATGTCTGCCAGGGGCAAAAGTTTATGACGCTGTAGAGCTGATATCATCTTTTTAGGGCACAAAAGGTGATACTTTTATTGATACGTTGGCACTAATGACCTTAAGAGTAAGAAATCTGCAGATTTACTTAACAAGTACAGGTCAATGTTGAAAAAAAGTCGAGAGCTAGGGTTGAATTTGAAAGTGTCTGTAATTCTCCTCAGACATGATAGGAAGGAGTATATGATGAGAGCCTTGTCAATCAATTAGGCCCTGGAGAGATTGCTCAAGGCTCATAGGGTAAAATTTTTTTCCAGCGTGGTCTGTGCTTGCTAGCAGGGGAGACTGCTTCTAAGGGATAGGATATACATAAATAGAAAGGGTGCAAGAATATTTGCTGATGCTATTGAGACAGTGTTAGGTGGGTCAGAAGACTGCTAGATTGGCGGATTGGTTGGTATAGAAGTTTAATGGCACAAGGGCAACTTAGGCCAAAAAGTGCCTAATCCAGTGTTTGGATAGATGCTGGAAATTTGCTTTATTTGATATTAGAGATGTTCATACAGTCTGGTTTTTTTGAGATAGGTGAAAAGCTCATCTAGCATTGTTTCCCAACAGATGGGTTAATGATAAGGGTTCTTGAATTTGGGCCAGGGAGCAGAAGGTAGTATTTCTGAACAGTCTAAGAGGATATGGCGAACTGTCAGTTGTGATAAACAGTGAGTGTATATAGGTGGGTCATCGCCCATGAGCAGGAACAGGTGGGTCAAGTGTGTGTGTGTGTGTGTGCCCTATGCGCAATCTTGCCAGTATTACCTCTTCATGTCTGTTTTGTCTGAAGCTGAAGTTCCATATTTGTGGTTTTTGTTTAATTTCGAATAATTTATTGTTCGTCTGTGTCTTCCAAAAGTTTAACCACTGGTCTCTACAGATATGTCGGATATGTTTTATGAAATCTATATAGGGTACTTGGTAAGATGGAGGTGCGTTGCTCTTTGGGTGCTTGGCTGCCTGGTCTGCCGTTTCATTACTTGTGATGCCAGTGTGCCCTGGAATCCAACAGAAACTTACAGTATGATTCCTATCCTGCAAATCATTTAGACAAGACCGGATTTCTTTTACTATAGGATGTGGGGTTCAGATTTTATTACTTATTGGGGACAGCGCACTCATGGAGTCTGTATATATTAAACTACTAGGGTTGAGATGGATATTGATATTGTCTATAGCTAGCTGGATTGCATACAGTTCTGCAGTATAACTACTACATTCAGTCGGAAGAGATACAGACACTGTGAATAAGGAAAAGACTGCTGCAGTACCTATGGCGGCATCTGATTTTGAGCCATCGGTATAGATTATGCAGCTCTGTGCATTGCTAGAAGCATGTCTTGTGTGCAGTTGTTTTATGTTACAATTTTCCAGGTACTTTTTCCCCTATTATTGGAAATAAGTGTCGCAGTAAGTTGAGTTTGTTGACCAGGGTGGATCAGGTATTCTGGTTTCTTTAAGTGTGTTTTCAAGATGTACATTCCACCATTGAATCAATTCTTGCTTGTCTAATACCAGTTGGTTTATTTTCAGTGGGTTTATTTTAGAAAGTTATCCATTCAGAATTGAAAAGTAATGTTTGATTAGGATGATCAGGAAGGCTTTTAATTCTGGCTGCATAGGTGAGGAGTAACATTTTCCTTCTTAGATGGAGTGGTGGTTTGTTTGCTTCGATATATAGACTTTGGATTGGGGATGTTCGAAAAGCTCCGAGAACTGTATGAAGAGCACTGTGTTGTATGATATTCAGTATTGAAAGTACAGTTTTCCTAGATGAGTCATAGACTATTGCACCATAGTCTAGACGTGACCTGATGAGAGATCGATACAAATGCAGGAGAGTGTATCTATCTGCTCCGTTTATAACGGGCCTGAGTATATTGAGTTTTTTCAAGCAGACGGTTCTGAGGTAACTTATATGCATTGCAAAATTGAGAGTCTAGTGTTAAACCTAAAAAACGTATATTGCTGACAAGAGGGATTGGGTGATTTCTTAATTTAAGTTCAGGCTCTAGATGTAATTTGCACTTTTTACAAAAGTGAATCACGATGGTCTTTGTTCTGACAGGCAATAACCATTTTGTAGGGTCCACGTCTCCAACTTATTTATAGAAAGTTGTAACTGTCTCTCTATGCTGATAATGTTTGGTGAATGGCATGATATGGCAAGATCGTCGGCATACAAATATATTTCTACAGTTTTGGGAATATTTTGCGTCATGGTGTTTAGCCTAATTGCGAAGAGGGTGGCACTAAGGATAGATCCTTGAGGCACCCCTTCTTCTTGGATAAAATACTGTGAAAGTACATTCTGGTGACGGACTTGAAAGGTTCTGTGCTTAAGAAAATTCTGAATGAATTGAGGTAAGTGTCCTCTCAATCCATAGGAATGGAGCTCTCGAAGAATGCCATACCTCCATGTGGTATCGAATGCCTTTTCAATACCTAGACTGACCATTACTAGATGTTCATTTTTAACATATGCATTGCAAATGTTAGTTTTAGCTCTTATCATTAGGTCCACGCAGGATCTGTTTTTTCGGAAACCGTATTGATTGATATTTAACAGCATTTCACTTTCAAGGATCCATTTTAGTCTGCTGTGTATCATTTTTTCTAGTATTTTAACCAGACAGCTAGTGAGAGAAATGGGCTGATAGTTTTCTGGAAGTGATTGGTCCTTTCCTGGTTTTGGAAAAGCAAGAATGATAGAGTGACGCCATGAGTAAGGATAAACACATTCAAGAAAAATTCGATTATAGAAAAATAATAATAGATTCCATCCGGTCATGCAGCACTATTTGCTGTGTTGTTCAAGCTTCTTGGAGTTCAGTTAAGATGAAAGGCTGGTTATAAGGAAGAGATTGGATGGTATTAAAATTTATTTTATATTTTTTCTGCCGAGGTTTGACTGAAAGTCTCTCCAAGGAAATTGCCTGTTTCCTTAGGAGAGGACAGTTCTCGTGCATTTTTAATTAAGATTGGAGCAGAAAAAGGAATGCATTTATTATTTAATTGTTGAATTTTCTTCCATATTAACCAACTACTAGTTGGTTAATATGGAAGATGAGTCATAGACTATTGCACCATAGTCTAGACGTGACCTGATGAGAGATCGATACAAATGCAGGAGAGTGTATCTATCTGCTCCGTTTATAACGGGCCTGAGTATATTGAGTTTTTTCAAGCAGACGGTTCTGAGGTAACTTATATGCATTGCAAAATTGAGAGTCTAGTGTTAAACCTAAAAAACGTATATTGCTGACAAGAGGGATTGGGTGATTTCTTAATTTAAGTTCAGGCTCTAGATGTAATTTGCACTTTTTACAAAAGTGAATCACGATGGTCTTTGTTCTGACAGGCAATAACCATTTTGTAGGGTCCACGTCTCCAACTTATTTATAGAAAGTTGTAACTGTCTCTCTATGCTGATAATGTTTGGTGAATGGCATGATATGGCAAGATCGTCGGCATACAAATATATTTCTACAGTTTTGGGAATATTTTGCGTCATGGTGTTTAGCCTAATTGCGAAGAGGGTGGCACTAAGGATAGATCCTTGAGGCACCCCTTCTTCTTGGATAAAATACTGTGAAAGTACATTCTGGTGACGGACTTGAAAGGTTCTGTGCTTAAGAAAATTCTGAATGAATTGAGGTAAGTGTCCTCTCAATCCATAGGAATGGAGCTCTCGAAGAATGCCATACCTCCATGTGGTATCGAATGCCTTTTCAATACCTAGACTGACCATTACTAGATGTTCATTTTTAACATATGCATTGCAAATGTTAGTTTTAGCTCTTATCATTAGGTCCACGCAGGATCTGTTTTTTCGGAAACCGTATTGATTGATATTTAACAGCATTTCACTTTCAAGGATCCATTTTAGTCTGCTGTGTATCATTTTTTCTAGTATTTTAACCAGACAGCTAGTGAGAGAAATGGGCTGATAGTTTTCTGGAAGTGATTGGTCCTTTCCTGGTTTTGGAAAAGCAAGAATGATAGAGTGACGCCATGAGTAAGGATAAACACATTCAAGAAAAATTCGATTATAGAAAAATAATAATAGATTCCATCCGGTCATGCAGCACTATTTGCTGTGTTGTTCAAGCTTCTTGGAGTTCAGTTAAGATGAAAGGCTGGTTATAAGGAAGAGATTGGATGGTATTAAAATTTATTTTATATTTTTTCTGCCGAGGTTTGACTGAAAGTCTCTCCAAGGAAATTGCCTGTTTCCTTAGGAGAGGACAGTTCTCGTGCATTTTTAATTAAGATTGGAGCAGAAAAAGGAATGCATTTATTATTTAATTGTTGAATTTTCTTCCATATTAACCAACTACTAGTGTTCTTTGTGATGGTACTGGCAAATCTTATCCAGGATTCTTTTTTTGGCTTGTCTTCTGATTTGTCGTGCTCTTGCCTTTTGTTTTTTGTATAACATGAGGTTGGCAGTTGTGGGAAACCTACGAAATAGATTCCAGGCTTTATTTTTTTCCTTTGGCACTGTTACAAGCCTCATTCCACCAGTATTTTACATGTCTGTGTTGGTCTGCAGATGACTGAGGGATTGCTTCAGACACTGCTGTCAAAATTTGTGTGGAAATGTGCTCAGTGACATTGTCTATCGGTTGTGTTTTAATAAACTGATCATCAAAAGAGACACTGGCTGAATATTTTGGCCAATTTGCTTTTGAGAACTTCCATTTTACTCTGTAATTTGGATAGTGAGATTGTTTTGTTTGAATTCTGCATATGACTGGATAGTGTCGCTGTTGTGCAGATCATTTAGGATTGTCCGCTCCATACTGGGAAATAAAATTGGAGAACAGATTGACAGATCAATTGCTGAGGTGGAGACTGTGGGAAAATGTAAATAAGTGTGATGGCCAGTATTTAGTACGATTAACTGTTGTTGGTTCAGTAAGGTCTCAATCAGTTGTCCTCTTTGATTCATGTCAGAAGACCCACATAATGGATTACCATTGAAATCTCCTAAGAGGCAGAAAGGTGTTGGCACTTGCGCTTTTAGATCTTCTAGTTTCTTTAGCATGATGGTACTGTTTGGTGGAAGGTATATTGAAATGAGAGTTAGGGTTATTCCAAGTGCAACACACACACACAGCAAAGGCTTCTAAGTCAGTTTGTGGAGAGATATGTCGAGCGGGGATTTTAAAGTTAACTAATATCGCTACCCCTCCATGTGCGGATTTTGCAGTATTCCTGTCTTTTCTGAAAATTGTGTAGTTTTTAATTGAGAGAGTTACCTGTCTTGTTAAATTAGTTTCTTGCAAACAAACACTCACTGGATTATACTTATTAATCAAGTCGTATAATTCATCAATATTGGCTCGCATGCCCCTGCAGTTCCATTGGAGTATGTGCTGCATTACTTGGTCTTAGGAATTATGGTTTGATCAGTCTGTTTTTTGGAGCAGTTTGTTTGTAACAATCTGTTTTATTTCTATCTTTTTTGCGGAAGATGGGTCGCTCTGTATCCATGTGTTCTTCTGCACGAAGTTCTAATATAGTTTCTTCTGGGTTAGTTTTATTGTCCACATCCATATGTATAGGGGATTGTTTCTTGGTCTGAGCATGGTCTGTTGGTATTGTTTTGTCTGCTTTTTTAGTAGTTTCAGGCATATTGGATGGTACTGAAATTGGAGTATTAATTCCTTGCTCCAGTTGATTGTGTTTGGCAGGTTGCGGCTTTGTATTAAGCACGGATCTGGTCCAATCAGAAAGAGAAATGTTTGGAGGGACTGTAATGTCAGTTTGAGTAGCAATGGAAAAGCTGTGTTGGGTTGCTTGTGCATACGTGCATTTTGGCATAAACTGCATAATATACTTTTTTGGCTTCCTGATATGTTACTTTGTTTTCTGTTTTGTATTTTTGTATATTTTTTACCACTTTCCACATTTCACAATTTTTTGAATATGCCAGATGGTTAGAGTACAATCAGCTTGAGTGTGTTCTGTTGAACTGCAGTTTGGGCAAATCATAGTGCCATGGCTTGCTATCTGGGAGTGTCCATATTTCTGGCACTTATAACACACGATGGGATTCGGTATATATGGACGTATACGACAATTTAGATACCCGGCTTTAACCATTGTTGGTAAGTTTGGAGTGCTAAAGGTCAATATTATGTTTTGTGTAGGCTTTAATTCTCCATCTTTCCGAATTAATATTCTTTTTGTGTGTATTACTCTTTGATCTGCCAATTCTTGCACTGCACTATTTCATCCTCTGAGTTGTTAATGAGGTCCCACTCTGCTGTAACTCCTTTGGAGGTATTCAAAGTGGCATGGGGAGTTATTTTCACCTGAATTCTACCAAATGTAGTCAGTTTCAATAATATTTCTGAGTGTTTTGGCTTCGCTGTTTCTACCAGAAGGTCTCTAGACTAATCGTTTTACTATCTTCGGTGATCCTGCGGCATTTTGCAAGCATTTCTGGATTAGAAATGGGGTTAATTTGCTCGCAGGAAAATCTGATAGAGAATGAATAAGTAGAAAGGCTGTGTGATCTTGTTGACATTGATCTGTTTTTTGTCTTTTATTTTGATAGGAATTGTGATCAGGTTGGTCTTTATCGGTAGAGGATCTCAACGGATCAAGCAGAGGAAAGGTTTCTTTGTCCATTTTGTACTCCTTTTGGCCCTGAGGGTTGGTTTTTCCCACTCAGGTTTGCCACAGGGAGGCAGGAGTAATGCCACGAGTGGTCAAGCGGTTGTTAGGTTAGTCGGGCTAGTAACTCTAAAAAAATAAAAGGAAAGGTGTCTTTTCTTTCCTGACTTAACTTATTACTTGTAAGACGAAGTCTACTGTGCTTTATGAAAAACTTAAGAGAAGGTAACTTTAAACTTAATAACAAAAGTGTTCCTTTGAAGGAAAACGCTTGAAATCGCTTTACAGAGCTCAGAGATCGCTTGGCCACGGAAACGCTTGACACCCAGGGCCAGACTGGCAGGATTCACAGACTAAAAGATTGGCAGAGGCAAAAGCGATTTTTGCACTGCTTCTATTGTAATGAGCAGCAGCCCAGAGAGCAAGTTGCTGGGGACTTCAAGAGCTGCTGGGAGTCACCATGGAACAAGTAAATACATGGGCTGTGTTAGGGTAACTAAGGGTAAGAACAAGTGTATTTATACTTGCATGTACACTAATGCTAAAAGTATAGTAAATAAAATTGATGAATTTGAAGTGCTGATCAAGACATCAAAGGCAGATATTGTTGGGATATCACAGACATGGTGTCACACAGATATAAGCAGTGAGAATTGGAATTTGGGGAGTACAATGTGTACAGAAAGGACAGACAGGGTAGGAAGGGAGTAGGTGTTAAGCTATTAGTTAAGAAACATCCAATTGAGTCTGTTTGGTGTGGCTGTTTGTTTGTTATTTGGTTTTTAGGAGCATTAGCAACTAAGGCCATATTGCTCCGGGATATGTGGTGGTCATTCCCTGATCTTTCCGCATCCTCCGTATTTGGTGGTGACAGGCTCAAGCCCTGGTCTAATCAAGAAGCGTGTGCTACGCACTACTGCTCCTTCCCACCTGGCTACGGAGGCGCCGTTTGGTGTGGCAAACATTGGGAAAGGGAAAATGAGAGTAGGAGTGTTTTATAGGCCTAATGACTCTGATGAGTACAACAAATTGTGCAGAGAAATTGAGTGGGCCAGTAAATCATAATGTCTTGCAATGGAGGATTTTAACTTTCCAGATATTGACTGGAACTTGTGGTTTGGTCACTCGCACGCTAGCAAGAATTTTGTGGATTTATTGGAGGATTGTTTTCTACAGCAACATGTTCGAGGGGCAACCAGATGGGGTAATACTCTTGATCCGATAATCAGCAGTGATGATGCATGCATTAGGATTTTGCAGATAAAGGAACCACTAGGTGACAGTGATCACAGTGTACTGATGTGGGATTTGATTAAAGATGTAGCTACCATCAGGGGTGGAGGGAGGGGTTTTTGTTTTCGTAAAGGTGACTACCGTGGTCTCAACTGCTGTTAAAAACAGTGAATTCTAAATGGGAGGCCTTCAGGGAATTAATCCTGGAAGCTACTAGGCTTTTCATACCACCTAAGAAATACTGTTCAACATTATGTCCTAAATGGATGTCAGATGAACTGCTGAGGCTCGTGGCAGAGAAGAAAAATCTGGGATGCATAAAAATTAGCAGGTGACACAGAAGAGCATATGGCAGATACAAAGGGTACTAGGAAAGTTTTGCAATATGATGCAACAATGAATCACAGGAAGCTGCTTGTTGCTGCATGTTGAGACATGTTCATACGTGCATAGTAGCCACCGCGCCAAGTCGATGGGCTCAGTTATTCATTAGTAGTGAGAGTGTAAAGTGCTTGCGATGGCATCGTGGTCACGAAATGAGATAAGGACAGTTTTGCGGTATAATTTCGTGCGTGGTTTAACCATAGACCAGTGCTTAGAAGAAATGACTCTTGCACTAGATGATGATTGTCCACATCGTACAACGATATTCAGGTGGTATAGAGAATTCCAAAGGGGAAATTTTACTCTGGAGGCCACGAACGTCAGTTACGGAGGAAAACGTTACTGCTGTGAGGAAAACGCTTGACGAAAACAGGCGAGTGACCTACCAACAGATAGAGGATACTTTGGGCCTAAATGCACCAGCAATTCGTTCGATTCTGCAAGATCATTTGCACGTGAAGAAACTTTGTTCTCTCTGGGTGCTGCATCAACTGACTGAAGAGCAGATGACACGACGTGTGACTTGGTGCCGGGAGATGTTAAAAAAGTCTGATAAGGGACAATCTCGGTATGTGAACAACATTGTGACAGGTGACGAGACTTGGCTCTACTATTACGATCTGCCGACCAAGACTCAAAACAAAGTTTGGGTCTTTGATGATGACGACACACCCGTAATTGTCAGAAAATCTCGATCTGTAAAGAAGAAAATGATAGCTGTATTTTTCAAATCGAATGGAATTGTGGAACGTGTCGTTTTGGACACACAGAAGACAGTCACAGCTAAGTGGTATACTGAACAATGCCTGCCTAAAGTCATTGGATCTATAAAGAAACTGCGGCCAAAGTCAAGAATGGACACCTGGTACCTCCATCACGAAAATGCTCGAGCTCACCGCGCCAAAGCCTGCACCGAATATTTCACCACGACAGGACTGAAACTTCTCGAGCACCCTCCCTACAGTCCAGACCTTGCTCCCTGCGACTTTGCACTGTTCCCGCATGTGAAAATGAAGCTAAAAGGGAGGCGATTTTCCAGTGATGAGGACCTTCTACGGGCTTGGGACAACGAGTGTGCTTTACTCCCTAGTGAAACTTGGCAGAACTGGTTTAAATATTGGTTTCGGAGGATGGAGAGGTGTATTGAATGTAGAGGAAATTACTTTGAAAAAATTAAATAAACAAAGCTGTATTGCAAAACTTTCCTAGTACCCTTTGTATAAGCCAGTGTAATCAAGTCACAAAAGAGGTTAGGCAAGCGAAGGTTGATTACAAAAAACCCTTGGCAAAGGATGCAAACAAAAAAAAAAAAAAAAAACAGCAAAGAATTCTTAATTATGTAAACTCTAGAAGGAAGGAAGATGAATTAGATTGGTGCACTTGATGTTGGTGGTTCGACTGTTGATGATCCTGCTCATATAGCTGACAAACTGAATGAGTATTTTGTATTTACATTCATGCATGAGGAATTATGTAAGGAAGGGGACAGAAGTTAACTTAACTCTAACAGGGACCTAAATGATTTTGTAATAACGGAGAGAAAAGGGGAGGAGAAATTTTTGAAGTTAAACATAAAAAGGGCATCTGGGACAGATGGAATCTATCCAGTTACATTGAAGAAGGCAGCGAGGGAAGTAAGCAATCCGTTTGCCATAATTATGAGAGCATCCTTAGATTCAGGGGAGGTTTCCATGGACTGGAGATGTGCAAATGTATCCCCAATTCACAAAGGGTGATGGCAATAATTATAGACCTGTTAGTTTAACTTCTGTTCCGGGGAAAATAATGGACTCGCTGGTTAAAGAAGTGATGCAAGATCATCTAGACAAGACTGAGGTAATAGTTCAGACACAGCATGGGTTTATTAGGAGGAAGTTTTGTCTTAATAATTTGATTGGATACTACAATGTGGTCACAAAGGAACTGGATGCAAAAAATAATTTTGATATGATATACTTGGATTTCAGGAGAGCTTTGGATACTGTTGCACATGGAACACTGCTGTACAAATTGGAATGGTATGGCATTAAGGGCAAGTTGCTGCAATGGATAAAGGGATTGTTGAGTGAGAGATGGCAGAAATTGCTAATAAATGGATACTGCTCCATGTGGACTAATGTTATTAGAGGAGTCCCCCAGGGTTCGGTGCTGGGCCCATTGTTGTTTGTGTATTTATCAGTGATATCGATTAAGGTATATCAGGTTTAATGTCCAAGTCTGCAGATGATACAAAGGTTGGGAGGGTTGCTAATGATTGTAAACACAGTATGCTACTGCAACAGGATCTAGACAAGTTAGGTAGATGGGTTGAGAAGCTGCAACTGAAGTTTAATATTGACAAATGCAAAGTGCTGCATATGAGTAGCAGTAACCCAACAGAAAAGTACGAACTGTGTGGTACTACACTCAGAATGAAAAAGACCTGGAGGTAATTGTGCAGTCAGGTATGAAGTTCTCCGAGCAGTGCAGATGAGCTGCCAGAGCAGGTCGTGGAGTCTTGTCAATGATATATAGGAATTTTGCTAGCAGAGACAAGGAGGTAATTATCCCTTTGTATAAGGCAATGGTCAGGCACACCTGGAGTATGGCATACAGGTCTGAAGGCCTCATTTTAAGAAGGATGTAGACTGCTATAACGAGTACAGAGAAGAGCGACAAGATTATTGAGAGAAACAAAGGGGTTCTCTTACCAGGAGAGGCTTAAATTCGGTAAGTTGCTGCATCTGGAGACTAGGCACCTGCGAGGTGATCTGATTGAGGTGTAAAGGCCTTGAATGGTTTGAGCATGCTCAGTGCTGATGGGATACTTCTACTTGCTTAGATTAAGAACCTGACAGGGCATAGATTTAAGTTGAGGAAAGACAGTTGTAGAACAGATGTGTGAAAGTTTGCCTTTAGCCAGCAGGTAGTTGATCGGTGGAACAGACTTCCACCTGTTGTTGTGAAAGTTGATAGCTTAAATAAATTTAAATTTGAACTAGACAAACATTTGGGGTGAATGGATGGGGGAAATGGAAGTTTTTTTTTTTTTTTGTTGTTGTTTCTGTATAAGCTTGCTTTCTTGCATCACATGCCTCAACTAATGCTAATGCAAATGAATATCATGGATAAATACACAAACAAACAAACAATAGGACCAAAATTGAACCTTGGGGAACTCCAATAATAACATTAGTCCACAAAGAGCAGTGTCCACTGATTACCACTCTCTGTCTTGCTCTCTCTCTCTCTTCTCCCACTCAACCATCCTTTTATCCACTGTAGCAGCTTGCCCTTAATGCCATACTGCTCCAATTTGCACAGTAGTTTTCCATGTGCAACGGTATCAAAAGCTTCCCTGAAATCAAAGTACAGATATTCCTCGATTTATCATTCGTAGTTACGAAAATTACATATTTACAAAACATTTGAGTCCTAACAATGAGTCGCACTTACTGATGACAATGTATAATAATTAAGGCATCCTGTGCTTAGTACGCCATCATTAATCCTAGCTAATCTCAGTATGACTCAGTCTCTGTCTCTGTTCTTCAAAGCTAGTGAACAAAGTATTATCGCTGTGTGATTCCCAATCTTTTTGTTATCTTGGGAACCAAACTACCTCAAATTAATAAGGCTAGTAAATGTAAAATTGATTCACCATCTCCTGACAAGAAGAAGAGGAGGAAGACAATAAGCTTAGAGACAAAGCTGGAAATAATAACAGAATATGAAAAAGGTAAATCAGTGACGGCACTGGTTCATGAGTTCACCTTATCTCACTCGACTATATTCACCATCCTGAAGGACAAAGACAGAATTTGTGAAGCAGTAAAAGCATCAGCGCCTATCAACTCAATAATAGTAATGAAACAAAGAACTGGGCCTATTCATTATTTATTATTATTATTATTAGCCATATGGTGCAAGGAAGCCCGAGGCTTATGCTGCACCAGGAAAAAAAAAAAAAAAAAAATTCCTGCATTACCCTAAGAGAAAGAGAGAAGTAGAAAGGAATCACCAAGAAAGCAAGAAAGAGAAGAATGATATACAACTCAGGACCCTAGGCCTGCCAAGACCACACTAACCAGATGTGAGGACCCTATTTTTTACACCAAATACGTTTTTTAAAACATTAAAATCTTTCAAATATCTGCAATATAATCTCAAAATATCGTCATTGCAATTGAATTTCAGACATTAACCAGTAGTTCGCTGAATAAATTCCGAAACCACTTGTTGAAAATCATACACAAAAGAAAAAGAAAAAATAAATAATAATAATAAACTAATTTCCTGTAACAAGAAAATAAAAACTGCAACCATTTATTACCACTACATATGTAATAGAATGTCGAACTCTACCTAGTACTGTATCTTACTGCTCTGTGATATGGGCTAACATCAACATGCATAGCTGGAAAAACTACCAGCTGTGTTAAATAAAGTCGTCTGCTTCCAAACACGTTTGTAGATGGTAGTATATTTTCTAATGAAATGCAATGCATCACAGAAAATTATAAGATAGTAGTTTGTAATAGAAACACTTGCAAACCATTTGGCTTTCCTGCATGACTGCAGTAAAATATGTTTGTTCATTATTTCACATCATTAATAAAAAAAAAAAACACGGTAATAAAAGTTTAAACATTATTCAGACTTGTTACAGGGGCATTTAAAAAAAATTATTTTTTTCTTGAGGTGGGGTGGAGCTAAAACCGCCCTTACGATCAAAATGATGTGTTTCTTTTGACTGCTACATGATAATTAAAGTTTAATGATTTTACCCTCCGTTTTTGACTTTTCTTTTTAACTGCATTAAGCCCTCAGAAAATTCTAGGGGCAACCCCTGGAACAAGCAACAAACACATCTTTTTGTTTCCAATTTCAAAAAAAAAAAAAAATATATATAATGATAATAATCATAACCCCAAGGGCTCACATCTGATGAGCATGGGCCCGGCACACTCAGGGTCCTGAGTTGGATATCATCATTCTTCTCTTTCTTGGTGATTTCCTTTTTTTGCCCAGGGAAAAGACAGGTTTCCCCATTCATCCCATTGTTTCATATAAACATTCTGCATTAGCATTAGCATTAGTAGAGGCATTTGATGCAAGAAAGCAAGCTTATGCAGCATCAGCCAAAGTAATAAAAAATAACCACTTCCATTTCACCCAGGAGCAATATGGCCAAAGTAGCTCCTGTGCCAAAAAAACCCAACAACAACCACTTCACCCCTCTGTTCATTCGAAATACCTGTCCAGCTGAGCCTTAAACTTATTTAGGCTATCAACTTCCACAACAAGGGATGGAAGTCTGTTCCACCAACCAACCACCCGTTGGCTAAAGGCAAATTTCCGCACGTCTATCCTACATCTGTCTTTCCTCAATTTGAATTTATGCCCTCTCAGGTGATTATTCTGAGCAAGGGGAAGATTCCCATCAGCATTGAGCATGCTCAAACCATTCAAGGCTTTATACACCTCTATCAGATCACTTCGCTGGTGCCTAGTCTCCAGACACTGTCTGGAGCAAGGGGAAGAATCCCATCAGCATTGAGCATGCTCAAACCATTCAAGGCTTTATACACCTCTATCAGATCACCTCGCTGGTGCCTAGTCTCCAGACACTGTAATTTGCAAAACTTAAGCCTTTCTTCATAAGAGCATCCCTTTGTTCCATTCGCTAATTCTGTTGCCCTTCTCTGTACTCATTCCAGCAGCTCTACATCCTTCTTGAAATGAGGCCTCCAGGCCTGTATACAGTAATCTAGGTGTGGTCTGACCATTGCCTTATACAAGGGAATAATCACCTCCTTATCCCTGCTAGAAAAATTCCTATATATCATTGACAATACACCATGAGCTACTCTTGCAGCCCGTCTGCACTGCTCAGAGAACTTCATATCTGCCTGCACAACCACCCCCAGGTCCTTTTCATTCTCTACCACTGTCAGTGTAGTACCACAGAGTTGATACGTTGCTCTGGGGTTGCTGTTTCCCATATATAGTACTTTACATTTGTCAATGTTAAACTTTATTTGCCACCTCTCAGCCCATCTGCTCAACCTTTCCAGATCCTGTTGCAGCAGCATAGTGTCAGTAGTGTCCTTGACAACCCTGCCAACCTTCGTATCGTCTGCAAACTTGGACATTAAGCTTGATATACCATCATCAATATCATTTATAAATACAGAAAACAATAATGGACCCAATACTGAACCCTGAGGACTCCACTAATAACAATAGTCCCCAATTAGCAGTGTCCATTGATTACCACTCTCTGTCTTTTCCCCCTCAATCACCCCTTTATCCATAGCAGCAATTTGGCTCCGATGCCACACTGCTCCAATTTGTGCAGCAGTCTTCCATGTGCAACAGTATCAAAAGCCTTTCTAAGATCCAAGTACATAATATCAAAGTTATTCCCTGCATCCACTTCTTTTGTGACTGCATCATAGTATTCGATCAAATTGGTCAGGCAAGACTTCCCCTTAACAAAACCATGCTGTGTCCGAGCTATAATTGAAGTCTTGTCTAGATGATCCTGCAGTGCTTCTTTAAGCAGTGCCTCCATTAATTTTCCGGGAACAGAAGTTAAACTCACAGGTCTATAATTACTTGTGTCTCCCTTTGATCCTCCTTTGTGAATTGGGGTCACATTTGCAAATCTCCAGTCCATGCGTACTTCTCCAGAGTCCAAGGAAGCTCTCATAATTATGGCTAAGGGTTTGCTTACTTCCTTTAATATAACTGGATAGATTCCATCCACCCCAGGTGCCTTTGTTGTATTTTTATCTTCAACAATTTCTCCTCCACTTTACTCTCAGTTATTACAAGATTCTCTAGCTTACTGCCAGAGTTGAATACACCTATGGCATTCCCCTCGCTGAATAACTCCTCATGTGTGAATGTCGATGCAAAATATTCATTTAGTTTGTTAGCTACCTGAGCAGGATCATCAACAGTTGACCCATCGATATCAAGTGAACCAATCTGATTCATCCCCTTCCTTCTAGAGTTTACATAAGTAAAGAACTCTTTGCTGTTTTTCTTTGCATCCCTTGCCAAAAATTTCTCGTAATCTGCCTTTGCCTGCCTAACCTCCTTTGTAACTTGGTTACAGATCAACTTGTATCTATCATAGGCGTCTGTGTCACGTGTTAATTTGTATGTATCCCATGCATTTTTCTTGTCTGCCATATGTCTCATTAGTTCATCTGACATCCATTTAGGCCTAAACCTTGAACAATATTTCTTAATTGAAATATTGCAGGAATTTTTTTTTTTTTGCTGATGCAGCATAAGCCTCGGGCTTCCTTGCACCACATGGCTAATAATAATAATAATAATAATAATAATAAATAATGAATAGGCCCTGTTCTTTGTTTCATTACTATTATTGAGTTGATAGGCGTGATGCTTTTACTGCTTCACGATGGTGAATATAGTCGAGTGAGTAAGGTGAAGTCATGAACCAGTGCCGTTACTGATTTACCTTTTTCATGTTCTGTTATTATTTCCAGCTTTGTCTCTAAGCTTATTGTCTTTCTCTTCTTCTTCTTGTCAGGAGATGGTGAATCAATTTTACGTTTACTAGCCTTATTAATTTGAGGTAGTTTGTTTCCCAAGATAACAAAAAGATTGGGAATCACACAGCGATAATACTTTGTTCACTAGCTTTGAAGAACAGAGACAGAGACTGAGTCATACTGAGAGTAGCTAGGATTAATGATGGCATACTAAGCATGGGATGCCTTAATTATTATACATTGTCATCAATAAGTGCGACTCATTGGTGTGACTCAACATTTCATCCAAAAAACAGGGTGATGCGATCTTTGAATGCCTTAAATTCTTTGAATGTCTAAAACCATTGGTCATTTATCATTCTGAAAATCCGAGGGCTTTAAAAAATATCAATAAACACATTCTGCCAGTGTTTTAGTGTAATAACAAAGGCGTGGACGACCATATTGTTGTTTGAAAATTGGTATGTAAATTGTTTCATCAGAGAAGTCAAGCATTATTGTCATGAAAAAGACATTCCATTTAAAATTTTGTTATCATTGGATAATGCACCTGGGCATCCAGTGCACTTGGATGACATTCATCCTGATGTTAAAGTAATATACCAAACTCCAAACACTACATCAATTATCCAGCCATCAAGGAATTATTGCTGCATTTCAACCTTATTACCTTCAAAAGACTTTTTCTCAGGCTATTATTGCTACTCAATGCGGGCAAATTCTGAGAGAATTTTGGAAGACTTATAACATTTTGCATTGCACAAAGAACTGCAGCATGGAATGAGGTTACTAATAAATGCATGAGTGGCATATGGGACAATCTCATGGAAATTTATGTCCCTAGGTTTGATAAGGATAACACTATTACCGAGATTAGTAACGAAGTTGGAGAACAGCTGGAATTCGAAGTGGATGAAAACGATGTGGAGCAGTTTGTCAAAAACACAGAAGAAGAATTAATTAATAATGAGCTGATTGAGCTGGAACTAAAAGACGTTAGAGAAGAAGAGGAGAGAGAAAATGTAGAAGAAACATCAGAGCCTGCAAGAAAGCTTTCAGCGAAAAAGATGGCAGAGTCACTTGCCATAATTAATAAGGGAATGCAGATGTTGGAATAAATGGGTCCGAATGTTGAAAGATATTCAAATGTGTATAAAAACTATTCAAGATGCCCTTGCTTGCTTGCTAGAAGATCTACAATGAAAAGAAAAAGGAAAGTGTGCAGTCAATGTTAGCAAACTTTCACAGCTTACCTTGGATACCCTCATCAATATCACAGACAATAGGGCATAAAATTAGAAATGGAAGGAGACTCAACATTGACCTCTGAGAGACTCCACTTGTTACATTAGTTCAACCTGAAGATTGGCCATTTATGGCAACCCTCTGTCTCCTACCTTTTAGCCAGCCTGCAATCCAGCATAGGATCTTACACTAACTCCTACTTCTTCCAGTTTATATACCATGAGAGACAGTATGAAATGCTCTACCAATCTCGATATATAATGTCGAAATTGTTACCTGTATCTGACTGTTTAAGGACTTTTATCATAGTAATTTACCAGACTGGTCAGGTATACCCCCCTCCCTACCAAACACATGCCGGGATCTATTCAAGATACCATTCATGATGAGATGGCCCTGAATGGCATCCTTAATCACTGACTCCATGATCTTCCCTACCATAGAAGTCAAATTCATTGGCTTAAAGTTACCTACTTCCTCTTTGACACCACCTTTGCGACCAGGTAGAAGTGCTAATGTTTCCCTGATATATACTACTAATAAGTCCTAATGTGCACCACTTCTCCCAGGAAGATTTCCTTGGAATCTTCCTTGAGTTTAATGATGCTTTCATCAACATTCCCAATAGTTTAATACACTCACATCAGCCTTTTTCGTTACACCTTCCCTAAAGCCTTGTCCTCCTTTAATCTCAGTAGCCTTTTAAACAAACACTTCTATGAGATCATTATATCACTTATTTTACAGCAGTCTGACACCTTAACATTCCAAAAGTTTTGAGCTTCTGACTATATATATCAATGAGAAATATCTGCCATCTGCCATTTCTGTTCGGCTTTCTATGGACCTTCCACTACAACCAATTAATGGACATATTGGATTTACTCTCTTCATTTCGATATTCACATATACATATGAGAAGAACTCCATATTCCTGTTCTAAGCATTCTTTGCTAGTCTTTCTCATAATCAACTTTTGCTCATTCTACTCCATCAATGGCTTTGTTACACATTCTCTTATAATTTTCGATCATGTGGTTCTGATTTGAAATTCAGAAACACATGATTGAACACAGATCAGAACCACATGATCGTCTGTAACTGTACCATGCCGGCTTTTTTTGCTCAATCAAATTCTTAACTTTGCCTGTCATCATTTGACTACATTTATGACAATTTGACCACTGGTATGAACACATTTGTAGCTTCAAGGATAAATCATTTGAACATTTCCCATAGTATATTTGTATTCAACACGATACAGTAAGCACTCCAGTTAATTTAATCCAGCCAAAAATATATCTCATTCCATTATTGTCCCATCTCTTGAAATTGAATCTCACCTGCCTTTACCTTTGACTACACAGGTTTCTTTGCACACAATCCATTTTGTGCTTCTGTGGTCGCTGCTCGTGGCCACACCCTTTGACTACACGTTTCTTTACATACAATCTTTTTTTTTTTTTTTTTGCTACTGTGGTCACTGGTTAGGATAGCAAATGAGGTGGTAATGTTAATATGTTCATTAATATGCAAATTTTGCTAAGTTGTTGTTATTTGATTTTTAGGAGCATTAGCAACTAAGGCCATATTGCTCCAGGATATGCGGTGGTCATTCCCTGACCTTTCCGCTTCCTCTGTATTTGGTGGTCACGGGCTTGAACCCTGGTCTAATCAAGGAGCATGTGCTACACACTGCTGCTCCTGCCCACCTGGCTACGGAGGCACCTAATTTTGCTAAAATTACTTCTTGTCTTCCTTAGGTTTGTGTTTCATGCTGGATATCGGTTTAATCTGTAGTAGTTTATTTTCCTGAATTTTCCAAGTTTGTTGCCAATGTTTTATGCAGTTCCTTCTCTTTTTGCTTTTCAGTAGTCCTCCTAAGGTATTTGGTTTCCAACTGGGCACTCTGGCTGCAGTGGTTGCTTGGTTTTTTTAATTCACTGCCAGAAATTCGCACATGTCCAGAGAAATTCAGCAGAAGTATATCTCTTTCTTATGTTCAACAATCATCTTTATGGTATTCAGGATGTATGATACAGTAAAATGAGAGGGAAGGGGTAGATGAATTGTGAGGATTTGAAAAGTTTGTGGCTTGAGTAGAAAGGGTAGTGGTATAGTGTTAAAAATTTCTGTAATTAATGTATAGCACTTCAAATAGTAACCCCAAGTTATATGCAGTTTCAATAACATTTTTTATTTAATTACAGGTCCTGAAGTCAACAAGGTTATGTGAATGAAGAAAGATGAACAAAATCAGTCACTGTGTAGTCACCCAGTATTTGGCAAAAAAGAAGGGACTAATGCTATGAGGATATGATTTACAATGGGAGGTTGCCCCTTTATATTTTTTGGTTAAGAAGCGGGCAACATAATTAAAACAAGGGAAAGAGAGCAAGGAAAATGACCAATGCTGTGGAAGAACTGCATATCCATCACTCCAGAAGTTATTGACAGCATGCATGATCTAGTGATGAGTGATTGATGACTGGCAGTTCAGTACATTGCCAGCTTGGCCACCTCATCTGAATGTGTGTACCACATAATACGAAAGGTTCTCACTATGAAAAAGTTCTTACACAAAAAGTGTTTGTAGGTCCCAAAGTTGTTGACAACAGATCAAAAACACACAAGAGCTAACAAGTCAAGTGAACATTTGCATTGTTTACCAGCAATTTCTTTGCAAGGTTTGTGACCACAGATGAGATGCTGTTCCATCACTTTCAGCCAGAGACAAAGGAACAGTCCAAACAATGGAAACACACCTCTTCTTCCCCCTCCAAAGAAAGCCAAGTTGATGGAATTGTTTTTTTTTTTGGGATGCTGATGGAGTGTTGTTAATGAATTGCCTTCAGCCCCAGGTCAGCCAGTCATAGGGGCAGATTGCGCAGACCTTGTGAGATATTTGCATGAAAACATTGAAGACAAATGCCAGAAAAAATTCAGCAAAGGAGTCATGTTCCACCAGGGCAACATGCCTGCTCACAAGTCTGTCACTGCCATGGCTGCACTGAATAAGTGCGACTTTCAAATCTTGCATTATCCCTCATAGTCACCTGATCTAGCTCTATCAGACTTTCACCTATTTCCTAATTTTAAAATATAACTGGTTGGCATCCATTTTCCCACTGACAGTGATGTCACTGCTGTAGTGGATGCATTCCTGAAGGCTAAGAAAAAACTTTCTTTGCACCTGGAATCAACACATTGCAGCACTGGTGGCAAAAGAGTACTGACTCCTAAAGGAACTGTGTTGAAAAGTAAAATGATAATGGCGCCTCTGTAGCCAGGTGGGTAGGAGCAGCAGTGCATAGCACATGCTCCTTGATTAGACTGTGGTTCGAGCCAGTGACCACCAAATACAGAGGATGCGGAAAGGTCAGGGAATGACCACTGCATATCCCCGGAGCAATATGACCTTAGTTGCTAATGCTCCTAAAAACCAAATAACAACAAAATGATAATACCCTGCATACTCCAGCTAAGAACTTTTCGAATCCTTCATAATGTTTTAGTGCCTGCAGTACTATCAGTCAGTCAGCGTATATATTTCAAGCAATGTCAGTATCATTTATATATTCCAAGGCAAGGTGTATTGCTTTCAGTTCTGCTCTATATATGGTACATTTGCTTAAGAGATGTACATCTGGGAAACAACACAGTGGGAATTCCTACTTTGGTATCAGTTTCAATCAATATGTGTACATAAGTATAATTTGAATATCAAGTATTCCTGGTAAAATACATCTGCTGGATATTCAAATTGAGAATAAATGTTTTATACACATGTTTGGAGCATATATTTAAGTAGAGCTCAATGGTCAAGGAAAAAGTTTTGATGGGATGGCAACACTTTCTATTTTAAAGATTTCCTTTAAGGCTTAAACCTAAGGGTCACTTAACAGTGACTCTTAGTTTTAGCTTGGGTTTAGCTTTGAATAGCTTGGTAGATATTCTCCCACTGTAGTGTAAATATTTTTCATCCTGTTGGGTATATTGGCATGGATTTATTTTGCATGCATACTGTAGTACAATTTGTAGTTTTCTAAAAGATAGTTTGTTTGTTTGTTATTGATTTTTAGGAGCATTAGCAACTAAGGCCATATTGCTCCGGGATATGCGGTGGTCATTTCGTGACCTTTCCGCATCCTTCGTATTTGGTGGTGACGGGCTCGAACCCCGGTCTAATCAAGAAGCGTGTGCTACGCACTGCTGCTCCTTCCCACCTGGCTACGGAGGCGCCTCTAAAAGATAGTGATGATCAGAGCTTCAGCGTACAAGATAAATATTGATCAGGTTTAATATGCCCTTAAATGTCAATGGAGAGTACTTGTTTTGTTGAACTGTACAGCTAGAATGCCATATTCAAGTCTTGATTTTATCGCTGTATAGCAATCGGCTCTCCAGTTTTATATATAAATAATTTAGAAGCAATTTAATTTTTTCATGCAATTAATTCTTAATTGTTTGATATTATTATTTTATTATTAGCCATAGCCTCAGGCAAGGAAGCCGGAGGCTTTTGCTGCACCGGTCAAAGAAAAAAAAAAAAAAAAAAAAAATTCTGAATTACCCTGAGTGAGTGTGAGAGAGAGAGAGAGAGAGAGAAACAAGAGTCAAAAGTAGAAGGGAATCACCAAGGAAGAGAAGAATGATGATATCCAGCTGTGGACCCTGAGTGTGCCAAGCCCATACTCACCAAAAGTGAGCCACTGGGATTGAGTTCTAGGAATGTTAATTTTGTGTCACTAAAATACAAGGGAAACAGATGTTTGAATGTACAGGTTTTGTCACTTTAGTTTTTTTGATTTTTGATGGGAATGAGGTTACATTTCTTCATTCCCATCCAGAAGTGAATCTATCTGAAAGTCTAAATACAGTGTTGGCTGTATTTACTTTATTGGTGGCACCTTGTAATTGCTTCACATTGGTCTGAATATTTTTAGATAGTTCACCTTCAATTGATGGTTCACCTTCGATTGTCCCAAGTGTGCAATCTGAGCAGGAAGAAGAATCTCATCAGCACTGAGCATGCTCAAACCATTCAAAGCCTTAAACAGCTCAATCAAATCACCTCAAGGTGCCTGGTCTCCAGATGCTGCAGTTTTCAGAAATGAAGCCTTTCTCAGCAAGAGCACCCCTTTGACCACATCACCAATCTCGCTGCCCTTCTCATTCCAGCAAGCTCTCAATCCTTCCTAAAAAGAGGCTTACAGAAGTGTATGCTGTACTCAAGGTGTAGCCTGACCACTGCATTATACAAAGGGATAATCACCTCCTTATCTGTGCTAGAAAAATTCCTGTGTATCATCGACAAAATCCCAAGAGCTGTCCTGGCAGCCTGTCTACACTGTTCAGAGAACTTCATATCTCGTCCCCCAAACCAAGGTTTGGGGGATGAGAGTAGCCTTGGGCAGGTGAAGTTTTTACTGCTGAGGAACATAGAGAAGTTTTTTCTGTTTTATTAACTTAAATTGGCTTGGATTGGCATATTAACTTATTTTCTAGAGTAGCTCTATATTCCTAGTTATGATACTTAGTGTAAATTTTAACGTAGATAGAGATTTTGTAAGTTATTACTTAGTATCGGTAAGGGTATCCAATCCACATGTTTTACAAATTTTGCAGAGATGGTGAACCGGAAGTTTTTAGCTAAAGTTAGCCGCTTTATTGGCCAATTGTTATATTAAATTATTTTCTGTACGTAGCTTATAGACCTAGGCAAGATACTTGATTTATTCTGAATTGAGACAGCGAGATTTTGGAAGTTAATTAATATTTAAGTGTCCGTAGATTTATTGTTCGTAACTGCCGGCATTGTTATACGATACAACGTTATATCCTGAACTAGATAGCGTTAGCTCAGTATAGTATATAATATTATCAATTAATCAGTAAATTTATTAATCTTGTTGAACTTCATTATTAATTAAATTGTACTTCTAATTAAATACATATAACTTAGATTTTGCAAACGTAACAAAATTAATTAATACATAACTCGATACGGAACTTATATAAAGAAACTCGAAGATAATACTTGACACTTAAAAAATTTATATAGAGATATATAGTGTCACAACTGCGTTGGTATACAAGTTTAGGGTTAAAATTTTGTACTGAAATTGAAAATGAATCGGAATCATGACTCAGACCAGAGCAGCAAAGCAAAAGGCTCACGCTAAATGGAGTGCTGTGGCTCAGGAGAGAACTGAGGGGGGCAGTTGCCCTCTGAATCACAGCCTTTTAAAATGCACTACTTGCTTTATGTTTGTGGAGCAATCAAGTATGGGACATGATATTGCCAAGAGGGATGTCTTTGTGTGCGCACGATGTAAGGAATGCGAAGCGACAACTCAGTGTTGTTATGGGTCTATATGAGAGCTTGAAGGACAGGGTGGATGCCCTCGAAGGACCTAAATTGAGGGCCCATCAAGCTCTCAGCTGCCCACATCAATGCCAGAGCTTGTATTTGATCATCACGCAACATAGCAGCAATCCGCAAGGCAGAATGCGCTGGTCCAACAGGAACTAGTAGTTGTTGGTCAGGAACTAGTGGTTATTGTCAGGGAAACGGGCAACATGATATGTAAAAAGGATAGGTGGAACAGGACCAGAGTATGTCTGCCAGGAGTAAAGGTTGATGACATTGTAGAGCAGATATCATCTTTTAAGGGCACAAAGGGTGATATTGTTGTACACGTTGGCACTAATGATATTAAGAGTAGGAGACCGGCAGAATTACTTAACAAGTACAGGTCACTGTTGAAAAAAAGCTGTGAATTAGGGTTGAATTTGAAAGTGTTTGCAATTCTGCCCAGACACGATAGGAGGGAGTATATGATGAGAGCCTTTTCGATCAATTCGGCCCTGGAAAGATTGTGCAAGGCTCAAGGAGTAGAATTTTTTCAGCCTGGTCTGTACTCGTTAACAGGAGAGACTGCTTCTACAGGGATGGAATACACTGAAATAGAAAGGGTGCAAAAATATTTGCTGATGCTATTGAGGCAGTGTTAGGTGGGTTGGAAAACTGCTAGCTTGGGGGGGGGATACAAGGACTAATAGCTTAATAGTAGACACTGGAAGAGGTGAAAGTGATTCTTGCACTGCTTCTATTGGAATGAGCAGCAGCCTGGAAAACAAGATGAAGAGTATTTCAGAGACTGCTGGGAGTCATTGCGGTACAAGTAGACACATGGCTTGTATTAGGGTAGCTAAGAATAGGGACAGGTGCAGGTATACCAATGCTAGGAGTTTGGTAAATAAATTTGATGAATTTGAGGTATTGCTTAGAACATCAAAGGCAGATATTGTTTGGATATCAGAGACATGGTGTCACACAGATATAAGAAATGCAGAACTGGAATTTGGGGAGTACAATGTGTACAGCCAGGATAGACAAGATAGGAAGGGAGGAGGGGTTATACTATTAGTTAAGAAACACATAAAATCCAAGGAAGTGAAGCCAGTCGACATCGCTGGACAGTGCAGTGTTGAGTCAATTTGGAGTGACATAAGCATTGGGAGATCAAAATTGAGAGTAGGAGTGTGTTATAGACCTAAGGACTCTGATAGGGGAGGGAAATAGAGTGGGCCAGTAAATCTGAGGGTTTTATAATGGGGGATTTTAATTTCCCAGATATTGACTGCAATTTGTGGGTTGGTCACTCACACACTAGCAAGGCATTTGTGGATTTATTGGATGATTGTTTTCTACATCAGCATGTTCCAGAGGCAACTAGAGGGAGCAATACTCTTGATTTGATTATCAGTAGTGATTCTTCATGCATTAAGAATCTGCAGATATAGCAACCACTAGGTGGCAGTGATCACAGTGTGCTGAAGTGGGATTTACTCAAAGAGGTAACTACCATCAGGGGTAAAGGGAAGGGTTTTTGTTTTCGTAAAGGTGACTAGGTGGTCTGAGATAGTATTAAAATTCTGTATGGTGGGACCAACTGATGATGTTACCAACAGCAAATTCAAAATGGGAAGCATTCAAAGAATTTATCTTGGAAGCTACTAGGCTCTACATACCAACTAAGAAATATTGTTCAAGGTTTAGGCCTAAATGGATGTCAGATGAACTAATGAGACACGTTTGTTTGTTATTTGGTTTTTAGGAGCATTAGCAACTAAGGCCATATTGCTCCAGGGATATGTGGTGGTCATTCCCTGACCTTTCTGCATGATCCGTTTTTGGTGGGCACGGGCCTGTATCCTGGTCTAATCAAGAAGCGTTTGCAATGCACTGCTGTTCCTGCCCACATGGCTAATGAGACATGTGGCAGAGAAGAAAAATGCATGGGATACATATAAATTAATGGGCGATATGGAAGCCTATGATAGATATAATCTGGTCTATAACCAAGTCACAAAGGAGATTAGGCAGGCAATGGCAGATTATGAGAAAACTTTGGCAAAGGATGCAAAGAAAAACAACGAGTTATTTACCTATGTAAACTCCAGAAGGAAAGCGATGAATCAGATTGGTCCACGGGATATTGATGGTTCAACTGTTGATGATCCTGCTCAGGTGGCTAACAAACTAAATGAGTATTTTGCATCTACATTCACCCATGAGGAGTTATTCAGGGAGGGGAATGTCAGAGGTGAGTTAAACTCTGGCAGTGATCTGGATGATTTTGTAATAACTGAGAGGAAAGTGGAAGAGAAATTGTTGAAGATAAACATAAAAAAGGCACCCGGGTTGTTGTTGTTGTTATTTGGTTTTTAGGAGCATTAGCAACTAAGGCCATATTGCTTCGGGATATGCAGTGGTTATTCCCTGACCTTTCCGCATTCTCCAGATTTGGTGGTGACGGGCTTGAACCCCGGTCTAATCAAGAAGCATGTGCTACGCACTGCTACTCCTTCCCACCTGGCTATGGAGGCGTCGAAGCGGACGGGATCTATCCAGTTATATTAAAGGAGGCAGCAAAGGAAGTAAGTAAACCCTTAGCCATAATTATGAGAGCTTCTTTGGACTCAGGGGAGGTACTCATGGGCTGGAGCCGTGCAAATGTGACTGCAATTCATAAAGGAGGATCAAAGGGAAACACAAGTAATTATAGACCTGTTAGTTTAACTTCTGTTCCAGGAAAATTAATGGAGGCAGGGGTTAAAGAAGCATTGCAAGATCATCTAGACAAGACTTCAGTTATAGCTCAGACACAGAAAGGTTTTGTTAAGGGAAAGTCTTGCTTGACCAATCTGATTGCAAAGAAAAACACCAAAGAGTTCTTTATCTATGTACACTTTAGAAGGAAAGGAATGAATCAGATTGGTCCACTGGATATTGATGGTTCAGCTGTTGATGATCCTGCTCAGGTGGCTAACAAACTAAACGAGTATTTTGCATCTACATTCACACATGAGGAGTTATTTAGGGAGGGGAATGCCAGAGATGAATTGAACTCTGGCAGTGAGTTAGATGGTTTTGTAATAACTGAGAGGAAAGTCGAGGAGAAATTGTTGAAGTTAAACATAAAAAAGGCACCGGTGGATGGTATCTATCCAGTTATATTAAAGGAGGCAGCAAAGGAAGTAAGCAAATCCTTAGCCATAATTATTAGAGCTTCTGTGCACTCAGGTGAGGTACTCATGGATTGGAGAAGTGCAAATGTGACCCCAATCCACAAAGGAGGATCAAAGGGAGACATAGGTAATTATTGACCTGTTAGTTTAACTTCTGTTCAGGGAAATTAATGAGACATTGGTTCAAGAAGCACTGCAGGATCATCTAGACAAGACTTCAATTATAGCTCGGACACAGCATGGTTTTGTTAAGGGAAAGTCTTGGCTGACCAATTTGATTGGACATTATGATGTGGTCTGAAAGGAACTGGATGCAGGGAATAACTTTGATATCATATATTTGGAACTTAGAAAGGCTTTTGATATTGTTGCACATGGAAGACTGCTGCACAAATTGGAGCAGTGTGGCATTGGAGGCAAATTTCTGCTATGGATAAAGGTATGGTTGAGTGGGAGAAGACAGGAGTGGTAAACAATGGACACTGCTCATCGTGGACTAATGTTATTAGTGGAGTCCCTCAGGGTTCAGTATTGGGTCCGTTGCTGGTATCTGTATTTATAAATGATAGTGATGATGGTATATCAAGCTTAATGTCCAATTTTGCAGACAATACAAAGGTTGGCAGGGTTGTTAAGGACACCTATGACAGTACTCTGCTGCAACAGGATCTAGAAAAGTTGAGTACATGGGCTGTAATGTGGCAAATGAAGTTTAACTTTGACAAATGTAAAGTACTACATATGGGAAGCAGCAACCCCAAAGTGACGCATCAACTCTGTGATACTACACTGACAGTGGTAGAGAACGAAAAGGACCCGGGGGTGTGCAGGCAGATATGAAGTTTTCTGAGCAGTGCAGACAGTCTGCAAGAGTAGCTCATGGTGTCTTGTCAATGATATACAGGGATTTTTCTAGCAGGGATAAGGAGGTGATTATCCCCTTATATAAGGCAATGGGCAGGCTACACCTTGAGTACTGTATACAGGTCTGGAGGCCTCATTTTAAGAAGGATGTAGAGCTATTGGAATAAGTACAGAGAAGGGCAACAAGATTAGTGTATGGAACAAAGGGTTGCTCTTATGAAGGAAGACTTAAATTTTGCAAATTACAGTGTCTGGAGACTAAGCACCTGCGAGGTGATCTGATTGAAGTGTATAAAGCCTTGAATGGCTTGAACATGCTCAATTCTGATGGAATTCTTCCTATTCCTCAGAATAATCATGTAAGAGGGCATAAATTCAAATTGAGGAAAGACAGATGTAGGACAGATGTGCAGAAGTTTGCCTTTAGCTAGCAGGTGGTTGGTTGGTGGAACTGACTTCCATCCTTTGTTGTGGAAGTTGATAGCCTATATAAATTTAAGGCTGAGCTGGACAGGTATTTGGAACGAATGGAGGGGTGAAATGGGAGCATTTTTTTTTTTTTTTTGGCTGATGCTGCATAAGCTTGCTTTCTTGCATCATATGCCTCTACTAATGCTAAATGCTAATGCTGATGACTGCATAAATACCCTTCAGCCAATTTATTTCTCTATTACTCTAAGTGCAGTATAACACATTTGGTATATTACTCTGGGGTTACAACTACCCATTATGCAGAATTTTGCATTTGTCAATGTTAAACTTCAGTTGCACATCTGGCTAAGTTTACTAGATTCTGTTGCAGTAGCATACTATCATTACTGTCATGAACAACTATGTCAACCTTTGTGAGGTGCCTCCGTAGCCAGGTGGGAAGGAGCAGCAGTGCGTAGCACACGCTTCTTGATTAGACCGCGGTTCGAGCCCGTCACCACCAAATACGGAGGATGCGGAAAGGTCAGGAAATGACCACCGCATATTCCCGGAGCAATATGGCCTTAGTTGCTAATGCTCCTAAAAACCAAATAACAACAACAATGTCAACCTTTGTATCAAATGCAAACTTGGACATTAAGAATGTTAAACATTCATCAACATCATTGATAAATACAGAAAACAACAATAGGCCCAACACCAAACCCCAGGGGACTCCATTAATAGCATTAGTCCACAAAGAGCAGTTTCCGTTGATTACCAGTCTCTGTCTTATCCTACTCAACCATCCACTGAATCTTTATCCATAGCAACAAGTTGACCTTAATGCCACAGGGCTCAAATCTGAACAGCAGTCTTTTAAGTGAAACAGTATCATAAGCTTTCCTGAAATCCATGTATATGATATCAAAATTATTTTTTGCATCCAGTTCCTTTAGGAACACGTAGTATACAATCAAACAGTCAAACAAAAGTTTCCCTTAACCAAGCCATGCTGTGTCTCAACTATAACTGCAGTCTTGTCTAGATGATCCTGCATTACTTCTTTAACCAGTAATGCCATTATTTTCCCTGGAACAGAAGTTCAACTAACAGGTCTAAAGTAACTTCATCTTCCCCCGGGACTTTCCGATTCTTCATTTTCTTCAATGCATGTTCTACCTCATCAGGAAGAATATCGGGTATGTCGTATGTGTTGCTACTTTGCAATCCATCTTCCCCACTGCTGGTATCATTCCCTTGCTCCTTGTATAATTCTCTATAGTAGTCTTCTGCTATTTGAATTATGCCTTCTCTTCTGTTTATAAGTACACCATCGCTATTCTTCAGTTTCATTTGTCTTTCTGTATTACTGCTCATGGCTGCTGATTTAAATCCTTTGTTTTCCCTTAATGCTTGTTCTACTTTTCTTGTGTTAAATCTTCTTATGTCCTCTCTGAGTCTCTTTCTAATGGCTTTGCATAACTCAGTATACTCAATTTTCTCCCTGTCAGCGTTTTTCTTGCTCTTCATTTGTCGTCTTTGGTTCATCATGACAAGTGTTTCTTGACTAATTTTTTCTTCTTTGGATTTCTATTTCCCTATAGGTTTCTTGGGATTTATCACTTTCAGAAAGTTGTAATATTCCTCGTTGATATCTTGGTCCTGAGCAGTCTGCAGAAGCTCAAACTGATATGGGATGTGTTAAGGTAACTAGGAATAGGAGTAGGAGTAGCAGCATGCATGCTTGCATGTATGCCAATGCTAGAAGTATAGTAAATAAATTTGATGAATTTGAAATGTTGGTCAAGACATCAAAGGCGGATATTGTTGGGATAGCAGACGTGGTGTCACACAGATATAAGGAATGCTGATCTGGAATTTGGAATACAGTGTGTACAGAAAGGATAGATAGGATAGAAAGGGAGGAGGTGTTATGATGTTAATTAAGAAAAACATAAAATCAAAAGAAGTGCATCCAGTTGATATAGATGAACAGTGCACAGTTGAGTCAGTCTGATGTGACATAAGCACTGCGAAAGCAAAAATAAGAGTAGGAGTGTGTTATAGGCCTAATGACTCGAATGAGTACAATGAACAATTGTACAGAGAAATAGAGTGGGCTAGTATATCAGAATGTCTTATAATGGGGGATTTTAACTTCCCAGATATTGACTGGAACTTGTGGGTTGGTCACTCACACACTAGTCAGACTTTTGTGGATTTATTGGATGACTGTTTTCTGCAGCAGCATGTTCGAGAGGCAACAAGAGAAAGTAATACTCTTGATCTGGTTATCAGCACTGATCATTCGTGTATTAAGAATTTGCAGATAAAGGAACCACTAGGTGGCAGTGATCACAGTGTACTGATGTGGGATTTACTTAAAGATTTAATTACCATCAGGGGTAAAGGAAAGGGTTTTTGCTTCCGTAAATGTGAGAACAGTGGTCTCCGACAGTTTTTAAATTCTGTACAGTGGGATAAACTGACGATGTTACCAACAGTAAATTCTAAGTGGCAAGCAGTCAAGGAATTAATCATGGATGCTACTAAAAGTTTCATACCTATTAAGAAATATTGTTCAAGGTTTAGGTCTAAATGGTTATCTAATGAACTAATCAGACTCATAACAGAGAAGAAAAATGCATGGGATGCATATGAATTATCAAGTGACTCAGAAGCCTATGGCTAGATATAAGCTAGTCTGTAATCAGGTCACAAAGGAGGTTAGGCAGGCGAAGGCAGATTACGAGAAATCCTTGGCAAAAGATGCTAAGAAAAACAGCAAGGATTTCTTTACTTATATAAACTCTAAAAGGAAGGGGATGAATCTGATTGGTCCACTTGACATCGATGATTCGACTGTTGATGATCCTGCTCAGATAGCAAACAAACTGAATGCTATCTACAATTTGCATCTACATTCACATGAGGAACTATTAAGGTTTGAAAATGGCAGAAGGTTATCAAATTGTAGCAGGATACTTAATGATTTTGTAATAACTGAAAGCAAAGTAGAGGAGAAATTGTTGAAGTTAAACATAAGAAAAGCACCTGGGGTGGATGGGATCTATCCTGTTATATTAAAGGAGGCGGCAAAGCAACTAAGCAAACCCTTAGCCATAATTATGAGAGCATCCTTGAACTCAGGGGAGGTTCACACGGACTGGAGATGTGCAAATGTATCCCCAATTCAAAAAGGGGGATCGAAGGGTGACACGAGTAATTACAGACCAGTTAGTTTAACTTCTGTTCCAAGTAAAATAATGGAGTCACTGGTTAAAGATGCATTGCAGGATCATCTAGAAAAGACTACAGCAATAATTGAGACACAGCATGGGTTTGTTAAGGGAAAGTCTTGTCTGACAAATTTGATAGGATATTATGATGTGGTTACAAAGGAACTGGATGCAAAAAATAATTTTGATATATATTTGGATTTCAGTAAAACCTTTTGACACTGTTGCACATGGAAGACTATTGTACAAATTGAAGCAGAATGGTATTAAGGGTAAGTTGCTACAATGGATAAAAGGATGGTTAAGTGGGAGAAGACAGAGGGTGGTAATCAATGGGTGCTGCTCTTCGTGGACTAATGTTATTAGTGGTGTCCCACAGGGTTCGGTGTTAGGTCCACTGTTGTTTTGTATATTTATCAATGATATTGATGAAGGTATATCAGGCTTAATATCGAAGTTTGCAGATGATACAAAGGTTGGTAGGGTTGTTAATGACAGTAATGGCAGTGTGCTACTGCAACAGGATCTAGATAATTTGGGCAGATGGGCTAAGAAGTGGCAACTGAAGTTTAACCTTGACAAATGCAAAGCACTGCATATGGGTAGAAGTAACCCCAGAGAAACATACCAACTGTGTGGGACTACACTTAAGGTGGTAGAAAATGAAAAAGACCTGGGAGTAATTGTGCAGTCAGATATGAAGTTTTCTGAGCAATGCAGACAGGCTGCCAGGGCAGGTCATGGGGTTTTGTCAATGATATACAGGAATTTTGCTAGCAGGGAGAAGGAGGTGATTGTCCCTCTGTATAAGGCAATGGTCAGGCCCCGCCTTGAGTACTGCGTACAGGTCTGGAGGCCTCATTTTAGGAAGGATGTAGATTTCCTTGAGCATGTACAGAGAAGGGTAACAAGACTGGTGAGGGGAATGAAGGGATCCTCTTACCAAGAGAGGCTTAAGTTCTGCAAATTGCAGTGGCTGGAGACTAGGCACCTGCGTGGTGATCTGATTGAGGTGTATAAGGCCTTGAATGGGTTGAGCACACTGAATTCTGATGCGATCCTTCCACTTGTTCATGAACCTAAGGGGGCATAAACTCAAATTAAAAGACAGATGTAGAATAGATGTGCGGAAATTTGCCTTTAGCCAGCGGGTGATTAATTGTTGGAACAAACTTCTATCTGTCGTTGTGGAAGTTGATAGGTTGAATAAATTTAAGGAGGAACTGGACAGGCATTTGGAGGGAATGGTGTGATTTTTTTTTTTTTTTTTTTGGCTGATGCTGCATAAGCTCATACACTTGCTGTCTTGCATCACATGCCACTACTACTACTACTACGCACAAGGTTCCAGGAATTGACATGCCTTGTGAATAAAGGCTGTCCGCAGGGTTCAATCCTTGGCCCTTTCTTCTGGAATATTGTTCTGGACGAATTTCTGGCCTTTGCAGATGACATGATTTTCCTTGTAAAAGGAAATACGTGGTTGTAGAGCAAAGATCAACTGTCACCCTCTTGCAGATGCAGGAGTGGGCACAAATGCACATGCTGAAAATATCGCCGGAAAAAGCCAAACAAATACTTCTAAAAGGCAATTTGGACATCAGAAGAGATCCACAAATCAAAATTAACACAACTACTATAAAAATGGTAACAGAACTAAATAAAATATCTTGGAGCAGTTTTGTTTCAAAATTAACTTTTTATCCCAAATTGATCTACTTTGCAAAGAAAGTGAGAAATTATGCAGGTATGATTGCCAGGATCAGTCGATAAGACTGGGGAAAGAAATACCCTGGCAATCATATACCACACAATGTTCCTACCTGTTATCACCTATGGAGCAGGTGTGTGGTTCACCTGCTCAACCATAGTAAGAAATAGGAATAAATTAGAATCGATACAAAGGACAATACTTCTCACTCTTACCAGAGCATGTCGCACAGTAAGCACACCTGCACTACAGTTGCTGGCAGGGGCTCTCCCACTTTACCTGGAAGTAGCCAAAAGAGGCTTGTATTATAGACTTAAAACAGGCATACCCACAGAATTTCTGGGGATAGCCCTTGATACAGCCAACACCTTTAATGCTGAAAAAAAAAAAAAAAAAAAAAAAAAAAACCCACAAAGCTCCACGAGCTATGGCAAACAAAGTGGGAGCAGGAAACCAGAGGTCTGGTTACCAAAAGGTTTCTGTCATGGGTGGCAATGGTTAGTCCAAAGCCACCTAAGTGGTATGCCCCTGGACTTTTTGCATCATTTATACTGACAGGTCACGGCTCTCTAAAAGGAGATAGGAGGGAGTATATAATGAGAGCCATGTCGATCAATTCGGCCCTGGAAAGATTGTGCAAGGCTCAAGGGGTAGAATTTTCTTCAGCCTAGACTGTACTTGTTAACAGGAGAGATTGCTTCTACAGGGATGGGATACACTTAAAGAGAAAGGGTGCAAGAATATTTGCTGATGCTATCGAGGCAGTGTTAGGTGGGTCGTAAAACTGCTAGCTTGGGGGGAGACAAAGACCAATAGATTGACCAATAGATCTAGCCACTGGCAGAGGTGAAAGAGATTCTTGCACTGCTTCTATTAGAATGAGCAGAAGCCAGGAAAACAAGATGCATGATATTTCAGAGACTGCTGGGAGCCATTGTGGTACAAGTAAACACATGGGTTGTGTTAGGGTAGCTAAGAATAGAAACAGGTGCAGGTATACTTGCGTGTACACCAATGCTAGGAGTTTAGTAAACAAATTTGATGAATTTGAGGTATTGCTCAAAACATCAAAGGCAGATATTGTTGGGATATCAGAGACGTGGTGTCACACAGATATAAGGGATGCAGAACTGGAATTTGGGGAGTACAAGGTCTACAGAAAGGATAGACAGGATAGGAAGGGGGAAGGGGGGATAGACAGGATAGGAAGAAACACATAAAAACCAAGGAAGTGAAGCCAGTCGACATTGCTGGACAGTGCAGTGTTGAGTCAGTTTGGTGTGACATAAGCACTGGGAGATCAAAATTGAGAGTAGGAGTGTGCTATACGCCTAATGACTCTGATGAGTATAATAAGAAACTGTACAGGGAAATAGAGTGGGCCAGTAAATCAGAGAGTCTTATAATGGGAGATTTTAAATTCCTAGATATTGACTGGAATTTGGGGGCTGGTCACTCACACACTAGCAGGGCTTTTGTGGATTTATTGGATGATTGTTTTCTACATCAGCATGTTCGGGAGCCAACTAGAGGGAGTAATACTCTTGATTTGATTATCAGCAGTGATTCTTCATGCATTAAGAATCTGCAGATAAATGAACCACTAGGTGGCAGTGATCACAGTGTGCTGAAATGGGATTTACTCAAAGAGGTAACTACCATTAGGGGTAAAGGGAAGGGTTATTGCTGCCGTAAAGGCGACTACGATGGACTGAGACAGTATTTAAATTCTATAGAGTGGGACCAACTAATGATGTTACCAACAGCAAATTCAAAATGGGAAGCATTCAAAGAACTTATCTTGGAAGCTACTAGGCTTTACATACCAACTAAGAAATATTGTTCAAGGTTTAGACCAAAATGGATGTCAGATGAACTAATGAGGCATATGGCAGAGAAGAAAAATGCATGGGATACTTACAAATTAACACATGACACAGAAGCCCATGATAGATACAAGTTGATATGCAACCATTACAAAGGAGGTTAGGCAGGCGAAGGCAGATTACGAGAAATCCTTGGCAAGGGATGCAAAGAAAAACAGCAAAGAGTTTTTACTTATGTAAACTCTAAAAGGAAGGGGATAAATCAGATTGGTCCACTTGATATTGATGGGTCAACTGTTGATGATCCTGCTCAGGTAGCTAACAAACTAAATGAATATTTTGCATCGACATTCACACATGAGGAGTTATTCAGCGAGGGGAATGCCAGAGGTGTATTCAACTCTAGCAGTAAGCTACAGAATCTTGAAATAACTGGGAGTAAAGTGGAGGAGAAATTGTTGAAGATAAACACAAGAAACGCACCCAGGGTGGATGGGATCTATCCAGTTATATTAAAGGAGGCAGCAAAGGAAGTAAGCAAACCCTCAGCCATAATTTATGAGAGCTTCCTTGGACTCAGGGGAGGTACCCATAGACTGGAAATGTGCAAATGTGACCCCAATTCACAAAGGAGGATCAAAGGCTGACACAAGTAATTATAGACCTGTGAGCTTAACTTCTGTTCCAGGAAAATTAATGGAGGCACTGGTTAAAGAAGCACTGCAGGATCATTTAGACAAGACTTCAGTTATAGCTCGGACACAGCATGGTTTTGTTAAGGGGAAGTCTTGCCCGACCAATTTGATTGGATACTATGATGCAGTCACAAAAGAACTGGATGCAGGGAATAACTTTGATATTATATACTTGGATCTTAGAAAGGCTTTTGATACTGTTGCACATGGAAGACTGCTACACAAATTGGAGGTGTGACACTGGAGGCAAATTGCTGCTATGGATAAAGGGGTGGTTTAGGGGGAGAAGACAGAGAGTGGTAATCAATGGACACTCTCTGTCTTCGTGGACTAATGTTATTAGTGGAGTCCCTCAGGGCTCAGTGTTGGGTCCATTATTGTTTTCTGTATTTATGAATGATATTGATGATGGTATATCAAGCTTAATGTCCAAGTTTGCAGACGACACAATGGTTGGCAGCGTTGTCAAGGACACTACTGACACTATGCTGCTGCAACAGGATCTGGAAAGGTTGAGCAGATGGGCTGAGAGGTGGCAAATGAAGTTTAACATTGACAAATGTAAAGTACTATACATGGGAAACAGCAACCCCAGAGCAACGTATCAACTCTGTGGTACTACACTGACAGCGGTAGAGAATGAAAGGGACTTGGGGGTCGTCGTGCAGGCAGATATGAAGTTCTCTGAGCAGTGTAGACGGGCTGCAAGAGTAGCTCATGGAGTATTGTCAATGATATACAGGAATTTTTCCAACAGGGATAAGGAGGTGATTATTCCCTTGTATAAGGCAATGGTCAGGCCACACCTTGAGTACTGTATACAGGTCTGGAGGCCTCATTTCAAGAAGGATGTAGAGCTGCTGGAACGAGTACAGAGAAGGGCAACAAGATTGGTAAATGGAACAAAGGGGTGCTCTTACGAAGAAAGGCTTAAGTTTTGCAAATTACAGTGTCTGGAGACTAGGCACCAGCGAGGTGATCTGATAGAGGTGTATAAAGCCTTGAATGGTTTGAGCATGCTCAATGCTGATGGGATTCTTCCTCTAGCTCAGAATAATCACCTGAGAGGGCATAAATTCAAATTGAGGAAAGACAGATGTAGGATAGACGTGAGGAAATTTGCCTTTAGCCAGCGAGTGGTTGGTTGGTGGAAGAGACTTCCATCCCTTGTTGTGGAAGTTGATAGCCTAAATAAGTTTAAGGCTCAGCTGGACAGGTATTTTGAACGAACAGAGGGGTGAAGTGGAAGTGTTTTTTTTTTTTTTTTTGGCTGATGCTGCATAAGCTTGCTTTCTTGCATCAAATGCCTCTACTAATGCTAATGCTAAAGCAAAACTAACCTCCTTAGAGCTGACTGATGCACCTGTGGACTGATGACTCAAACTGCACCTGTGGCAAGAATGAAGACTGGGCAAATATTCTATATGAATGAATAATTTATGACACCCCAGAACAGAGCTAATAGCACAGATTGGCCCCCTTCCCAGGAAAGAAGAACACCTGCTTATCATAAAAGAGGAAACTATAAAGCCTTTACAATCTTCACACAGAAAGTATTTGAAATGCAGAGAACTATCGAAAGAATATCAGTATAGTACCACACGATATGTTACTCTGGGATTACTGCTTCCAATATGCAGTACTTTAGATTTGTCAATGTTAAACTTCAGTTGCCACCTCCCAGTCCACTTGCTCAACTTTTCTAAATCCTGTTGCAGCAGCATACTGTCATTAACAACCCTTCCAACCTTCATATCGTCTGCAAACTTGGACATTAAGCCTGATATACCATCATTAATAAATACAGAAAATAACAGTTTTCTGTATTTTTTAACATTGAACCCTGGGGACTACACTAATAACATTAGTCCAAGAAGAGCAGTCTCCATTGATTAGCACGCTGTTTTCTCCCACTCAACCATCCCTTTATTCATAGCAGCAATTTGCCTCCAATGCCACACTGCTCCAATTTGTGCAGCAGTATTCCATGTGCAACAGTATCAAAAGCCTTTCTAAGATCCAAATATATGATATCAAAATTATTCTTTGCATCCAGTTCCTTTGTGATCATATCATAGTATCCAATCAAATTGGTCAGGCAAGACTTCCCCTTAACATGCTGTGTCCAAGCTATAACTGAAGCCTTGTCTAGATGTTCCTTCAATGCTTTTTTAACCAATGCCTCCATTAATTTCCCTGGAACAAAAGTTAAACTAACAAGTCTGTAATTACCTGTTTCCCTTTGATCCTCCTTTGTGGATTGGGGTCACATTTGCATATCTCCAATCCATGAGTACCTCCCCTGAGTTCAAGGAAGCTCTCATAATTATGGCTAAGGGTTTGCTTACTTCCTTTGCTGCCTCCTTTAGTATAACTGGATAGATTCCATTCACCCCAGGTGACTTTCTTATGTTTATCTTCAACGATTTGTCCTCCACTTTACTCTCAGTTATTACAAGATTATCTAGCTTACTGCCATAGTTTAATTCACCTCTTGCATTCCCCTCCCTGAGTAATTCCTCAAGTGTGAATGTAGATGCAGTTATTAATATACAGGAGAAAGAGTGGGAAAAAGAATTGAACCTCACTGAACACCAGCATTAGCGGAGAAGTTGGATGACAGAGAGCTAACTACCATCACCTGTAGTGAATGGCTAAAAAAACATTTGACAATCCATAAGACGAAAGTCTGTTTAGACGTCCTTTATGTCAAACATGATCAAAAGCCTTAGAAATGTCAAGAGGAACTGCTGAGTTTCAACAAAGTTTTCTATTGAATATGTCAAGGATGAATAACATAAGCTAATATATAACCAGTAGACTGACAATGATGAAATCCATATTAGTAATTATCAATCAGATGGAAGCTTTTAAGATAGTTAAGAGTTGATGGTTGATGTGTTCCTCAATTACTTTGGAAAGATTAGTAGAGGTAAGTGAAATGGAACAATAATTGGAAGGGAGAGATTTGTCACCCTTTATAAACTGGTCGGATGTGAGAAAATTTCTAAGAAGTTCCAATGGTTTAAATATGAAAAAATGCAAAAGACAGCAGAAGAAACCTAGAGAGCACAAGTTTTGAGAACAAGTGGAGAAATGTAATCATGATCCAACAAGCTTGGTATCAATCTTGTACAAAATTTTTCTAGCTTCAATTTCTTCCATCATTATCGGTGACTAATCACAAGCGTATAGCTGTAGCGTGCAAATAAAGACCCACACCAGCAAAAGGAAGACTCATTTTCTTATCACAAAAAAAAAAAAGAAAAATGGAAATAAATTAAAATTGATATGCTTCACTGTATTTAATTTTTGATCCCAGGGATCATTCTGATTCCAAAGAAAACCAAAGCTAAGTATTTGGGGATAAGGCTTGAATTATATTCAAATTAGAGGCAATTATATTCAAATTATCCGCAGTACGAGAAGACAATATATATATATTTTTTTAATGAAAACCCCAAATACGAGAGGTACTAGAACCTATATTTAGTACTATGCTTGGGTTGGAGGTTGAGAAGACGAAAGAATATATTTGTTGACATTAGACTTGAACTCCTGTAGACTATAATTTTCAGGAAATAAGTAAGAAGGAAGGTTGTTCCAGAAAACGGCAGTTGAATGAATAAACGAGGAAGATGAAAAGTTGCGTCTGTGAGATTAAAGTTGGCCAGTAAATGGATGTTGGCTGGTGGCGGCACTTGTTCGGACTGTTTTGAAAGAGAGAGTGGGAATTATAGAAGCTAATTCAGAAGAACAGTGTCCATGGAAGAATCTGTAGAAAAGGCATGCAGCAGAAACAGTACATCAATGAGACAGTGAGTGGAGAGACTCTGTTAGAGAGGAGTCATTAATTAACCTAACTGCCCTCTTCTGAATAGAATCTAGAAGCCTGGGGGCTGCCCCAGATGTGGGAACAATATTCCATGGTAGGGCTGATTTGCGATTTGTAGAGAGTGAACAGCTGTTTAGAAGAAAAGTAATGCCAAGAGCGAAAGAGAAAACTAAGTTTTTTAGATGCAGAGGAAGCAATATTTGTAATGTGCTTGTGCCATATAATTTGCATTTTATCATCTACTCTTTTTTTTTTTTGCCAGTCCAGTAAAAGCCTGTGGTTTCCTTGCACTATGTGGCAAATACTATTACAAGAAGCAAAAAAATTAGTCAACAAATAATTATTATATTCTTATTTTTAATAATATCTTTATTAAAAATATTTGTTTAATAACATCTTCATTCCTGTAAAGATATTATTAAATTATTTTATGTTGTATTACTGATAATACAACAAATATTTTTAACATGAAAATATAAATGAATCAAAAGTGTCATCTTTCATAAAAATAACAGTATATGATTTTGTTGCTTTGGTTTTGGTTCTGGACAATGGACAAAGGAGTAACATAAATGTAAGCACTTTTAACATTTTCATAAATCTATTTTATATATAATAACAGTGACTGCCTGAATATAGGCACTTCCTTAGTTTAAAGGCACTGGCCAATTTGTAATATGTCGTCATCATCATCAGCCATTTTCAATCCACTGCAGGATGAAGGCCTCTCCAGCAACTTTCCAGTTCCTTCTGTTTTGAGCACTGGCCATCCATTTACTACTCAAAAACTCATGAATTTCATCTATCCATCTCCGCCTTTGTCTTCCAGGTTTTCTTCTAGCTCCTCTTGGGTACCATTCTGTTATTTTCTTAGTCCATCTGTCATCATGTCTTCGAGCTATGTGTCCTGCCCAAGACCATTTTAGTTCTTTAGTTTTGATAAGAATGTCCTTTACTTGAGTTTGCTGCCTAATCCATGTGTTTCTCTTCTTATCTAACATTCAAATTCCCAATATAATTCGTTCCATTCTTCGCTGTGTAGTTCTCAGCTTCTCTTCCATTCTTTTGGTGAGTGCCCAAGTTTCACTTCCATAAGTCATGGTGGGGAGTATACATTGATTCATTATTTTACGTTTCAGACAAACTGGGATATTGCTCTTCAGTATGCGACTATATTTCCTGAATGCTATTCGTCCAAAATTTATTCTTCTCTTGACTTCCAGCCATTTATCATTATTACAGCTAATAACTTGTCCCAGATAAGTATATGACTCCACCTTTTCAATTACTGCTCGTTCAATCATTATCTCCCTTCCCGTGGCATACTTGTTCATCATTACTTTTGTTTTAGCCATATTCATCTTTAGTCCAAAATCCTTACTAACTGTGCATAACTGATTAAGATTTTCCTCTAATTCTTTGGGATCGTGGCTTATGACCACAATGTCATCTGCAAATCGTAAATGGTTTAGGTACTCTCCGTTCACATTGACTCCTTTCTGCGACCAGTCTAATCTTCTGAAAGCTTCCTCAAGGGCAGCAGTAAACAGCTTCGGAGATATTGTGTCTCCTTGTCGAACTCCTTTCTCGATTTTAAATTTGCTACTGTCTTTGTCTAGTCTAATAAAGGATGTAGCACTCTCATATATTTTCTTCAAAATCATAATATATGGAGAATCCATGCCTTGTCTTTCCAGTACCCGAAACATTGCCTTATGCTGTATGGAGTCAAAGGCCTTTTCATAATCCACAAATGCCAGGCATAATGGTGTTTTATATTCATTTGCTTTCTATATTAGCTGTGATATTACGTGAAGGTGATCCATAGTTGAGAATCCTGTCCTAAAGCCAGCTTGCTCTTTCGGTTGATTCTCATCAAGTATTCTTTCTAATCTGTTAGTAATGACCCTTGTGAACAACTTGTAGATGTGGGATAACAAGCTAATTGGTCTATAATTTCCAATTTCTGATTTATCTCCTTTCTTATGCAGCAAAACTATGATTACATTATTCCACTGCTTAGGCGTCACACCTTTTCTAATGCACTTTGTGAAGAGCCTTGCCAGTTTTTGTGTTATGTCTCTTCCTCCCAATTTTAACAACTCTACAGTAACTTCATCTTCCCCCGGGGCTTTCCGATTCTTCATTTTCTTCAATGCATGTTCTACTTCATCAGGAAGAATATCGGGTATGTTGTATGTGTTGCTACTTTGCAATCCATCTTCCCCACTACTGGTATCATTCCCTCGCTCCTTGTATAATTCTCTATAGTAGTCTTCTGCTATTTGAATTATGCCTTCTCTGCTGTTTATAAGTACACCATTGCTATTCTTCAGTTTCAGTATCATTTGTCTTTCTGTATTACTGCTCATGGCTGCTGATTTAAATCCTTTGTTTTCCCTTAATGCTTGTTCTACTTTTCTTGTGTTAAATCTTCTTATGTCCTCTCTGAGTCTCTTTCTAATGGCTTTGCATAACTCAGTATACTCAATTTTCTCCCTGTCAGTGTTTTTCTTGCTCTTCATTTGTCGTCTTTGGTTCATCATGACAAGTGTTTCTTGACTAATTTTTTCTTCTTTGGATTTCTGTTTCCCTATAGGTTTCTTGGGCTTTATCAGTTTCAGAAAGTTGTAATATTCCTCGTTGATATCTTGGTCCTGAGCAGTCTGCAGAAGCTCAAACTTGTTCTTAAGTTCCAGTACATACTGCTTTTTCTCCTCCTCTGTTATCTCAAAGACCTTTGTATTATTTACTCGAGTCAGTTTTTTCCTTTCCTTTCCTACATCTATATCAAGTGTACATCTTACCATTCTGTGATCACTTCCAACATTTACCTTATTCAGGACGGTAACATCATTCACAATATATCTTCTGTTAGTGAGGATGAAGCCGATTTCATTAGTTGTTAATCCATTTGGACTCTTCCATGTCCACTTTCTGTTCACCCCTTGAGATTCTGCAAATTCCACAAGTCTTTCACCTCTTTTATTTCTTTCACCAATTCCAAAATTTCCTATAGTTCCTCTTTCTGTGCTGTTTTGTCTTTTTCCAACCTTAGCATTGAAGTCTCCCATAATAATAGTGTAGTGGGTTTTCTGCTCATCTAGAAAACTCTCAATTTCAGTGTACATTTCTTCAACCTCTTCATCATCGTGGCTCGATGTTGGCGCATAAATCATTACAATCTTTAGCTTGTACCTCTTAGAAATCTTGAGTATTAGTCTTGACACCCTTGGTGATGTACTTTTGAATTCCAAAATTTTGTTTTTAAAATCTTTATTAGATAGTATGAATCAGAGCTGTATTACTCAATATGTTCTACGTTGGTAATAATATTAGTAAATTGATAAGAGGAGTTTACCTCAATATAGTACGTGGAACACTTCAGTATGATACCCTCCAGAAATTAAAACGGAAAAAACGAAAAAATCGACAACTTACCGGTACATTAAAGTAAAATATAAATAATTAAAGTGAAATATAAATAATTAAATAATCAATTTAACACAATTCAAAATCAATTCAAAACAATTAAAATTCAAATTAACGCAATTAAAAAAATCTAACGAAAATATTCAAAACGATTTTCCTTCCTGAAGCTGACAATGCTTTTCGACCGACTGTCGTGATCACAGGAATGAAAATTATCGAATCAGGCTAAACCTGCAACTTAAATAGTGATTATGTGTCTTCGCGCATGCGCGTAAAGGTCCACGCATCGGAGATCAAATATGGCCGCCGAACATTAACAGAATTCTCGTGTAATTTAATTTCAACGGTTTCAGCAATTAATAGTCGCGTATAATTACGTTGAATGTTAAGTATTTTGGCCTCGTTAAATAAAAAAGTATGTTTTTCGTTAATGGCATGAAAGGCTAATTCTGACGCTGCTGAACGAGAAGCACGAACAGAGGCTTCGTGTTGATTTACACGGATATTAAGAGAAAACCGCGTGGAACCCTGATAAGACGAGTCGCAATCACCGCAAGAAATGTTGTATACTAGATCATTAATTTGTGTTGCGAACGCCGAAAGAACCGAGCGATTGTTCAGTATAGTGTGTAACTTCCGTATAGGCCTAGCTATAATTTTAAATTCGGTATCTTTAAAGAATCTGTTAAGCTGTTTGTGCCACTGTTCAACATATGGGACAGAAATAAAGTATTTTTTGATATTACTATTGTTGATTGGTGCAGTATTTTGTATCCTATCCTTAGCTTGTACCCTAATTCGATTTATTGTGTTAATGGGATAACCCCTGTTCAAGAATCTGCTAGTTAATATTTGTATTTCTGAGTCTAAAGCAGAATCCGTCGTTGAATATTTATAGGCATTTAGAAATTGATTAAAGATAATCGATCTTTTGTAGGTGAACGGGTGGTAGCTATTATAATGTAGAAGCATACCGGTGTTTGTGGGTTTTCGATAGATGCTAAATTGTATTTTGTTCGAGTCCCGGGTAAGCGTGAAATTTAGAAAGTTTAATGACTTAGTATCCGTATCTTCCCTTTCCAATGTAAATTTGAGTCTAGAATGAATATTGTTAAACGAATGTAAAATATCTTGGATAGTACTACTATCGGTAATAACTAGAACATCGTCTAAATACCTCCCATAGTATGTGATACGGGGACGAAAAGGTGTCAAATGTATCTGCTCAATCGTTGAGAGATAGATCTCTGACATTAAGCCACTCAGGCTCAAACCCATTGGTAATCCAAAAATTTGTTTGTACACCTTGTCTCGAAAGGTGATGTAGTTAGCCTCAACTAATAGTTTAATTAAGTGAAAAATCTCCTTTATAGGCAGCTTCGTATAATTAATCGGTGTCGAGTTTTTATTTAATATATCCCAAATAATATCTAATGTGTATTCAACGTTTACATTCGTATATAATGATGTAACATCTAATGAGAATAAATTGTCATTGTCGCCGAGTTTACAGTCCTTAAGATTATTAAATAATGTATCGTAATTCTTAATCCCAAATTGTATAACCTGTCTAAAAGGTTTTATAATGTTATATACATGTGTGGCTAAGGCTGAAAATGCCGAGTTCCTGTAGGAAACAATAGGTCGAATCGGAAATCCAGGCTTGTGTAATTTTACCTGACCAAAAAGTGCAGGAATATTGTATGTTCTGGACTTCAATTCCTTCAACTGAACCATAGTAATGTAGTCGTTTTTACGATATGTGGTTAACGTTTTATTGTATTGACTTACCAAATTGGTAAACAGTGTCGGGTCCACTTCACAATAAGTGGAGCTATCAGATACAACTGAATCTAACTTATTAATATAATCATGTTTATCTAGTATTACCACTGTATCTCCTTTATCTGCCCTCTGTATAATAATGTCCTTATTTTCTCGAAGTTCTCGTAAAGCTGAACTGTCATGTGTATTCAATTTAGGAAGTCGTGTTTCTTTTATGTTATTCACTACTTGGTTAACTTGTTGAATAAATACATCTTTTTGTGGAACACTACGAAGTCCAAATTCAAAATCAATTACGCATTGTTTTTTTGGCAGCTTTCGAGGTGGTAAATTATAATTTAATCCTTTGGATAAAAGTGAAATCTGGTCCTGCGATAGTGTACACGAGGAAAGATTTGTAACCTGTTGATATGTCGGTTCGTTGGATACTGGGTGAGGGGGTGTTCGTGAACTAGCCGACATATTCTGTGGTAGTGCGTTATGTGTCTGTGGGGGGGATGTCACCCAACTCGTGTGAACTTGGTCGCAAGCTCGCGACAATGTGTTAGAATTCGTATGAACGTGTCTTGAACTATTCGATAATGTTTGCAACTTATTAACGTGTCTGTTTTTTATTTCTGAGGCTTGTGCTTCCCGTCGCAAATCTATGGAGGTCTTCAATACAGACCAATCGTTCGGATGTAGATAATTTTTTAATTTATCGCGAAGCTTCCTAACATGGGAAAGGTATTTTTGTTTATCCGAATATCGAGATTTTAAGGCAAGCTTAACAATATTACGTGATGTCGCCAGTGATAGTTGTTTTATGCCTGAAATTTTTTGATTTAAATTCACCCTGGCAAACTTCGGAACGATGTTGTTTTGAAGGCAATATTTTAGGAAAGAAATATGGTAACTTTGGGCCGAGTACCTTAGTGTAGATTTAATGTAATTTTGTACCAAGCCATTCAAAAAATCTCCCATAATTGTGTGTATCGATTGTATACTACTGGAGAGACAGGAAGTGAATGAAGTAGTCAATAAGAGTATGAAAATTAATTAGATAGTATGAATCAGAGCTGTATTACTCAATATGTTCTACGTTGGTAATAATATTAGTAAATTGATAAGAGGAGTTTACCTCAATATAGTACGTGGAACACATCCGTATGATACCCTCCAGAAATTAAAACGGAAAAAACGAAAAAATCGACAACTTACCGGTACATTAAAGTAAAATATAAATAATTAAAGTGAAATATAAGTAATTAAATAATCAATTTAACACAATTCAAAATCAATTCAAAACAATTAAAATTCAAATTAACGCAATTAAAAAAATCTAACGAAAATATTCAAAACGATTTTCCTTCCTGAAGCTGACAATGCTTTTCGACCGACTGTCGTGATCACAGGAATGAAAATTATCGAATCAGGCTAAACCTGCAACTTAAATAGTGATTATGTGTCTTCGCGCATGCGCGTAAAGGTCCACGCATCGGAGATCAGATATGGCCGCCGAACATTAACAGAATTCTCGTGTAATTTAATTTCAACGGTTTCAGCAATTAATAGTCGCGTATAATTACGTTGAACGTTAAGTATTTTGGCCTCGTTAAATAAAAAAGTATGTTTTTCGTTAATGGCATGAAAGGCTAATTCTGACGCTGCTGAACGAGAAGCACGAACAGAGGCTTCGTGTTGATTTACACGGATATTAAGAGAAAACCGCGTGGAACCCTGATAAGACGAGTCGCAATCACCGCAAGAAATGTTGTATACTAGATCATTAATTTGTGTTGCGAACGCCGAAAGAACCGAGCGATTGTTCAGTATAGTGTGTAACTTCCGTATAGGCCTAGCTATAATTTTAAATTCGGTATCTTTAATTTTTACAATCATTTACTAATATTTACTAATCAATTTACTAATATTATTACCAACGTAGAACATATTGAGTAATACAGCTCTGATTCATACTATCTAATTAATTTTCATACTCTTATTGACTACTTCATTCACTTCCTGTCTCTCCAGTAGTATACAATCGATACACACAATTATGGGAGATTTTTTGAATGGCTTGGTACAAAATTACATTAAATCTACACTAAGGTACTCGGCCCAAAGTTACCATATTTCTTTCCTAAAATATTGCCTTCAAAACAACATCGTTCCGAAGTTTGCCAGGGTGAATTTAAATCAAAAAATTTCAGGCATAAAACAACTATCACTGGCGACATCACGTAATATTGTTAAGCTTGCCTTAAAATCTCGATATTCGGATAAACAAAAATACCTTTCCCAGGTTAGGAAGCTTCGCGATAAATTAAAAAATTATCTACATCCGAACGATTGGTCTGTATTGAAGACCTCCATAGATTTGCGACGGGAAGCACAAGCCTCAGAAATAAAAAACAGACACGTTAATAAGTTGCAAACATTATCGAATAGTTCAAGACACGTTCATACGAATTCTAACACATTGTCGCGAGCTTGCGACCAAGTTCACACGAGTTGGGTGACATCCCCCCCACAGACACATAACGCACTACCACAGAATATGTCGGCTAGTTCACGAACACCCCCTCACCCAGTATCCAACGAACCGACATATCAACAGGTTACAAATCTTTCCTCGTGTACACTATCGCAGGACCAGATTTCACTTTTATCCAAAGGATTAAATTATAATTTACCACCTCGAAAGCTGCCAAAAAAACAATGCGTAATTGATTTTGAATTTGGACTTCGTAGTGTTCCACAAAAAGATGTATTTATTCAACAAGTTAACCAAGTAGTGAATAACATAAAAGAAACACGACTTCCTAAATTGAATACACATGACAGTTCAGCTTTACGAGAACTTCGAGAAAATAAGGACATTATTATACAGAGGGCAGATAAAGGAGATACAGTGGTAATACTAGATAAACATGATTATATTAATAAGTTAGATTCAGTTGTATCTGATAGCTCCATTTATTGTGAAGTGGACCCGACACTGTTTACCAATTTGGTAAATCAATACAATAAAACGTTAACCACATATCGTAAAAACGACTACATTACTATGGTTCAGTTGAAGGAATTGAAGTCCAGAACATACAATATTCCTGCACTTTTTGGTCAGGTAAAATTACACAAGTCTGGATTTCCGATTCGACCTATTGTTTCCTACAGGAACTCGGCATTTTCAGCCTTAGCCACACATGTATATAACATTATAAAACCTTTTAGACAGGTTATACAATTTGGGATTAAGAATTACGATACATTATTTAATAATCTTAAGGACTGTAAACTCGGCGACAATTGACAATTTATTCTCATTAGATGTTACATCATTATATACGAATGTAAACGTTGAATACACATTAGATATTATTTGGGATATATTAAATAAAAACTCGACACCGATTAATTATACGAAGCTGTCTATAAAGGAGATTTTTCACTTAATTAAACTATTAGTTGAGGCTAACTACATCACCTTTCGAGACAAGGTGTACAAACAAATTTTTGGATTACCAATGGGTTTGAGCCTGAGTGGCTTAATGTCAGAGATCTATCTCTCAACGATTGAGCAGATACATTTGACACCTTTTCGTCCCCGTATCACATACTATGGGAGGTATTTAGACGATGTTCTAGTTATTACCGATAGTAGTACTATCCAAGATATTTTACATTCGTTTAACAATATTCATTCTAGACTCAAATTTACATTGGAAAGGGAAGATACGGATACTAAGTCATTAAACTTTCTAAATTTCACGCTTACCCGGGACTCGAACAAAATACAATTTAGCATCTATCGAAAACCCACAAACACCGGTATGCTTCTACATTATAATAGCTACCACCCGTTCACCTACAAAAGATCGATTATCTTTAATCAATTTCTAAATGCCTATAAATATTCAACGACGGATTCTGCTTTAGACTCAGAAATACAAATATTAACTAGCAGATTCTTGAACAGGGGTTATCCCATTAACACAATAAATCGAATTAGGGTACAAGCTAAGGATAGGATACAAAATACTGCACCAATCAACAATAGTAATATCAAAAAATACTTTATTTCTGTCCCATATGTTGAACAGTGGCACAAACAGCTTAACAGATTCTTTAAAGATACCGAATTTAAAATTATAGCTAGGCCTATACGGAAGTTACACACTATACTGAACAATCGCTCGGTTCTTTCGGCGTTCGCAACACAAATTAATGATCTAGTATACAACATTTCTTGCGGTGATTGCGACTCGTCTTATCAGGGTTCCACGCGGTTTTCTCTTAATATCCGTGTAAATCAACACGAAGCCTCTGTTCGTGCTTCTCGTTCAGCAGCGTCAGAATTAGCCTTTCATGCCATTAACGAAAAACATACTTTTTTATTTAACGAGGCCAAAATACTTAACGTTCAACGTAATTATACGCGACTATTAATTGCTGAAACCGTTGAAATTAAATTACACGAGAATTCTGTTAATGTTCGGAGGCCATATTTGATCTCCGATGCGTGGACCTTTACGCGCATGCGCGAAGACACATAATCACTATTTAAGTTGCAGGTTTAGCCTGATTCGATAATTTTCATTCCTGTGACCACGACAGTCGGTCGAAAAGCATTGTCAGCTTCAGGAAGGAAAATCGTTTTGAATATTTTCGTTAGATTTTTTTAATTGCGTTAATTTGAATTTTAATTGTTTTGAATTGATTTTGAATTGTGTTAAATTGATTATTTAATTATTTATATTTCACTTTAATTATTTATATTTTACTTTAATGTACCGGTAAGTTGTCGATTTTTTCGTTTTTTCCGTTTTAATTTCTGGAGGGTATCATACGGAAGTGTTCCACGTACTATATTGAGGTAAACTCCTCTTATCAATTTACTAATATTAAAATCTTTATGGACCAGAAACCCAACTCCACCTTCACTCCTTTCACTGTTTCCATTGGTGTACAGCAGATTTCCACTTGATAAACTTATAAGTGATTCACTTCTTCTTCTTGTTTCAGCCAAACCGATAATATTCCAATTCACATTTTCTAATTCCTTTTCGAGCTGTAATATCCTGTCTTCACCGATGAGTGATCATACGTTATAACAGGCCAAGTTCAATTTTCGTGCATGGCAGCCTGGTCGTACCCAGAGATTCTTAGCACCCTCTGCTTCCACTCTGATCCTCTCGCTGCCGTAAGAGGGAGAGTGAAAGCTGCTGGGGACTGAGGGCCATTTGTATTGTTGTGCTCTCATTGCTGGAGGGTTTGGTCTTTTCCTCTTCACGCTGACCAGGCATCTTGAAGAGAACCACTCTACACATTCGTTGCCACCTAAGTGACGTAACAGGGCTTACCATCGAGAAGGTGTGCAAGAGTGGATTTTAGGGAGGCAGGCCAACCGGACTTCTCCTAAATCTTCTGTAATAGAGAGATACTGGATCCATCAGTGTTTTAGGCTGAGTGTCTGATAACACACAGGATACCTGTTCCCCTCTAAGCCCCTTATTTTTTATTTATTTATCATTAATATGTCATTAATGATAAATAAATAAAAAATATAGATATCATTTATAATGGCAGCCTACGAACATTTTTTTCCCCCCTTCTGAATTGGCCCTCTTGCTTGCTTACCACTGTCCCAAGTGATGCTTTTGGTGTAAGGGCAAACACTCATCAATACAATACAGAAGACGAAAAACAATTCAGGATTTAACTCATATTTATGATAGATATCCAAATACAGAGATGAACCTTCATTTTAATTTTTATTGACTAACTGCCAAAAGACACTGTTTTCTTAACAAGTAACAGCAACATGAACTGCAAAACAACATTTGTATCACAGTCGGTTGTCCACAAAAATAAATTTTTTTTTTAACCTTATGACATTTAACATGTTGAGTCCATTTATAACCCTTAGAAAAACAAATGATGCATAAGAAACCATTTCTATTTCTTATTAAATCTACTTCACTAAACATAAATAAGAATAAAGCCTAAGAAAGCCTATAGTTCAACAACAGTGAAAGTGAGTCTTCTCACCTTCTCCTTGGTTCCCTAGGATGGGCAGGAAAAAAAAACACAAGAATGTATATCAGTAAAATAAAATAATATGCCATTTCATTATTATTTATATGATACCTTAATTTAATTCTAACCAAAACTAACTAACCATGTATCACACCATGGATGAGAAATATATTAAAATTTATGAAATGTGCAAATGCAATTTTTTAAAAAATTCTTTTTAATCATTTTTATTTTTCTTTCTTTATTTTTTAAAATTTTGGGTTTCCATTTAGAATTCAGACACACATGTTAATTATCTGAGTTTTCCTGTTGCAGAAACAGTACGAACTTAATTTTTCATGTGGAAAATTGCATTAAAAGTGACTATTCTTTTATCCAGAAATCCATAAACCCAAAAAAAACACCCACAAATCTTATTCCTTAGTTAGATCTGTTGAAATTTTGTTTTGTTACCACAATTTGCTTTGGTATCTTTCTAATGCACTGTTCTCACTGCTATATCCTTCCCTTCCCCCCTTAACTGGATATTTTTGTGCATGCCCATGTGTGTGTGTGAATTCAGTTTATGGTCAAGGAATTAAAAAATATAAATAAGGCATACCGGGACATTGTCAGAGGAGTTTAAATCAACGGAACAAAAATTAAACATGTAAAATAATTTTTTTTATAACTGACTGGGAAACCATATTGTGAATCACAAAATTTTACTTCAGATTTGTTGCAACCTTTGCCACTGATTAAATAAACAATGCATTTTAGTAAATAAACAGAATACTATTTCACTGCAAGAATTGAAATAATTCAAAAAATTTTTGAACACTGTACTGTTTTTCTGTCTTTACCGTCTGGGGACACTATTATCTCTCCTATTACAATGACAGAACTTGGAGTTTAGAAATAATTACATTTATCCATGATTCAACATAAAGTACCTAATATTTTTTTTAATGAACAGAGAAGACATATTACTAAGAAGCAAATTCATTATTCATTAAAACCTCTAAAGTCTAATTTCTAAGTACTATTGTGAAACTGGTCTGGCCTTAGAATTTTTAATAAATAATGCATTCATCTCCTTGGTGATGATATTTGATTGAAAAACAAATATTAGTTACTTTAGGTTGACTCATGGATAAACATAGTAATTTCTAAAGATGATATGCATAAGCTCTGTCACAGCAATAGAGTTCCCAGGTAGTAAAGACAGAAAAACATAATGCAGCGTAGTATTATTTTCAAATGAAAACAATGCATTAGTGTATTACCCTGTTATAAGGAAACTTCTCTACATTAAAGAGGTTGGTTAATTTTTTTTGGAGAGGGGGATGGAAAAACTTTCACAAGAATTAATTTTACCAAACAATTTAAATTAAATGAAAAGGTACAGATTGAGGAAATAATATTACTTTCTGTTGTGTTAAGTTTTTCTGTTCTGACTGAAGATACTTGTCTCACCCGAAACATTTAAAGAGTTTGGGCTTATGCACTTTAGAAATGCATAAGCCCAAACATTACATTTACATAAACTTGTGGATAAAATTTACATTTATCCACAAGTAAACAAACACATAAAGTAACTAATATAATTCTTAGGTGAATAACATTACCAAATAGGTGAATCAGTTATTCCTTAAAATTTCAAAGCCAGTGAATTGAATGAATAACAGATTCACCTATTGGTGAAGTTATTTGATTAAAAATGATATTTTTTACTTTAGGTTTTTAATAATAACATCAAGTAAGAGGATAAATGGGCCTGTTGTACTGGGATCCATGGTGAAAGAAGATTAAGTGTTAACCAGTAAAACAATTTAATTACAAATAGATACAAAATATCTTTGATTACAAATAGACACAGTATCTATTTGTAATCAAAGATATTTTGTATCTATTTGTAATTAAACTGTTTTACTGGTTAACACTTAATCTTCTTTCAACATCAAGTAAGTAAATCCATTACTCATTAAAACCTTGAAGGCAACAAATAAAGAATAACAAATAAGAGATTTACCTACTGGTGATGTTATTTATTAAAAATGATATTAGTTAATTTAGGTTGACTCATGGATAAATATAGTTGTTTCTAATTAACATAAGCCCAATTTCTGCCACTACTTTTTCACTATAGTTACAATTATATCTTACATTTTGGTGTACTGAGATGTGTTAAATCATAAGATTTAGTACATCTCTGTATGCCAATTCTTTATTTTATTCCGTACAAAGTTTATTCCAAAATTAAACAGGCTCTTAATACAGAGACATGTACTTATTATGATAACTTCTGGCAGAGAATGTAAAAATAAATGGCACAGATTTTTTACTAGTGTAAATCAATGTTTTGTCAATCAATTTGGCCATGGAGACATTAACATTAGCAGAGGCATACGATGCAAGAAAGCAAGCAAGATGCAGCATCAGCCAAAAAAAAAAAACAAAAAACTAACCACCTCCCATTTCACTGATCTATTCGCTCCAGTTATCCAGCTCAGCCTTAAATTTATTTAAGCGATCAACTTCCACAACAACAGATGGAAGTCTGTTCCGTCAATCAACTACCCACTGGCTAAAGGAAAATTTCCGCACATCTATTCTACAACTGTATTCCCTCAGTTTGAATCTATGACCAATCAGGTTCTTAATCTGAGCAAACAAAGTATCCCGTCAGCTCAAGCCATTCAAGGCCTTACACATCTCAATAAGATCACCTCGCAGGTGCCTAGTCTCCAGATGCTGCAACTTGAAGAACAAGGACCTATTTTGACAAGAGTACCCCTTTGTTCCTCTTCTTTGTACTCGTTGTAGCAACTCTACATCCTTCCTAAATGAGGCCTCCAGACCTGTACACAGTATTCAAGATGTGGCCTGACCACTGCCTTGTACAACAGGATAATCACTTAATTGTCCCTGCTAGCAAAATTCCTAAATATCATTGATAAGACTCAATGACTTGCTCTGGCAGCCCAGCGAACTTCATATCTGACTGCACAATTAACCCCAGGTCTTTTTAACTCTCCACTTCCCCAAACTTAATACCGTACAGTTGGTACATTTCTCTTGGGTTACTGCTACCCATATACAGTACAGTCACTCCCCGATTTACGTAACGGTTGTGTTCCGTGGAACTCTACGAAAGTTGGAATTTTCCTAAATGCTTATGCAGCACTTGCAAATTTGATTGAAGCAAAAAAGAAATGTTCGACGAACATGTAAATAGAATTATTTATTCAATTTTTGTATCTCATGTGCAGGAAAAATTACAAATATTTCAAAATTATAAATATACAAAAAAGCGAGAGGACACAGGCACGACATGATGTCAGCAAGTTTTACCTTTCGAGCATCATTGCCAGAATTAACTCTCCAGCTGATAAGCACGCCACTGTGGAAATTGAGGGCTATAGACATTTAGAAAGAGTTTTTTCCAAAACATCACAAAATTTCACTGCACCTGCAGAATCGGCACTAGCAACTTTACTGCATACTTTAATGTTTTGGAAACCAGCGTGATGCTTGAACCTATTAAACCACCCATTGCTTGCCACAAACTTGGCTTGGGGTTCGTGTACTTATTCTTAATCTTCATAAATACTTCTTGCTTTTGCTTCAATGGTCATTGGAATTAGGGGCACCTGCTGCTGAATCTGATTTTCCATCCATATTATTAATAGCTTTTCCATTTTCGATATAGCACCTGAATGCTGTTTTGTTATCGCCGTTGATCTTAAATGCATTGATCTTTATACGAGCACTGTACCTTAAAATAGTATTCACTGTCGAAGCAGCCAGACCTAATTCTGTGCAACAGATGACAAACTTTGTCCTGCTTCGTACTTCTTAATTAATCATCTTCATTTTTAAATCAATTTTGTTTCGTTTCCTAGCACTGGCAGCACTAGCACTTTGCTTTGGTCCCTTTCCCTTCACCATTGTAATAAGTAAATAGGAATGAAGAGGGATTCTGAACATTTATTTATGTTTTTTATATGATTAAAGATTTCAGTGAATGGGAACTCATTTCACCATAATACCATAACGTAAAAACCTACAGAATTCCAGTTATTGGTATTATTACAAATGCAATAAGATCGAGTTTACTACTTGTTTATAATACACTGTGCTAAGAGAAAAGCCCAATAAACCAGAAAGTGCAAATTGTTTTTATTGTTTTATGGTAGTGACCTACAGAAATGTGTTTTAGAAAAATATCAAAAAGGCATTCAAAAATTGATTCTCATAAAGGTACATATGATAACAATGAAACTGTAGTACAATTTCCATTATAAAAATAACCTTTCAGAGAGATAAATAGCTAAGTTATACAGCAAAAATTTCAACTTCCAAGGCCTTGGAACAAATTATTAAAAAACAATGTATTATCAGGTTCACATTATGATATTTTCACGATACCTCCGTTTATTCCTACAGGATGCAAAATATGTTTCCATGATTTTTTTAAGTTTGCACCGGCCGGAAAAAACTTATGTACAGTTGAATTAACATAAGTCGAGTATTACGTAAGCTGGGGAGAGGCTGCACTTTGTATTTGTCAATGTTAATCTTAAGTTGCCACTTCACAGTCCAATTACACAACTTATCTAGATCCAGTTGCAGTAGCATACTGTCTTTCCTGTCATTAACAACCCTGCCAACCATTGTATCATCTGCAAACTTGGACATTAAGCCGTACCCCCATTAATACCATTGATGAATACACAAAACAACAATGGGCACAGCACCAAACCCTGGGGAACTCCATTAATAACATTAGTCCACAAAGATCAGTGCCCATTGATTACCACTCTCTGTCATCTCCCACTCAACCAACCCTTTATCCATTGCAGCAATTTGCCCTTAATGCCATGCTGCTCCAATTTGTATAGCAGTCTTCCATGTGCAACAGTATCAAAAGCTTTCCTGAAATCCATGCATATGATATCAAAATTATTTTTTTGCATCCAGTTCCTTTGTGACCACATCGTAGTATCTAATCAAATTGGTCAGAGAAGATTTCCCCCTAACAAATCCATGCTGTGTCTGAACTATTACTGTAGTCTTGTATAGATGATCCTGCACCACTTCTTTAACCTGCAACTCCATTATTGGGTAGAATTTAAGGGGTAGAATTTTTTTCAGCCTGGTCTGTACTTGTTAACAGGAGAGACTGCTTCTACAGGGATGGGATACACTTAAAAAGAAAGGGTGCAAGAATGTTTGCTGATGCTTTCGAGGCAATGTTAGGTGGGTTGGAAAACTGCTAGATTGAAGGGATACAAGGATTAATAGATTAACAGCAGCCACTGGCAGAGGTGAAAGTGATTCCTGCACTGCTTCTACTGGAATGAGCAGCAGGTTGGAAAATAAGATGCAGGATACTTCAGAGTCAGCCAGGAGTCATTGGGGTACAAGTAAACACATTGGTTGTGTTTGCTTAGCTAAGAAAAAGAACAGGTGCATGTATACTTGCGTGTACACCAATGCTAGGAGTTTGGTAAATAAATTTGATGAATTTGAGGTATTGCTCAAAGTATCAAAGGCGGATATTGTTGGGATATCAGAGTCTTGGTGTCACACAGATATAACTAATGCAGAACTGGAATTTGGGGAGTACAACGTCTACAGAAAGGATAGACAGGATAGGAAGGGAGGAGGGGTTATGCTATTAGTTAAGAAACACATAAAATCCAAGGAAGTGAAGCCAGTCGACATCGCTGGACAGTGCAGTGTTGAGTCAGTTTGGAGTGACATAAGCATTGGGAGATCAAAATTGAGAGTAGAAGTGTGCTATAGGCCTAATGACTCTGATGAGCATAATAAAAAACTGTACAGGGAAATAGAGTGGGCCAATAAATCAGAGAGTCTTATAATGGGGGATTTTAATTTCCCAGATATTGACTGGAATTTGTGGGTTGGTCACTAACACACTAGTAAGGTTTGTGGATTTATTGGATGATTGCTTTCTAAATCAGCATGTTCGGGAGGCAACTAGAGGGAGCAATACTCTTGATTTGATTATCAGTAGTGATTCTTCATGCATTAAGAATCTGCAGATACAGGAACCACTAGGTGGCAGTGATCACAGTGTGCTGAAGTGGGATTTACTCAAGGAGGTAACTACCATCAAGGGTAAAGGGAAGGGTTATTGCTTTCGTAAAGAAGACTATGATGGTCTGAGACAGTATTTGAATTCTATACAGTGGGACCAACTGATGATGTTCCCAACAGCAAATTCAAAATGGGAAGCATTCAAAGAACTTATCTTGGAAGCCACTAGGCTTTACATACCAACTAAGAAATATTTTTCAAAGCTCAGGCGTAAATGGATGTCAGATGAACTAATGAGACATATGGCAGAGAAGAAAAATGCATGGGATACATATAAATTAACATGCGACACAGAAGCCTATGATAGATATAAGTTGATCTGTAACCAATTTACAAAGGAGGTTAGGCAGGCGAAGGCAGATTACGAGAAATCTTTGGCAAGGGATGCAAAGAAAAACAGCAAGGGGTTCTTTACTTATGTAAACTCTAAAAGGAAGGGGATGAATCAGATTGGTCCACTTGATATCGATGGTTAAACTGTTCATGATCCTGCTCAGATAGCTAACAAACTAAATCAATATTTTGCATCTACATTCACACATGAGAAGTTATTCAGGAAGGGGAATGCCATAGATGAAGTAAACATGGCAGTGAGCTAGATGATCTTGTAATAATTAAGAGTAAAGTGGAGGAGAAATTGTTGAAGATAAAGACAACAAAGGCACCTGGGGTGGATGGGATCTATCCAGTTATATTAAAGGAGGCAGCAAAGGAAGTAAGAAAACCCTTAGCCATAATTATGAGAGCTTCCTTGGACTCAGGGGAGGTACCCACAGACTGGAGATGTGCAAATGTAACCCCAATTCACAAAGGAGGATCAAAGGCTGACACAAGTAATTATAGACCTGTGAGTTTAACTTCTGTTCCAGGAATATTAATGGAAGCACTGGTTAAAGAAGCACTGCGGGATCATCTTGACAAGAATTCAGTGATAGCGCAGACACAGCATGGTTTTGTTAACGGAAGGTCTTGCCTGACCAATTTGATTGGATACTATTATGTAGTTACAAAAGAATTGGATGCAGGGAATAACTTTGATATTATATATTTGATCTTAGAAAGGCTTTTGATACTGTTGCCCACGGAAGACTGCTGCACAAATTGGAGCAGTGTGGCACTGGTGGCAAATTGTTGCTATGGATAAAGGGATGGTTGAGTGGCAGAAGACAGAGAGTGGTAATTAATGGACACTGCTCATCGTGGACTAATGTTATTAGTGGAGTCCCTCAGGGTTCAGTGTTGGGTCCATTGTTGTTTTCTGTATTTATAAATAATATTGATGATGGTATATCAAGCTTAATGTCCAAGTTTGCAGATGATACAAAGGTTGGCATGGTTGTTAAGGATGCTACTGTCACAATGCTGCTGTAACAGGATCTGGAAAGGTTGAGCAGATGGGCTGAGAGGTGGCAAATGAAGTTTAACATTCAAAAATGTAAAGTACTACATGTGGGAAACAGCCACCCCACTTGATCAACTCTGTGGTACTACTCTGACAGTGGTAGAGAATGAAAAGGACCTGGGGGTAATTGTGCAGGCAGATATGAAGTTTTCTGAGCAGTGCAGACGGGCTGCAAGAGTAGCTCATGGTGTATTATCAATGATATACAGGAATTTTTTTAGCAGGGATAGGGAGGTGATTATTCCCTTGTATAAGGCAATGGTCAGGCCGCACCTTGAGTACTGTACAGGTCTGGAGGCCTCATTTCAAGAAGGATGTAGAGCTGCTGGAACGAGTACAGAGAAGGGCAACAAGGTTAGTGAATGGAACGAAGGGTTGCTCTTACAAAGAAAGGCTAAGTTTTGCAAATTACAGTGTCTGGAGATTAGGCACCGGCGAGGTGATCTGATAGAGGTGTACAAAGCCTTGAATGGGTTGACCATGCTCAATGCTGATGGGATACTGCCTCTTGCTCAGAATAATCACCTGAGAGGGCATAAATTCAAATTGAGGAAAGACAGATGTAGGATAGATGTGCGAAAATTTGCCTTTAGCCAGCGGGTAGTTAGATGGTGGAACAGACTTCCATCCCTTGTTGTGGAAGTTGATAGCCTAAATAAATTTAAGGCTCAGCTGGACAGGTATTTTGAACGAAAGAGGGGTGAAGTGTAAGGGTTTTTTTTTTTTTTGGCTGTTGCTGCATAAGCTTGCTTTCTTGCATCATATGTCTCTACTAATAGTAATGCTAATGCTAATTATTTTCCCTGGAACACTAACAGGTCTATAATTATTACCATCACCCTTTGAAACCCCCTTTGTGAATTGGGGATACAATTGTGCAAGGCTCATGGGATAGAATTTTTCTTAGCACGGTCTGTGCTTGTTAACAGAAGAGACTACTTCTACAGGGATGGGATACACTTAAAGAGAAAGGGTGTAAGAATATTTGCTGATGCTATCGAAGCAGCGTTAGGTAGGTCAAAAAACTGCTAGATTGGGGGGGGGGGATTCACAGACTGATAGATTAACAGTAGCCACAGGTAGAGATGAATGTGATTCTTGCACTGCAGTGGAAGTCGACAGTTTAAATAAATTCAAGGCTGAACTATACAAATTTTTGGAGTGAATGGATGGGTGAAACAGGAAAGTTCTTTTTTTGGCTGATGCTATAAGCTTGTTTTTTCATCATATGCCACTACTAATGCTAATGCTTCTATTGGAATGAGCAGCAGCCTGGAAGAGAAGTCCATGAGCTGGGGAGCTCATGGACTTCTGGGGGTCATCATGGAAAAAATAAATACATAGTGTGTTAGAGTAACTAAGAATAAGAATAGGTGCATGCATACACTTGCATGTACACTAATTCCAGGAGTACAGTAAATGAATTTGAAGTACAGGTCAAGACATTGAAGGATATCAGACAAGTGGTGTCACACAGATATAAGTTCACATTGGACAGACAACTTGTGTAATCAAGACCTGCTAATATTCGTAAAATCGAACAAATGCTAACTTACTGTGATCTTCTCTTGTAGAGGATCTGTGTCCTCCTTTTCAATTTGAATCAATGGTTTTAATTTAAACCAAATAAAAATAGAATATATAGGATATTAAAAAATATTATATTTTAAGTCAGGAATTCTCTTACGTGAGATTTTTCAGGAATAACTGCATCCAAGTAAGATATAATTAGAATAGATGGAAATAGTAAATAGTATTGAAAGACCTGCCTAAAGACAGATGAACCTTGTAACAGAATGAAAGCAAGCTTTGACTCTAAATCCATACACAGCGAATAATTGGAAGTATAAATACCCAAAGCTTGATGGGGCTTTTCGCTTATACCATCTTCAAAGGGGAAGCGAACACACGTTGAAAGCTGTATTTATAGCCCGGGCACATTCCATTGTAGTATTTCCAGCCCCTCGGATTTCACTAATAGTTTGGGAATTTGAAGAATTTGATTAAGAACAGCTTTAAGGTTTTTTTGGAGGAAAGGATATGAAAGTTATCACTTGGAAATTTGGTGCGTGACTACCCGTCTCCATTAGTAGAGGTCCTGGATAGGGTGGAAGTGTTATGTTTTGTTATTAAATTTTAATTTGTAGGATATTCATTTTAGATCCCAGAAATTATTATTGGTCTATGTATGTTTATTGATCTTATTGCTAGAGTTTCACTGGTTTTTAACTTAACTTTTGTGCCTTGTTTGTCTAATATCATATTATTAGACAAACAAGGCACATAATATTATGGTGGTTAGATCCCAGATCTGAGTAATATTTTATTGGGGTGTTAAGTGTGGCAGTGATTTTTTTGCCTCTTCAGCTTTCACTGGAGCTTTCACTTTTAGTGGTTTTCATAGTGCAGGACCATAGCCTTTCAAACTTAGGCAGGTTAGAGGTAATCAAAATATTTAGGTCTTTTGGTTGTTTCAGACATAACACTTGTGGTCCTTGATAACATTCTGCCCTCTGCAGATGAAATCCTTCTTTATTCTATTATGTATTAAAAGATTAATGATCAAATACTATTTTATCTGTGTGACACTACTTGTCTCAATCATTTATCTTTTGGCTTTTTATTTCATAAATCCAGCAACTCTTAAGAACATGTTGTTCTAAGCAAGCAATGTGTACTACTTTCCTAAGTGATCCAAAAATTATTTCATCCTATTCATATTAGTAGCAGCAAAGCAGCATCAGCCATATAAAAAAAAAAAATCCACATCTCCATCCCAACCCATCTAAATAATTTGCATAATTCTTCCTCGAATTTATTCAAACTACACATTCCACAACACTGGATGTCTGTTGAAAAATCAACTACCAGATTGACAAAGGCAAATTTCTGAAAGTCTATCCTTCAACCATCTTTCCTCAGTTTAAATATATGCCTACTCATGTGTTCTTTGAGCAAGAAGGATGACATCGGCACCATTTAGTCAACTCAATCCATTAAAAATCTTAAACACTCAATCAGGTCTCCTTGTGGGCCTGGTTTAGAAACGATGCAATTTGCAGAACTGAGGTCTTTGAGGGGGATAAATGAGTAAGAACACTCATTTATCCCCCCCCCCTCACTAATCTTGTTACCCTTCTCTGCACTCATTCCAACAGATCCACATTCTTCCTAAATTGAGGCTCCAGACATCTGTATGCAGTACCGAAGATGTGTCCTAGCAACAGCCTTATGTAACCCCATGGGCTGTCCTAGCAACAGCCTTATGTAACCCCATGGGCTGTCCTAGCAGCTCGGGAAAAAAGCCTGATTTCACAATTACCCCCCCCCCCAGGGTCTATTTGATTTTCCACTACTCTGAATGTGGTATCACCTAGTTGGTATCACACTCAGTTGTTGGTATACTATTCTGGGATTACTGGTACCCATATGCAGTATCTTACATTTGCCAAACTTCTCTTGATATTTCTCACATTTCTGCCAATTTTTTCTAAACCTTGTTGCAGTGGCATATCCTGATTACTGTCATTAACCACTCTGCCAACCTAGATATTAAGTCTGACATGCCTTCATCAATATCATTATAAATATTGAAAACAATGCGCTTAGTGCTGAACACTGAGAAATCCATTAATAACAATAGTCGAAGAAGAGCATTTCAATGTAGTACAGTCTTATGCAAGTAAATTAATCCTTGAGAATCCTTGAAATTAATCTGTCCAGTTTGTAAAATGCACTTTCATGCAGTGTAACCAACAGGCGAAAGAAGCATACTGCATTCAGGGGAGACAAAGACCAATAGATTGACAGTAGCCACGGGCAGAGGTGAAAGAGATTCTTGCACTGCTTCTATTAGAATGAGCAGAAGCCTGAAAAACAAGATGCATGGTATTTCGGAGACTGCTGGGAGCCATTGCGGTACAAGTAAACACATGGGTTGTGTTAGGGTAGCTAAGAATAGAAATAGGTGCAGGTATACTTGCATGTACACCAATGCTAGGAGTTTAGTAAATAAATTTGATGAATTTGAGGTATTGCTCAAAACATCGAAGGCAGATATTGTTGGGATATCAGAGACGTGGTGTCACACAGATATAAGGGATGCAGAACTGCAATTTGGGGAGTACAACATCTACAGAAAGGATAGACAGGATAGGAAGGGGGGGAGGGGTTATGCTATTAGTTAAGAAACACATAAAAACCAAGGAAGTGAAGCCAGTCGACATCGCTGGACAGTGCAGTGTGGAGTCAGTTTGGTGTGACATAAACATTGGGAGATCAAAATTGAGAGTAGGAGTGTGCTATAGGCCTAATGACTCTGATGAGTATAATAAGGAACTGTACAGGGAAATAGAGTGGGCCAGTAAATCAGAGTGTCTTATAATGGGAGATTTTAATTTCCCAGATATTGACTGGAATTTGGGGGCTGGTTACTCACACACTAGCAGGGCTTTTGTGGATTTATTGGATGATTGTTTTCTACATCAGCATGTTCGGGAGGCAACTAGAGGGAGTAATACTCTTGATTTGATTATCAGCAGTGATTCTTCATGCATTAAGAATCTGCAGATAAATGAACCACTAGGTGGCAGTGATCACAGTGTGCTGAAGTGGGATTTACTCAAAGAGGTAACTACCATTAGGGGTAAAGGGAAGGGTTATTGCTTCCGTAAAGTCGACTACGATGGACTGAGACAGTATTTAAATTCTATACAGTGGGACCGACTGATGATGTTACCAACAGCAAATTCAAAATGGGAAGCATTCAAAGAACTTATCTTGGAAGCTACTAGGCTTTACATACCAACTAAGAAATATTGTTCAAGGTTTAGGCCAAATGGATGTCAGATGAACTAATGAGGCATATGGCAGAGAAGAAAAATGCATGGGATACATACAAATTAACACATGACACAGAAGCCTATGATAGATACAAGTTGATACGCAACCAAGTTACAAAGGAGGTTAGGCAGGCGAAGGCAGATTACGAGAAATCCTTGGCAAGGGATGCAAAGGAAAACAGCAAAGAGTTCTTTACTTATGTAAACTCTAGAAGGAAGGGGATGAATCAGATTGGTCCACTTGATATTGATGGGTCAAGTGTTGATGATCCTGCTCAGGTAGCTAACAAACTAAATGAATATTTTGCATCGACATTCACACATGAGGAGTTATTCAGCGAGGGGAATGCCAGAGGTGTATTCAACTGTAGCAGTAAGCTACAGAATCTTGAAATAACTGGGAGTAAAGTGGAGGAGAAACTGTTGTAGATAAACACAAGAAATGCACCTGGGGCGGATGGAATCTATCCAGTTATATTAAAGGAGGCAGCAAAGGAAGTAAGCAAACCCTTAGCCATAATTATGAGAGCTTCCTTGGACTCAGGGGAGGTACCCATAGACTGGAAATGTGCAAATGTGACCCCAATTCACAAAGGAGGATCAAAGGCTGACACAAGTAATTATAGACCTGTGAGCTTAACTTCTGTTCCAGGAAAATTAATGGAGGCACTGGTTAAAGAAGCACTGCAGGATCATTTAGACAAGACTTCAGTTATAGCTCAGACACAGCATAGTTTTGTTAAGGGGAAGTCTTGCCTGACCAACTTGATTGGATACTATGATGCAGTCACAAAGGAACTGGATGCAGGGAATAACTTTGATATTATATACTTGGATCTTAGAAAGGCTTTTGATACTGTTGCACATGGAAGACTGCTACACAAATTGGAGCAGTGTGACATTGGAGGCAAATTGCTGCTATGGATAAAGGGGTGGTTGAGGGGGAGAAGACAGAGAGTGGTAATCAATGGACACTGCTCATCGTGGACTGATGTTATTAGTGGAGTCCCTCAGGGCTCAATGTTGGGTCCATTATTGTTTTCTGTATTTATAAATGATATTGATGATGGTATATCGGGCTTAATGTCCAAGTTTGCAGACGATACAAAGGTTGGCAGGGTTGTCAAGGACACTACTGACACTATGCTGCTGCAACAGGATCTGGAAAGGTTGAGCAGATGGGCTGAGAGGTGGCAAATGAAGTTTAACATTGGCAAATGTAAAGTACTACATATGGGAAACAGCAACCCCAGAGCAACGTATCAACTTTGTGGTACTACACTGATAGTGGTAGAGAATGAAAAGGACCTGGGGATAATTGTGCAGGCAGATATGAAGTTCTCTGAGCAGTGCAGCAGACAGGCTGCAAGAGTAGCTCATGGAGCATTGTCAATGATATATAGGAATTTTTCCAGCAGGGATAAGGAGGTGATTATTCCATTGTATAAGGCGATGGTCAGGCCACACCTAGAGTACTGTATACAGGTCTGGAGGCCTCATTTCAAGAAGGATGTAGAGCAGCTGGAACGAGTACAGAGAAGGGCAACAAGATTAGTGAATGGAACAAAGGGGTGCTCTTACGAAGAAAGGCTTAAGTTTTGCAAATTACAGTGTCTGCAGACTAGGCACCAGCGAGGTGATCTGATAGAGGTGTATAAAGCCTTGAATGGTTTAAGCATGCTCAATGCTGATGGGATTCTTTCTCTAGCTCAGAAAAATCACCTGAGAGGGCATAAATTCAAATTGAGGAAAGACAGATGTAGGATAGACATGCGGAAATTTGCCTTAGCCAGCGGGTGGTTGGTTGGTGGAACAGACTTCCATCCCTTGTGGTTGATTTAGGTTGATAGCCTAAATAAGTTTAAGGCTCAGCTGGACAGGTATTTTGAACGAACAGAGGGGTGAAGTGGAAGTGGGTTTTTTTTTTTTTTTTTTGGCTGATGCTGCATAAGCTTGCTTTCTTGCATCAAATGCCTCTACTAATGTTAATGCTAATGCTAATTCTGTTTATGACATGTTGGTCCTTCACAAATAGGGTCATTGTATCTTCATATAAGATGATGATGAGATCACATTTATAATATTGCATTCAGATTTACAGGTAATACTTGAAGAAAGACAGAGATTCTGCAAAAGATTTCAACCAGGTTGGTGATGGGTTCCAATTGATGTACATAAGAAGAATGGCTCAAAAAGGCAAAGACTGCAAATTGGCAAATAGACATCTTGGGGGGGGGGGGGATGATTGAGGAATATAATAAGGCACTGAGGAGAATCAATAAAATGATAAGCAGATACATTTTCACTGGAATCAGAGAAATTGAGAGAACCAGGCAAAGCATATAAACATTTTGGGAAGTAACAGATTAATGGATCTTGTGAAGTTTACTTTCAAGCAGTGTATCAGCACATAAACTGACAGTGACTGTGATCAAGGTGGAGTGTTTGGTAAAATTCACTTTTTGATGACAGGGATGGTATGAACATACCTGCCAACTTTTGACTGTCAAAAATTTAGAGTTCAGGTATTTGTAAACAAGGAGGAAAACAGGAGGTTTTGGGGCCAAAACAGGCAAAAAAAAAAAAAAAAGGGGGAAAGTTTAAGGGCCAAAAGAGGGGAAAAAACAGGTTTTCTGAAAATGCAGGGTTTTTTTTTTTTTTGCACTCCACATGCATTAAAAATTAAATTTCACAGGCAAAATGCACATTTTATATTAACCCAGAAGGGTCACATGGGGACCTCTTAGGCGACTTATGAGGGGAAAAAAAAAAACAAAAAAAAATGTATACTTTTTTTGGTTGAAAATTAATGACTGAAACTTTCTCATCCTCCCTAAATATAGAACTAGCTTTATTCATGTTGTTTTTGAAGTGATATTTGATGTTGTTCACAGAGTAATTGAGTGAAATAGACAGACACATAACACACAGCAAATTTTTTAACTCATGCACACAACCCAAGATAATCGGCATTCTAGTTTGTTCATTTCCTAGAAGTAAAGCAGCTTTACAGTGTGTTGGATTGAACAGCTGTTTAGATTTCAAATGTTGGCATAATATTTAAGAGAAATAAGCAAATTTCTTTATTCAGGGGGGGGGGGGAAAGAGAGAGAGAGTCATGAACAGGTTTTCTGCACGAGTGGGGATAACATGCCTAGAATTATCATCGTGTTTTCAATTGGAAAGTTCTTTTCTTTGGGAGTTCATAAACCTGTCTTCTCTCAAACCTTCTTTGTGGATCACAAATTGGATTCAGATACAAGTCGATGGTCACTCACTAGATATCACTTGTATTTTTCAATTTTGTAATGCTGAAAAGTGTTCATATGGCTTTTCTCATAACTTCTAACCTCTTCTTTAAACAGACTGCAACTGTTCTACCAGTCTATTTACACATTTAACCAAAGGCAGCAAAAGTGTATGCATATGCTTCAAAATCTTTTTTACTTCACTGGCATTCAACAGATGAAATTATTTAAATCTATCTTTCCTTTTAGCACTTCCATTTAGATAGCAATAAATGTCTATTAGGTATTCACCCACTGTCACAGGACGGTATGCAGCTCCCTTTTAAACACACAAATTAATAAGATAACAAGGGCAGCCTATTACCACTAATTGCTCAATTTCCTATTTTTAAAACTGTTACTTCAGTTTTAAGTCTACCACACAGGTGCATTATA